>NC_044388.1:21892627-22218877 GCF_006542625.1 Nomascus leucogenys
TATACAGTTGACACATCCCTTCCCTCTAGGGTAATAAAAAATAAGCCTAGTTTTGCATAAGTCCTTTTCTGTAGGCTGGGGCTCTGAAGGAAGTGAACCCCATGGCCAATCCATCTGAAGTCAAGGTTAATAGGGCTATTACACTAAAGATGTGGTATTAAAGATCTCCCTCTGGCACCGTGTTCTTTATGATGCATGGTCAATTGCCCACTAAGGAAGATACTGCAACCAGAGCAATTTTATTCCAAAAGCATATCATTTTGTTTTTATTCCCACTGACAAGCACATACCTCTTTAAAAAAAAAAAAGTGACTATTGGTCAAAGTTACATTTTTCCCACACATTTTTCAACTTTTGGGATTGTATATTCCAGGCTGGATATGGGCACTAACCAGGCGCTTCCTGATGGATGGGCTTGGCTGTTTTCTCCATGGTTTCTTGGCTCAAATTTTTGCCAACTTACATATTTTTGCTTAGTTTTGACATCTTTCCATCAAACCAGATGTTTCTGTTTCTTTGCAATGTCAAAAGCATGAAATTTGACCAATTATTTACTGATAGAGTTATTGAAAGATGAAGTTATTGAAAGATGGCAAGTTACAAGTTTCAAAATCCATCTCTGGTTCATTTGTTTGAAATAATTGACTATATGATATGGTAGATATCAATTATATGATAAACCTTTCAGGGTTTTTTTAAGTGTTAAAAATAAAGTGATAATGCTGGCCTTAGCATATTAATGATTTTGGTTTTCCTCATGAGAACAATGAGAAGACATTAATCTTTGGCAGAGGATAAAGTGGCCAGATTTGTGTTTTAACAGATCTCTGTGGCTATTGAAAATGGACTGGAGAAGATGAGTGGGAGTGAGAAGAGGGTAACAGAATCAGATAAAAACCTGTCATGTTACTATAAGCAGAAGATGAGGCAGCCTGGACCAAGATGGTGGCAGAGAGAAGAAAATTGCTTGAGAGAATTGATTAAACTAGTTGGTTAGCACAGACAGAGCTGAATTAAAAATTAGGATGGTAAGCTAAGTAATTTTACACACAAAAAGGCAGAGTTGCATTCATAATTAGTCTCTCCTTCAGACTGAATATTATAGCCAAAATATAGCCATTGGTGTTGCAGTCACTTCCTTTGGGTTTGTATCCAAGGTCAAGAACGTCAGCATCCAAAGGCCCAAATTCTTAATGTTTTTAGTTGATAAAGTTTATTCAAGGTAGACAGCCTGTGTTGAATAACTTAGCCTTCCACAAATTTCAAGAAAAATCCATTGTCCCTCTTCTCCGCCACAGACACACTTTAGTTGCACATTAAGCATATTTATTAAAGAAACATTTGCTTTGTGTTTTTTCTCCCAAGATGGATGGTGTTCTTACTCAGAGTTATAAGTATCAGAATAAAAATGCCCATGAGGTTGAATTGTATGATGTTATAGTAAAGTGAGATAAACATTCTCAGAAACATGATTGTGACTTAAAAAAAAAAAAACCCCAACAAACCACTTTCTGTAGAGGAATTATGCTTTGGGGACAGAAACTTTCTTTTATAATTTTTACAGCTGCATGCAGATAAAGTATATTAAAAAGGCACAACACATCAATTATGAAAACATGGCTACAGTTTAAGAGAACACAGACTTTTTCCAGATCCATCTTAAATCTCAGGAATTCTAGATCAAGACAGGCATGAATGCTCCTGTTGCTAAAATCACTCTGATTTCCTTCTTGTTAAACACTTCACTCAGCAACATTATAGATTAGCACCAAAAAAATTGTTTGTAGGTGAAAAACTGTTCGGAAAAGGACACCTTATTAGGCAGGCTATCTATTTACAAATAAAAGCCGATTCTGGCTCTCCTGAATGAAAAGAAGAGTAATTTCTGGGGCTTACTAACTTGATTTTAGGCTGCGGGGTCCCAGAACCAGGGATGTCCTGAAAAAGGCCATGTTGCAGTAACTACTCGATCCAAGCTTCGCATCAGTCTGAGATGTACCATGGCCACTGCTTGCCCCGTGTCTACAGGATTCAGAGTCTTCAGGGAAAGTTGGGCACAAATGGTAGAGTCCTCTTCCCTGGCTGTGTTGCCATCTTCCAAAGCCCCACATAATGGAAAATCCCTCAAGAGGAGGCAGTCACAGAGGGAAGTGGAGGCCAGGCAGCCTGCGAATGATCAATGTGGTACAGGGCTCCTGTCCCCTCTATGGCAACCTCTCAAGTTGTTCTTTCCTAGGTTCCTTATTAAATGTGATAGATTTATCCAAAACAGTTATGAATTCAGATCCTACCAATCTGATACTACAAGAGCTCACATAGGGGAAGGAATGGAGTGTAAGAGTAATGTTGACAAAGAAAAAGAAAGTTTTTAATAAAAGGGATCAACAAAATGGTAGAGTGTTTAACTACTTAATTAACTGTTTGGGGACCCTGATGAATTTAATGATAGTCAAACCACCTAAGTAGGTGAGCTACTGAGGCTGAAATTTTGGCTTTCTCTCTCTCTCTTTTTTCTTTTCTTTTTTTTTTTTACAGACAGGGTCTGGCTCTGTCATCCAGGCTGGAGTACAGTGGCACGATCACGGCTCACTGCAGCCTCCAAATCTTGGGCTCCAGCAATCCTCTGGTCTCAGCCTCTCCAATATTCAGGACTACAGGTGCATGCCACCATGCCTGGCAAATTTTTTTAATTTTTAATTTTTGCAGAGACAGGGGCTCACTATGTTGCCCTGGCTGGTCTCAAACTACTAACCTCAAGTTATCTTTCCACCACAGCCTCGCAAAGTACTGGGATTACAGGCATGAGCCACTGTGTCTGGCCTTTCTTTATTTGTCAAAATTTAGCCTCTAAGTGGTAGCCCTTAAAATATATTTCTAAACTGCTTGTGAACAATTAAGTTTGATTTTTTTTTAAAAAGGAAGAAGAAACCCGATTATTCAGACATTGCACTAATTCAGGCTTTCTTTCCTACCAACAAGCACCTTTTAAGATGGTCCCTTGAGTCATTAGCATCTTCATCAATGCTTCAACAAGAAAGACTACTTACACAACATTTTTCAAAATATTTTCATGGTTATTATCTTATCCAGTTTCTAACACTATAAGGTATACAAGATGGAAACATTATTTCCATTTTACAGACCAGGATCCTGACACCAACACCATAGTAATTTACCCCAAGTAAGTTCCAAGTACCCAGTGTTCTTTTCTTATACTTCCCATGGGCCCTTGTTGCTATGTTTTTCTTTCTTCCATAACCCACCCCTTATTACTGCTCCAGAAGCAAATCCAAAATCTATAACAATGAAAGAAATCAACGCCAAGCTTATTCACCAACAAGTGCTTACTGAGCACTGCTGTATCGTTTGGGAAGAGGCTAACCTGCTGTAACAAAGAGACCCTAAGTACTGTGGCTCAAACAAATTAGAAGTTTGTTTCTTTCACACAGTAGTCCAGACCCAACAGTCCAGAGGTCTTGGGAAGTTCGGGGAGGTCAATACAGGGACCCAGGTTTGTTTTAGTTTGTTTTTGCTGCTCTACTATCTTCTAAAGCAGAGATTCCCACGTTTTTTCAGTTCACAGCTCCCCTAGTATCTCAGTAATTCTTTTCATGGCAACTACAGGTCAAAAGAAATACCCAGAAAATTTGCCTATGAATTAGTCAGGTCCAAATAATTTAACAATTATTTATGTCCTGAAAACATAGTCGCCACTTCGGGGAAAAAATAACACAGACAGACTGAAATAAAAATACATTTACTTTATTTTTAAATGATCACAATTTCTTAATAATGGGAGGTGTGTGCCTGTTGGGCACTGAACAATTACTCAAACCTTGGACTCAGATTGGATACTGCCATTGTCATTTTCTATTTCACATTGACTTTTTCACAATGCGTTATTTTTTTTTATTATAGCAACCATCTGAAACTCAGATACTAGGCAAAACCATCAAAACTAGTGGCTTTGCACAGTATCTGACAGATGCTAACGAGTTTCCTTCAAAAATCTAAATTATCTTGCAGCATTCCTATGTGTTCACTGAGGCTCCTCAGAGAGCCTCAGCACATAGTTTGAGAAGCATGGTGGTACAAGTCGCCATGCTATGCCTAGATATGGCTCTGCTGGAGGAGTAATGCCTTCTCACCTCCCTGGCAGCCACTTCCTCTGTCCTTCCCAGGTTCCTGTGTCATGTCAGGAGGACCGAGGGCTGATGATTTGACCAGCAATTTCCCGGCTACCGTTCCTCAGCCAGGAGGAACCAAGCTTCCCCATCCAGTTTGCCTTACTCCAGTGAGAAGCCTGAAGCAAAACCCAACCCATTCAAAAAGTAAAAGGGATGATTTGTAGGCTCCTGCATATATTCTGAAATTACCTACATTCCTCTCATCCTGTGCTCATGGGCATGTAACATAGACAAGACTGAAATCTTGTCTAAATTGTGAGGAAAGATCAAGTTTCCCCAGCTCCCAAGCCTGTTCCATCTGAATACCGGAAACTATGTGTAAGTCTTAAATAGCAGGGTGTGGAGGAGAATCCATTCAAATTAGAGTCAAATGTTATGGAGACACCCCAGCCTCCTCCTGGGGAAGGAGATCTGAACCATCACGCATCTCAAGAACTGCTTGGTGGCGAGGTAGTGTCGAGGCAATTCAGCGTGGTGAGTGCCACAGGCAGCCTCCACACAGATGGGTGAGAAGCCTAATTGTCTTTGACTGGGACTGAATTTGGTTCCACTTCAAACCTTATTCTTCTGGATGGTGGAAATGAAATCTCAGGCCGTTTAGGCTTTCCCATGATGTTACACAGAACAATATGAAATTGCTGCTATTTGATCATTTCTAAACTATAAAAACAGCAACTACATATGGCCCAGATGATAATTTATCTCCATCACTCCCAGGGTTTGTGACAGTCATGATCCCAGGGGCCACCTGGTTTCCATCGCCATCCACTCTGTTGTGCCTCTGAGATGTCCTTGCTGTCCTGTGCTCTCCATCATTGGTCCACAAAGACCTCCTCTGCCCTAGACCCATCAGCAAGGGCTCCCTGAGGCTGTAGTGAATCCTCTCAGCGATTCCCACATCCCCCTGGGGGGCTGCTATGAAAGATCTGTGGCAGAAATGAGGCACAGTCCCCTTTCTCAGTGACATTTACCAACAGCCAAATTCTCGTGGTCCCTACGTCTCTCTTCTCTCACACTCTCTGGAGTGAGAAGAACCAGCTCTTGCAACTTCATTTACCCTTCCAAGTCAATTGCTTCTGGCATCAACTTAGTACCTGAACTCCTTTAATGCTCAGGGTTTTAAGCTCCTGCATTTCAAAAGCTTTGGTGTGGGAACAGAAAACATGAGTTTCTCTTCCTATGCCTCAGCATCCCTTCTTTTAGAGAGCGGATACCTCCTAGCGTAGTTCCAATGAGAGAAAGCCCTTGGGGTGAAAATAATGAGGAAATCGGGACCCGCACATCACCTTGCTGTGCAGTGGGTGCCTGGCTCATCTTATGCTTCGGTCTTGTTACCCAGGACATAGGTGGAGAGCCCTGACCTCACATTTCCAAGCTGTGCAACCCTGGGCAAGCCTCTGACCTCTCTCCAAACATCAGTTTCCTCAGGCCCTCAGAGTAAGGAAACATACTGCCAGCAGGCCCATGGTTCATCCTCTGTGGTTAAATACAGTCAAGAAGGCCGGGTGCGGTGGCTCACGCTTGTAATCCCAGCACTTTGGGAGGCCGAGGCGGGAGGATCACGAGGTCAGGAGATCGAGACCACGGTGAAACCCCGTCTCTACTAAAAATACAAAAAAATTAGCCGGGCGTGGTGGCGGGCGCCTGTAGTCCCAGCTACTCGGAGAGGCTGAGGCAGGAGAATGGCGTGAACCCGGGAGGCGGAGCTTGCAGTGAGCCGAGATTGCGCCACTGCACTCCAGCCTGGACGACCGAGCGAGACTCTGTCTCAAAAAAAAAAAAAAAAAAAAATACAGTCAAGCAGGGAGAGAAAAATCTTCCAGATTCAATGAAAATGTAATGATCTCCTGTTGCATTAGGAGTAGCAAGACTGGATGGCTTCGTAAAAGCTTAGAGATATTATTTTTGAAGCTATCTGCGTATACTTTATTCCCTTTCATATACCCCTTCTGGCTGACCCAAATGAAAAAAGATACAAAACTCATTTCTGGCCCAGCTCTTGCCTGATCAGATGTAATGTGTGGTGATACGCCCATTTTCCCGCTCAGCTGTATTCCTGTTTATTCCTGTGAACACATGGTCTCTGCAATTGGCAATGATTTTTTCTTTGTTATATTTACCTTCCTTTCGGGGGCCAGCCCAGACTCCTGGGTGGATTCATTTCCCATTGAATTACCAGAAAAGGGTAGAATCTGATTGGAAGAACTACGTGGAAGAAAGCTCAGTTCCCAGGCCCTCACACAAGGGACTCTGTCCTCCCATCTATGTCAGAGCCTGGGGGCTGTGAGGGAATTGAAACGGGACATCCTGTCCCCTCCACCAACATTCTTTCCCCACCAAGCAGTGGCATTTTCTTTTGTGTTCTCACACAATTCAGACTAGGTGGAGTAGCCTCTATGGCATGACTGGAGCGACCCCACTGAGCAGAAGTGTTCCCCTTCTCCTTCGCTGACACTGTGGGCTGAGAGAAAGCCCACTTGACAGCTCCCTGCTTTGGGGTGTTTCTGCCATGGTCCTTTTCACCAAACACCGCATGTTCTGACTCATAGGTGGGAATTGAACAACGAGAACACGTGGACACAGGGTGGGGAACATCACACACCAGGGCCTGTCATGGGGTTGGGGAATGGGGAGGGATAGCATTAGGAGAAATATCTAATGTAAATGACGAGTTAATGGGTGCAGCACACCAACATGGCACATGCATACATATGTAACAAACCTGCACATTATGCACATGTACCCTAGAACTTAAAGTATAATAAAAAAAATAAAAAGGGTGTAGTCGGGGCATGGGTTGAAACACCAAGCAAGTGTAAACCACAGGCTTCACACACTTCGCTTTTAGGGAGGCTGGTCAGCTCCGACCTGCAGCAACTGAGAAAGAACACATAGGGGTCCCTGAGGACAGACAGCTTTGCCAAGGACCAGCCTTAGGGCGTAGGAGAAAGAGAAAGGCCGGAGCAGCCACTTCTCTGTGCCCAGCAGTGTAGCCGCCCGCCTGACAATGCTTCAGCCACGCAGAGACCGGCCTGCCTCCTGTCTGCCCTGTCCTGAGAATGGAGATATCTGTGACCCAGAGGTCCTAGGACCTCCCACTTCCTAAATGTGTGACCCTAGATAAGTCGCTTAACCTCTACCCGAACCTCAATTTCATCATCTGTAAAACAAGAATAATCAACCCACCTACCTCATAGGGTTGTTTTGATGCTTAAATGAGACAAAACACATGTCTAAGAGTTTTCTGATTCATAAAACAACACATGAATATAAGGATTGTTTTCCTGACTTATCTTAGGATCTTTTGGAAGGGACCTTCAATAAGAGACCTTCAGTAAGTTCTCTATGTTCAACCTCTACTATGCACAATCTTGGACAAAAGGTCATCTACCCTCTGCTTGAATCCTTTCTATTATGGGAAACTTATTACCTTTCTTTGATGAGAAACTCACTACCACAAAGCCTTATGACTTGAACTTGCTCTGGTTAGATCATAGCCACCTCATATAAGTGCCAGAGTTAATGGGAAGGGAGAACTTGACTCAGCCAGCAACAGCAGAAAGATCATCATGTAGATTGGGTTGTTCAGATATTTACAGATATTTGCCAAAAACCTGAAGTCAGTGTCATTCATCTTCCCTTTTGAAGGTTAAGTGTGTTTGTTTTTGCTTCCATGACCAGAAATACATTAAAATTGGATTAGGGGCAATGTTCAGAAAAAATCACAGATGCTCAGGGCAGTGTATTCATTGTATTTACATGGAGTACAATGCTTTGTCCCAAGATTATTTCACTTCGTCCATTTAGAAAGGTCTCCTGTGACTTGCATAAATGTGGAAGAAAGTTTGGCATTTCTTTTAGACAGGATAGTTTGATGACATTTTAAAATATCAGCCATAATAAATTAGGGAGACTCCTAACTTAAATCTGTGCTATGAAGGGCCACTGAGGACAGTGATGTGTGCCCCCAAAGCCAAAAACTTTGTATAGCTTTAATTTCAGTACAGAGGTAAATCGGCTTTTGCTTTTGGATTTAAGATTTGGCAAGCATGTGAAATTAAGTATCACTTAGGGGGATTTTTTACAGAGGGAAGTTAGGAGATTATGAGTGTTAGGGCTTACAGTTTAAATCTGCAATTAGCATAAATACGCAAAGGTCACCCTAAAGAGATGCATGCCCCTATTATCTGTAGAGGTAGGTGTAAGAAGTGGAGAGAAATGGCAAACAGAGTTTTGCAAACAAATGTGCGGTGGGAATTCAGATTTTCATGTATGTGTTGCATCTGTAGCCTAGAAGAAATCAGACACATGGCCTTGGAGAAATCAAGAGTGAGAAATCACCAGCCCACAGAGAAGGTGTCACTGAGCTTCAGGCTAACAGAAGTAAATGACAATTGTGGCAGCAGCTGTTGGTCACCAACTCAACAGTGATTACCACCTTCTTCTTTGTTAACAGAAAATGATTTCTGTTCAGGAAATGAGCAGCAGATGGTTCGTGGAATCTGGACCCCATTGAAGTTTCAAGGTGTAAACCTCTATCAGTCTGTGTACAAAATCATAGTTCTGTTTCCCTTGTTAGTGATCGGTTTAGGATGGGGCATGTGCCACAATTGTGGTCAATGAGAAGTCTGCTGGAGGTACTTCTAGAAGAGTTTTCCTTACTCTCAAAAAAGAAGAAACAACAGAGACTTTCTGTTTCTGTCACTTGGATGTTGCTGGGAGATAATGTGATGCTTGGAGCTGTTGCAGCCATTTTGCAACCATGAGGGGAGGAGCCTGAGGCAAAGGCAACATGCTTAGGGTAGCAGAATAGGAATATTGACAAATCTAGACTCCTACTTAAGGTTGAGCTGCTAAACCAGTCAATGCCAGTACTGCCTCCCTACAGACTTAGTACCTAGTCACTCAGAGATGAGACTATGGAGTCAGACTTCCTAGGTTCAAATTCCAACTTTACCACTTACCAGCTGTGTGATTTTGGACTTCTCTGTGCCTCATATTTCTGATTTGTATACCTACCCTGTAGTATTCTTTTTGGAATTAAATGAATTGATATGTGGAGAATGCTAGAACCATACCTGATCACTCAAACATTTAACATTTTTTTATCATTTAAGTCATTTTGTGTTGCATCTTCTAGTTTTTGCTTTTGAAAGCATCCTATGTAACACAGCAAATTTCAGTTAACCTTTCTCCTGTCAAAAAGTTAGGAAACTAACAACAAAAAGACAAACCATCCCTTAAACAATGGAAAAAGGACTTGAGTAGATATTTCTCCAAAGAAGATAGACCATGGCCCATAAACACATGAAAACATGCTAAGCATCATTCACCATTAGGGAAATGCAAGTAAAAATGAGGCACCACTGCATACCCATTAGGATGGCAACAATTTAAAAAAAAAGAAAGCAGAAAATAGCAAGTATTGGTGAGGACGTGGAGAAACTGGAATTTGTATATTGCTGGTGGGAATGTAATATGGTTCAGCCACTGCGGGAAACAGTTAGTGGTTCCTCAAATGAGTCAACACAGCATCACCACAGGACCCTGCAATTCCACTCCTAGGTGTCTGTACCCAAAAAACTGAAAACAGGGATGCAAGTCCATGTATACACATGTTCACGGCAGCACAGTAGCCAAAAGGTGGAAGCAAACCACATGTCCATTGATGGATGAATGGATAAATAGTGATATATACATACAGTGGAATAATATTCAGCCATAATAAATTAGAAAAAAATGATGAGAAATGGGAAAAATATCCCATTTACAAAAGCAACCAAAATCAAAGAATACTCAGGATCAAACACAGAAGAAATGCAAAGCGACCTAAGGACATGGAAGAAGACTTGAAATGCAGGGAAACACCATGCAACTGAATGAGAAGGCTCGGGGCCGACAAAATATCAATTATTTCCAAATCAACCTGTGAATTTAATCCATCTTTAATGTTTTAACTTGACAAACTGATTTTTAAATTCTACTCAAAGAATACATATGTGAAATTAACTAAAATAATTTTTTTAAAAGGAGCCAGGTGTGGTGGTTATGAGCCTGTATTTCTAGCTACTCTGGAGGCTGAGCTGAGACAGAAGGATTGCTTGAGCCAAGAAGTTTAAGACCAGCCTGGGCAACATAGTGAGACCCCATTTAAAAAATTAAAGGGGATAGCTCTTACTAGATAGTAAGATATATTTCAAAATTACTCTAATTTGGGAATTTGATACCAACATAGGAATGAGAAAATTGATTACTGAACCAGAAATCAGAACTTATCATATACTGATTGGTATTTGCAATTGGTAGGAAAAGGAAAGATTAATGAAATAGTCTGGGAACAACTGGCTTGAAACTAATATACTAAAATAAATTCCACGGGGATTAAATACAAAAATAAAACTACAATAGAACTCAAAGAAAATATAAGTAAATATTTTCCCATTTACCAGGACTCATCCACATGGCTCAACTCAACCGCAGCGGAGGCTTGAAAACGTGTGTGGCTCTTTGGGAAGCACTCACTGTTACTGCCACAGATACCTAACCTATTTCTAGGGATGAGGGAAAGGATGAAACAAAGGACTGAAACCGAAGGGCTTTCTGCCTATCCTTATGTTTATCAAAAAATTCCAATACCCAAAATACACCATCCCAAATTATAATTGGTTGCATAGGCAAAGCTTCTCTTTCTCATTTGATAATCCTGTACATCTTTATAAGGAGCACATCGTTAGCTGATATTCCAGCTGCATATTGGAATTACATCTGTTCTCATTCTCTTGTTAATAATGTTAATAATGAAGCTTGACTAATAAATTGCAAGGGCTAACTTTGGAGGGATTGGTTCAAAATTCCTTGCTAGTGAGGAAAACAAAAGAACAAATATATTTTAAGAATAGATCCATCATAATAACATGCTGATGGTCAAAACTGATCAGGTAGTTTGGATGAAGCCTCACACCTTCTTACACTTTGCAAAAGAAATAGCAGGAAAGGAGGGACAAGCCTGGGCTCCTGTTCAGTCCTGGGGAGGAAGCAGGTACAATGGAGCTGGCAGTGTGGTCATTCCTGCTGTGCCAAGCTGATTTGCTTGAACTTGAAACAGAAGTGTTAACCTCATGGCGCGCAAGTCCATCCATCCTCTGCTTTTGCCCTCCTTGGGGGCTTTCAGCGGCGCTTGTTGGCGGGGAGAGAAAGGTGCTTGTTTTATTCCCAATTGTACAGAGCAGCTGATCAGTGTCTGCACGACTTCTTGAACAAAGAATGTATTTCAGATCTTATTGCTTGCTTACTTCATTTAACATTTAACAGATGTCAGTTGTGACACACACACACTTTCTCCCTAGGCAATGGATTAAGGCAAATTTCATTTTATGCCTGGCACAAAAGCCATGCTACATTGTATATTGAAAGACTTTTTTTTTTTTTTTTTTTTTTAAGAGAGAAAGGAGAAAAACCATTCTGCCTTAAAATCCCTAATAATGCAAGAAAACCAATTTCCGCAAAGGCATTGTCCTGGAAAGCTTTGTTAGTTTATGGTGCCACCTAATGGGGATGTGTCAGATTACACAAGGACTACTGCATCAGGTCGCACACTCTGTCATGGTGAATACACTGATGGTGTGTGGCTGGGAATGCAATTTATGCGGATGCCTGTGCTGGATGAGATGCCATCTTCACGTACTGTGTCTACTTCTAGTTATTTGACCTTGGGCAAGTCCCTCCACGCCTCCGAACTCAAGGATCCTCACCTAAAGGAGGCTTCTGGATGCCTTCTTTGTGAGACTGTTGACAGGACAAAGAAAAGGTATACTTGGCTGGGCGAGGTGGCCCATGCCTGCAATCCCAACACTTTGGGAGGCTGAGGCAGGAAGATCACTTGAGGCCAGAAGTTTGAGACCAGCCTGGGCAAGATGGCAAGACCCCATTTCTACAAAATAAAAATTAAAAAATTAGCTGGGTGTGGTGTGTGAGCCGGTATCATACTCCATACCTGGGTAACAGAGAGACTCTGTCAAGAAAGAAAGAAAGAGAGAAAGAGAAGAAAGAAAGAGAAAGAAAGAGGAGAAAGAAAGAGGGAAAGAAAGAAAAAAGAGAAAGAAAAAAGAAAGAAAAGGAAGGAAGAGAGAGAAGGAAAGAGAGGGAGGGAGGAAGGAAAAGAAAGAAGGAAGGAAGCAAGGAAACAAAGGAAGAAAAAAGAGGGAAGGAGGAAGGAAGGAAAAAGAGAAAGAAAGAAAGGAAAGAAAGAGAAAGAAGAAAGAAAGAAAAAGAAGGAAGAAAAAAGAAAGGAAGGAAGGAAGGAAGGAAGGAAGGAAGGAAGGAAAAGGTATATTTGAAATAGAGACATAGCCCAAGGCTCTTAACCTCAGGGTTCTGTCAGTCATGATGTAATAAAATCATGAGGCCCTACATATTTTGTTTTTCTCCTTTTGGTATAAGCTTGGGTTTCAGAGGCATGTTTTTTGACACCAGTAAAACTTCCAGCACTAGCATGGAAATAAACTGCAGTTGATGGCTGCCCTCAAGGTTGGAGAGGGGATAGGAAACTGGGGCTGCGTTGAACTGGACAACACTTGTCTGGTCTCAGGTGGATGACTGGTGTCAGCCCAGAATGGCCAGGAGGTGTGGCAAGATTTTCCTGTTTGCCTAAAGAAAGCAACCACTTGGGATCTCCTGCTTGTAAATGTTGGCCCAATTTTTTGAACTCTACAGGGGCTAAAGAAATCATCCCTGAGGACTGAGCTCAGCTTGTGGGTCTCCAGCTTGCGCTCTCTGCTGTTCATTGCTATAGTCTTGCAAGAAGGTGGGTCCTAGGTGTGGAACCTACTCTATCTAGGGTACTCTATCTGTGGGGAAGGGGGGCTCAATGCTCCATGTCTTGGGGGAGGGTAGTGGGAATCTAGTGGCAGAATCAGGAGTGGGGACCTGAATCACTATGCTACTGGCCTGAGGCCAGAGACTCAGCCTGGTGGAGGCCTAGGTAAGGCCTTCCCTGGCTGTCAATCCTCCTTCCTCGCCACCATGTCTTTCTCTCCTCTTCATTGGAACGGCTCTCCCTGAAGCCTCCAGGCTTCTCTGATGAGATCCCCTCAAGAGCTAAACAGTTACTGGAGACCATTGAGAAGAGTGCCAGACTGAGAGTCAGACCTGTGCATACACACTTGCTGTGTGGCCTTGAGGGGGAACTTCCACCTCTCTGAGTCTTTGTTTCCTCATTTGTAAAGTGGGGAGGAAGAGAAAAGCCTTTCCCAGCTTCTCAGGATGGCACCTGGGTACAGATCATAGAGATGATGCATGAGGCGTGCTTTGTGAACTTGAAAACGCTGAGCAGTACTTGGTTATTTCAAAACAATGACATCTACTTCGAATAATTCTTAAATCCTAGTACAGAATTAAGAAAGGATCATCTATTCATTTAGTCAACTATTTGTTCAAGAAATATGTACTGAGCCTCCATTATGTGCCAGGTACTTCTAAGCAATGACAAAGACAGACATGGATTGCCTGTCATGGAATGTCAATTCTAGAGTAGGAGGCAGAGAATAGGGAAGAAAGGAGGGAAAGAGGGAAGGAGGGAAGGAGGGAAAGAGGGAAGGAGGGAAGGAGGGAAAGAGGGAAGGAAGAAGGGAAAGAAGGAAGAAGGAAAGGAAGGGAAGGAGGGAAGGACAGAAGGAATGAGGGAGGGAGGGAGGAAAGGAAAGAAGGAAAGAAGGAGGGGAGAAGGGGAGGAGGGAGGGAGGGAAGGAAAGAAGGTGGCTTGAAATTGGCCATGATGAGTATTTATACCGCTAACAATGAAAAACTCAGTAAATCAGGGTCCTTCCTGCAGGCTGACTTTTAAATATTTGCCATCAACTACTGAAGCCAGAGATTAGAGTGAGGAGTCAGAGGAGGATTCTGAGTGCAGGGGAAACACAATTTGCTATCAATTTTATCTATTTTTCAAAGCTTCCTCTTCATCATGTGAAGAATAGGCTGCAGCCAAGCACAGCAGCAGCGGGAGTATCAGCCTAGAAGGCTGTGAAATAACGCAGGCATGAGATGCAAGGTTGGGCTAGCAATGGAGTAGCCAAACATGGATGGTTGGGATATGATTGGGGGCACGGCTGATAGCATTCATTTGTGGATTGGCTGTGGGGTAAAGATAGAGACACAGCTGGTGAATCATACAGACACATTCTCTGTTCATGAAGAGCTTACAGTTTAGTGGGAGAAACAAAGCAGGCAGTCAGCTAGGACTCCCACAAATATTTAGTTATACTGGCTCTTGAAGACATGTAACACAGGGAAACCAAGCCAAGTTTGGAAATGACATTTAAGCTTTGTTAAGGTGAGGTACGGTACCATCACACACCCATAGGGATATTTACATATTTCCTCTGCAACTGATTTGGTTCTGCAAACGTGCAAGTCCCCAAACATGTCATTCACTAGTAATGGACTATGGTGAGGAGGAATCAGGAACGTGTAAGCTTTCACAAGTTGCCTACCCACCCAACTTCTGGGTTTTGCCTGTCCCGTCAGGATCCGCTGTGAGCTGCTAGGGTAATCGGGCAAAGGGTGGAGATGTAAATGAAAATAGAAATGCTGAGACAACAGGTTATCTAGTGGAAAGAGGGTGCCAAAGGAAGCAGGGTAGCTAGTGTGAGTGGACTGTTTGATACAGTTTGGGAAAGAGAAAGGTTTGGAGGAGAGCAGGTACCCTGATAAGGGGAGTCTTGAGGAAGCAGATAGGCGATGAGTTTCTTCAGGGCTGATGATTGGTTGTGTTATTCAACCCGTTCTGCACTGGCCACCATGTGACTTTGCTCCTAAGAAAAAGCAGAATATATTTCCCCACCCCTGGATTTGGGGTTTGCCCATGTAACTTGCTTTGGCTGAAAGACGGAGATGAATGGGAGTGACAGGGAGCCAGTTATGAGATTTCTGCCTTAAAGGCTTTCCACATTTGCCATTGCCATCTGCTATTGTTTGCCACAGGAGGAGAATGAGAGACACACGCTGCAGAGCCAGCCCAGCTGAGCCCTGCCTATGTCAGCCAAAAAGCAGCTAACCTGCAGACATGAGAGCAGTTATAAATGATCACTGCGTTACCCTGCCGAGTCTTGAGGAGGTTTTTGCACAGCAACAGCTGACTAATGCAGGGCTTTACTGTGTGTCCCACAGTGTAGTTTGGCTTTTCCTCATTTGACTTAAGTAGAGACTTTAATTAGTTCTAAATGCTTTCCAAATGGTTACTATTTCTTTTGATAGTATTGAAACTGCCTTTGCAAAAACTATGTCAGTGAGAAAAATTATAACAGTAAGCGGAGCTAAATTGTTGCAGGTAGTTAGACAGGCATGAGCGGCGCAGGAGAGTGCTCTTCCCCCACCTACTAGGAATGTCAGGTGATGGTTTGACAGCTATCACACTGTCTCTGTAAAAGTGGTAATGCGGGGGCCTGGGCGCCGTGGCTCACACCTGTAATCCTAACACTTTGGGAGGTGGAGACTGACAGATAGCTTGAGCCCAGGAATTCAAGACCAGCCTGGACAACAAGGCGAAATCCTGTCTCTACAAAAAATGCAGAAATTAGCCAGGCGTGGTGGCACATACCTGTAGTCCCGGCTACTCAGGAGGCTAAAGTGGGAGGATCATTTGAGCCCTGAAGGTCGAGGCTGTAGTGAGCCGTGATTGCACCACTGTACTCCATCTTGGGCGACAGAGCAAGACCTTGTCTCAAAAAAAAAAAAAAAGCTTTTGTTACCATAGGTAGTTAGGCAGACATGAGCAGGGCAGGAGAGGGCCCCCTTCACCAGGAATGTCAGGCGACCATCAGGTGATGATCAAGTGGTTGTTAAACTGTCTCTAAAACAATAATTGGTTGCAGCTGGTGCCAGGGAAGGCAGTCTCCCAATAGATATAAAACACCTGAAACTGATGATCAGCAGCTTCCTGATAAGATCTCAGGAGTTGGGTGAGTGAACTCAAGCATGCACACTAAGAGGCAAAATGGTGGAATTAACCGGTATACGACCTTCCTCTGGGAATACTCCACCGGTAAGGGAAAAATGTTTCAAGTCAGCTTGCATACAACTTCAGTAAACACACTGCACATGTGGCCCCTCCTAAGTGCTGGCAGGCCACCCCAAGGGAAGAATCAGGGGAGAAGGGCGCAATCCCCCCAAAGCATGCCAACATATAAAACCCCAAGTCAAAGGTCAAACCTCACACTTGATCTCTCAAGTCACCTGCTTGGCCCTCTTCCAAGTGTACTTCACTTCCTTTCATTCTTGCTCTAAAACTTCTTAATATATTTCTACTCCTGCCCTTAAACTTGCCTCAGTTTCTCCCTCTGCCTTATTCCCCTTGGTTGAATTCTTTCTTCTGAGGAGATAAGAATTGAGGTTGCTGCAGTCTTGTATGGATTTGCCGCTGCTAACAGCTAAAGTGGTAAATCTTGTTTTGTATATTTTATCACAATAAAAATTAACAATAAGAGATAATTGGCTATTTAAGCACAAATAATAACCTTGTATTATAGGGGTTATCACCTATATAAACTGGAAAACATAAAAACAATAACATAAAGGCTGGTGGGGGAGAAACAGAAGTATACTAATGTAAGGATATCATACAACATATGAAGAGGCATAATATCACTCAAAAGTATATTGTGATAAGAAAAGATGTATGCTACCACTAAAATAATAAAACAAAGAGTTAAAGCTAGTAAGTCTATAACGGAGATAAAAATAGATCATAAAAATATCCAACTAATTCAAATCAATCCAGTTAATCTAAAATAATCCAATTAATCTAAAAGAAGACAGAGGAAAAAAGGAAAAAAGAACAGGTGGAACAAATAGGAAACAAATGCCAACCTGATAGAGTGAAAGTTAGCCATTACAGATAAAAAGTTTAAATAAAAATAGTCCAAATAGCCCCATTAAAAGGCAGACTCTCTCAGATTGGATAAAAATGCAAGACAACTTTGTGCTGCCTGCAAGAAATGCATTTTAAAATATATAGACACAAATAGATTAAAAGTGAATTTTTTTTTCTTGAGGCCAGGCTGTTCTCAAACTCCTGGGCTCAGGTGATCCACCTGCCTTGGCCTCCCAAAGTGCTGGGATTACAGGCATGAACCATGGTGCCTAGTCAAATGGTGAAAGTTTTGACAAGGGTATGCCATTGCTGACACTAGTCAAGAGGAAGCTGGAGTGGCTGAGCAGTTCCCTGGGAGCCAAAACCCAACCCTGTGTGTGAGTTTTCAGCCATTACAAAGGCCCCACCACAGGGTTTGCTCCATGGGCCCTCCCCGCTTGGCCTCAGTATACAGTCTGAGCACTGAAGTCCCTTGGGGGGAGTTGTATCAAGGACTCAGTTCCCCTGCCCTCATGTTCTTACACATACCTGCATTCCCAGCCCAGACACTTCCATGCAGAGGCCCCTGGATCAGGGGGCCCTGGCAGAGGTCTTCATTGGCTGCCTCTAATGAGACCGCCTTTTTGGGGGTAACCTGAACATGCTTTTCTCCATTCTTTTTTTTTTTTACCCCTCTGTCGTCAGGCTGGAGTGCAGTGGCATGATCTTGGCTCACGGCAACAAGCCTCCGCCTCCCCTGTTCAAGCGAATTCTTGTGCCTCAGCTCTCCTTTCTCAGCCTCCCTGGTAGCTGGGACTACAGAATTTTTTGTATTTTTAGTAGAGATGCGGTTTCACCATGTTGGCCAGCATGGTCTTGAACTCCAGACCTCGTGATCTGCCCGCCTCGGCCTCCCAAAGTGCTGGGATTACAGGTGTGAGCCACCGTGCCTGGCCGCTTTTCTCCATTCTAACCCAGTATTCAGTACTTTTCCACTCCTGGCCTTTCCCCATCCAATCCCCATCCTTTACCACAGGGTCCATAAAATCCCAGCAAAAGCAAAATAGCAGGCGCTTCTTGTTCGGCAGCCCCTCTCCCTCAGCAGTGAGACGATCACTCCCATACTCCAACTCCCCTCCTCTGAACTGCTACATGGGGGAAAACATGGAACATTCTGGGAGCTGGCACTTCTTCCTGCTTTGCTTCTTGCTTATATTATTGCATAAGTGAATAAAGTCTTAATGGTTTTCTTTTTTTTTTTTTTAGTTTGGCTGTTTTCTTAACTGACCACCTTAAAACCTAGCAGCTCAGCTCTCTCTCCAGCTCAGCTCTTGACAGAGGTTATATTAATAAAATAAAAGTAAATCTCGGAGTGAAAAATGTTACCATGGACAAAGAGAGTCATTTCATAATGATAAGTTGGTCAATTAATGAAAATGTGACAATCCTAAGTGTTTATGTACCTTATAACAGGGCTTCAAAATACATGAGGCAAAAACTGATAGACTGCAAGGAGAAATAAACACATCCATAATTGTAGTTAGGGATTTTGATAATCCTTTCTCAATAATTAATTGAACAAGTGGACAGAAAATCAGCAGGGATATAATAGATTTGAACAATACTAGCAAACAACTCCTAATTGACATTTTTACAACACTCTATTCAATGGCAGCAGAATACATGTTATTTTCAAGTACACATGGGCCATTTACAAAGACCAACTACATTCTAAGCCATAAAACAATTCTCAATATATGTAAAAAGATTCGAGTCATACAAATATGTTCTTTGACCACAATGAAATTAAATTAGAAACCAACAGAAGAGAGATAACTGAAAAATATCCAAATATCTGGAAACTAAATAACATGCTTCTAAATAACTCATAGTTCAAAGAATAAATAAAAAGGGAAATTACTAAATATTCTGAACTGAATGAAAATGAAAATACAGTATATCAGAATTTGTGTGATGCCACTGATGGAACTGTATAGCACCAAATGCCTATTTTACAAAAAAAGAAATGAGTCAAGGCAATGACCTCAGGATCCATCTCAGGAAATAAATAGTAAAAACAAGAGTGCACATTAAACTCAAAGGAAGCAGACAACAGGAAATAATAAAGATCAAAACAGAAATCGATAAAATAGAAGACAGAAAAACGGTAGAGAAAATCAACAAAAACAAAGCTGGTCCCTTGACAAGAAAAATAAAATGGAGCCAGGCGTGGTGGCTCACGCCTGTAATCCCAGCACTTTGGAAGGCAGGACAGGTGGATCACCTCAGGTCAGGAGTTTGAGACGAGCCTGACCAATATGGTGAAACCCCATCTCTACTGAAAAATGCAAAAATTAGCTGGGCTTGGTGGTGCACAGCTGTAATCCCAGCTACCCAGGAGGCTAAAGCAGGAGAATTGCCTGAACCCGGGAGGCGGAGGTTGCCCCATTGAGCCGAGATTGCCCCATTGCACACCAGCCTGGGCAACAAGAGTGAAACTCCGTCTCAGAAAAAAAAAAAAAAAAAAAACAAAAAGAAAAAGAAAAAGGATAAAACTCAAGATAGACTGATTAGGAAAAAAGAGATATCAAATTTTTTCATATTAGGAATGAGAGAATAATATCTACAGATATTAAAAGGATAAAAAGGGAATATCATTTTAAAAACTTTATGCCTTTAAATTTTACAATGGAAATGAAATTAACAAATTTCCTAAAACACATAAAATATCAAAGCTCAGTCACAAAGAAACAGATAATAGCCTTATATTTTTTTTAAAAATTCAATTTAGGCTGTGCATGGTGGCTCACACCTGTAATCCCAACACTTTGGGAGGCCAAGACAGGCGGATCACCTGATGTCAGGAGTTCGAGACCAGCCTGACTAACATGGCAAAACCCCGTCTCTACTAAAAATTCAAAAAAATTAGCTGGGCATGGTGGCACACACCTGTAATCCCAGCTACAAGGGAGGCTGAGGCAGGAGAATCACTTGAACCCGGGAGATGGAGGTGGCAGTGAGCCAAGATCATGCCACTAGACTCCAGCCTAGGTGACAGACAGAGACTCCATCTCAGAAAATAAGTAAATATATAAATAAAAATAAATTGTAAAAATTTCAATTTGTAGTTAGAAATCTCTCACAAAGAAAATTCTAGACACAGATAGCTTTGCCAGTGAATTCTACCAAACATTTAATGAAGAAATAATACCAATTCTATACAAACTATCCCAGAGAATTTAAGAGGTGGGAATACTTCTAAGAGACCAGAATTACCACGATACAAAAACCTTACAAAGATATAACAAAAAAAGCAAACGATAGGCCAAGATCCTTCATGAACATAGAAGAAAAAAATTAAAATTTTAGCAAGTTGAATTCAAAATATGTAAAAAGAATAAAATATGACAACTTGGGATTTTCCTTCCTGGGAATTCAGGATGATATAACACTGAAAATAAATCAATACAATTCTCCATATTAGCAGAAAAGAAAAGTCATATGATCATCTCAAAAGACACAGAAAAAGCATGTGGCAAAAATCTAACACATATTATTAAATAAAAACTTTCAGAAAACTAAGCATAAAAAAGCATTTCCTCAAACTGATAAAGGGCATCTGTGATGGTTAATATTGAGCATTACCTTGATTGGATTGAAGGATGCAAAGCATTGTTCCTGGGTGTGTCTGTGAGGGTGTTGCCAAAGGAGATAACATTTGAGTCAGTGGACTGCGAGAGGCAGACCCACCCTCAATTTGGGTGGGCAACATCTAATCAGCTGCCAGTGCAGCCAGAATATAAGCAGGCAGAAGAATGTGGAAGGACTAGACTTGCTGAGTCTTCTGGCTTTCATCTTTCTTCTGTGCTGGATGCTTCCTGCCCTCAAACATCAGACTCCAAGTCCTTCAACTTTTGGACTCTCAAGCTTAACACCAGTGGTTTGCTAAGGGCTCTCAGGCCTTCGGCCACAGACTGAAGGCTGCACTGTTGGCTTCCCTACTTTTGAGGTTTTGGGGCTTGGATTGGCTTTCTTGCTTGTCAGCTTGTAGACGGCCTATCGTGGGACTTCACCTTGTGATCGTGTGAGTCAGTACTCCTTAAAAACTCCCTTTCATATATACATCTATCCTATTGGTTCTGTCCCTCGAGAACCCTGAATAATACAGCATCTATGAAAAATCTATAGCTAACAACATACTTAATGATAAAAGACTGAATGCATTTTCTGTGTGATCAGGCCTAAGACAAGGATGTTTGCTCTCACCACTTGTATTCAACCTTGTGCTGGAGACTCTGGAACATATAATCAGACATGAAAAAAATGCATCCAGAATGGAAGAAATAAAACTGTCTTTATATATAGCCAACATGATCGTCTATGTAGAAAATCTAATAGAAACCACAAAAAAGTTAGAAGTAATAATTGATTTTAGCTAAGGTTTTAGGATAAAATATCAATATAAAAATCAATTGTATTTCTACTGACTAGCAAAGAACAATCAGAAGTTGAAATTTTAAAAATATTTTAAATAACATAAAAATATGAAATACTTAGGGATAAATCTGACATAGATGTGAAAGACCTGTACACTATAAACGATAAAACATTGCCAAGAGAAATTAAAGACCTATATTAATGGAGAGATATACCATGTTTATGGATTAAAAGACTCATTATTGTTAATATGCCAGTGATATCCAAATTATGAATTCAATGGAATCACAATAAAAACCCTAGCAGACATTTCATAGAAATTGACAAACAGACTTTAAGATTAACATGGAAATAAAAGGGACCTAGACTAGACAAAACAATATGGGAAAAGAACTAAGAGGATGAACACTATCTCACTTCAAGACTTATTACAAAGCTACAGTAACCAAAATAGTGGGTATTGACATCACTATAGACAAGGGATATCATTAAACAAAATAGCCTAGAAAAAGACCTACACATATATGAACTCTGTGTGTGTGTGTGTGTGTGTGTGTGTGTGTGTGTGTGTTTACAAAGGTGCAAATGCAATTAAGTGGAGAAAGGACAGTCTTTTCAACAAATAGTGCTAGAATAATTGGTTACCATATGCAAAATCCATACTTCACACCATACATAGAAATGAACTGAAAAATGGGTCACAGGCCTAATGTAAAAACCAAAAACTATAATATTTCTAGAAGAAAATCTTTGTGACTTTGCATTGGGCAAAGATTTCTTAGCTATGACACCAAAAGCATGATCCATAAAAGAACAAATTTATAAAGTGGATTTCATCAAAATTTAAAACTTCTGTTCTTCAGATGACACTATTAAGAGAATGAGAAAACAAGCCAGAGACTAGGAGAAAATATTTGCACAGAATACGTCTGATAAGAGCCTTCATCCAGAACATATAAAGAACTCTCAAAACTCAGTTATAAAAACAATAAAACAATGGGCAAAAGATTTGAACAAACACTTCCACAAAGAAGATATATGGATGGCAAATAAGCATATGAAAAGATGTTCAAAATCATTAGTAGTTAGGAAAATGCAAATTAAAAGCACTATATGCCTACTAGAATAGCTAAATTTAAAAAGATTGACAATACCAAATGTTGTCAAGGAGGTGGAGGAATTGGAACTCATACACTGTTGGAAACAAAAAATGGAAAACAGTTTGGCAGTTTCTTAAAGAGTCAAACGTATACCTGCTATATGATCCAGCACTCGTATGTATTTATCCTAGAGAACTAAAAGCATATCATAAAAAGACTCATACATAAATGTTTGTAGCAGCTTTATTTGTAAAAGTCCCACACTGGAAACAACCCAAATGTCCATAACACGTAACTACATAAAGAAACTTTGGTATATTCATACAATGAAATACTATTCAGCAATAAAAAGAAAGGTCTATTGATACATGTAATAATATGAATGAATGTTAAAGTAATTATGCTGAGTAAAAGGAAGCCAGACCAAAAAAAAGTACTTATTGTATTCTTACATTTGCATAAACCTCTAGAAAATTAAAACTAATCTATATGGCACAAAGCAGATCAGTGGTTGCCTGAGAGGAGGGTACACAGAGACAGACAGGAAGGAGAGATTACAAAGGGGCACGACGAAACCTTTTGGGGTAATGTATATGTTCACTATGTTGATTGTCTTCATGGGTACATACATATGTCAAAACTTATCAAACTGTACACTAGATATGTATATATGCTGTTTATTTTATGTCATTTATACTTCAAAACGTTGTTAAAACTCTCAACAAATTAGGTATGGAAGGAATGTTCCTCAACGTAATAAAGGCCATATTTGACAAGCCCACAGCCAACATCATACTCGATGGTAAAAAGCAGAAAGCTGGCTGGGCGTGGTGGCTCATGCCTGTAATCCCAGCACTTTGGGAGGCTGAGGTGGGCAGATCATGAGGTCAGGAGATCGAGACCATCCTGGCTAACACGGTGAAATCCCGTCTCTACTAAAAATATAAAAAATTAGCCTGGCATGGTGGTGGGCGCCTGTAGTCCCAGCTCCCAGCTACTCGGGAGGCTGAGGCAGGAGAATGGTGTGAACCTGGGAGGTGGAGCTTGCAGTGAGCCGAGATCGCGCCACTGCACTCCAGCCTGGGCGACAGAGCAAGACTGTGTCTCAAAAAAAAAAAAAAAGCAGAAAGCTTTTCCTCTAAGTTCAGGAACGAGGCAAGGATGCCTACACTCAGCACTTCTATTGTACATAGTACTAGAAGTGCTACCTAGAGCAGTTAGGCATGGAAAAGAAATAAAAGTCAAAGGAAGAAGCAAACTTGTCTCTGTAGATGACATGACCTTGTATACAGAAACTCCACCAAAAAACTGTTAGACCTAATAAATGAATTCAGTAAAGTTGCAGGATACCAAAATCAACATACAAAAATGAATTGCATTTCTATACACCAACAACAAACTATCTGAAAAAGAAAGAAAGAAAACAATCCTACTTACAATAGCATCAAACACAATAAAAATACTTAGGAATAAATTTAATCAAGAGTTTAAAGATCTGTACATTGACAACTATAAAACACCGAGGAAATAAATTGAAGATGACACAAATAAAAATAAAGATATCACATGTTCATGTATCAGAATTAATATTATTATTATTATTTATTATTATTATACTTTAAGTTTTAGGGTACATGTGCACAATGTGCAGGTTTGTTACATATGTATCCATGTGCCATGTTGGTGTGCTGCACCCATTAACTCATCATTTAGCATTAGGTATATCTCCTAATGCTGTCCCTCCCCCCTACCCCCGTCCCACAACAGTCCCCAGAGTGTGATGTTCCCCTTCCTGTGTCCATGTGTTCTCATTGTTCAATTCCCACCTATGAGTGAGAACATGCGGTGTTTGGTTTTTTGTCCTTGCGATAGTTTATTGAGAATGATGGTTTCCAGTTTCATCCATGTCCCTACAAAGGACATGAACTCATCATTTTTTATGGCTGCATAGTATTCCATGGTGTATATGTACCACATTTTCTTAATCCAGTCTATCATTGTTGGACATTTGGGTTGGTTCCAAGCCTTTGCTATTGTGAATAGTGCCGCAATAAACATACGTGTGCATGTGTCTTTATAGCAGCATGATTTATAGTCCTTTGGGTATATACCCAGTAATGGGATGGCTGGGTCAAATGGTATTTCTAGTTCTAGATCCCTGAGGAATCGCCACACTGACTTCCACAATGGTTGAACTAGTTTATTAAAATGTCCATACTACCAAAGGTGATCTATAGATTCAACGCAATCTCTATCAAAATTCCAATGGCATTCTTCACAGATATAGAAAAAAATGATTCTAAAATTCATATGGAACCACAAAAAACCATGAATAACCAAAGCAATCTTGAGAAAGAAGAACAAAGCTGGAGGCATCACATATCCTGATTTCAAACTATGTTACAAAGCCATATCAATCCAAACAGTACAGTACTGGCATAAAAACAAACACAGACCAACAGAACATGAGTTTGAACGGTATGGGTCCATTTATATGTGAATTTTCTTCTGCTTGTGGTGCACCTGGGACAGCAAGACCAATCCTCCTCTTCCTTCTCTTCCTCGGTTTACCCAATAGGAAGACAAGGAGGATGAAGACCTATCCACTTTGACTTAATTAATAGTAAATATATTTTCTCTTCCTTATTATTTTGCTTAATAACACTGTCTTTTCTATAGTTTACTTAAGCATAAGAATACAGCATATAATACATATAACATACAAAATATGTGTTAATCAACTGTTTATGTTATTGGTCAATAGTAGGCTATTAGTCGTTAAAGTTTTTGGAGTGTCAAAAGTGTTATGCAAGAGCTGGGCACAGTGGCACACACCTGTAGTCCCAGCTACTCAGGAGCCTGAGGCAGGAAGATCCCTAAAACCTAGTAATTCAAGGCCAATCTGGGCAACATAGTGAGACCTCATGTCTCAAAAAAAAAAGCTATATGCTGATTTTTTGACTGTGCAGGGGTCAGTGCTCCAACTCTATGTTGTTCAAGGGTCAACAGTATATTATATGCAGAATCTAAGAAAGTAGAACTCATCAAAACATAAAGTACAATGGCAGTTGCCAGGGAATGGGGGTGGAGGAAATGGGTAGATTTTGACCAAAGGGCACAAACTTTCAGTTATAAGATGAGCATTTTCTGGGAATCTAATGTGTAGCATAGGTGATAATGTATGTATGTATTAATTTGATTGTAGTAATCATTATACGATGTATTAGGTTGGTGCAAACATAACTGCACCAACCTAATATATGTATATCAAATCATTACATCGCACATCTTGAGTATATATAATATTCATCAATTAAGTAAATAAAAATAAAAATGGTCAGGTGAGTTTAATAATTAAGAGTCTGAAAGAGGGAAAAGTCAGTTAAGATTTTGCTTGTAGTTAGAGAATAAAGAGCCAAATATGTAAAATTTCCTTGTTCAATTAAAAATCATGAAAAAGCTAGCACCAAAGTGAATGTATGCTAATTGTGCAATGGTTTTGTACAGTGTGATAATCTACAAATTCAAATACTACACAAGTATTTAAAAAACCCAAAACCATTGTGAAAATGTTTATGGTCTAATGCTAAGTGAGTAAAGGAGACTGAAAAATTGTGCCTAAAACTATGGGTGACAACTTTCCTTCTTACTACTAAAACTTGTTTTGAGCAATAACTAGTAATAAAATAGAAATGGAAGCATTTTAAGCTTATTACTTTTTAATCAATGACTTATTTTTTTTCTAAATGATTCAAAACCTAACCAGGAGGTATGGAGAAAAACTCAGCACTTTTTGAGGAGTCTGAATAATCAGGCAATTGACCACATCAAACAAATGCATCTCTAGGTAGAGGTTGAAAATCCCTTCTCCAAAATGCTTGAAACCAGAAATGTTTCAGACTTGGGGTTTGCTTTTTTTTTTTTTTTGGATTTTGGAATATTTGCATAAATGTAATGAGATATCCAAGTCTAAACATGAAATTCATTTATGTTTCACATACCTTAGACACATGGTCTGAAGGTAGTTTTATACAATATTTTAAATAATTTTGTGTATGAAACAATGTTTGTGTACACTGAACCATCTGAAAGCAAAGGTGTCATTATCTCATGTTAGCACTCAAAAACTTTCAGATTTAGGGGCATTTTGAATTTGAGATTTTTGGATTAGGGATGCTCAACCTGTACTGACTTTAAAAGAAGGCGTTCCTGGGAATGATGCAGCCCAATAGTAATGACAACTGCCATTAAAACCAAAAAGCTAGATGGAAATATCTAGAATAAGTTGCCACATCACTGATTCTTCACTAAAACACTTCTTTTCAAAAGGCTCAATTTTTGAAGATTGCTAAAGTAGGACCTGAGACCAGGTATCACAAATGTACAAACTTACCACATAAGCTTTTTAAAACCTTCTTACCAGGATCTCTGGTTTTCTGGGTGCCATGGCAACTCCAACTAGAAAAAGAAATGAAATTCCCTTTGGCTAGAAACTGTACTGTGTTCATGTCATTCATGAGGCCCCCCAGGTGTCTACTGAAGATTATATGAGCTACAGTTCACTGTACACTTTGTGTTTGTTCCCACAAGTGCTATGGAACACCTACTTTGTAGCAGGTTCCACATGCTGGGCATACAAGAAAGAATAAAACACAATCTCTGCTATGGAAGAATTTACAAAGAAATAGTGGTACTACAGGTGCTGTGGAACTGCAAAGAGCACATAAATGTGAGCTTAATGGTATCTTTCTAACATCAACCTTTTTTTATTTTATTTCTCCTGTTTTCACATTCTTATTGCAAAAAACTCAAACAATTCAGAAAAGAATAAAGAAAAAAATTTGAAACTCTCTGAAATTATACCATCAAGAAATAAGCATCATTAACATTTGGTGAACATCTTTCTTAAGCATTCATGTATTAAATACATGAGGCTTATACTCTAAATGCTATTTTTAAAACTCAGTGCTATTTTTCAACCTTCCTTTCCTAAGCAGCAGCATGTAGTACATCTCATGAGATGTTGCATCTTTTTTTAATGTGATGTCAGCTATTATCATTTATATGCCTTGGCCTGTCATAAAAGTCTGCAGAATCTAACTCAAGCCACCCTGAGTTCATTCACCAAGTCACCTCTGTTCGTTCACCTCCACTGATCTGGTAGGTGCTGCCTCTTGTCCTAGTGTGGAAGGGACCCTGACCTTGAAATTGAAAGGACTTGCTTCTGGTGCTGACCCTATTCTGACCCTTGGCCATCACTTAAACCTTCTTAAGTTCCAATGTTCTCTTCTGTAAAACTAGGGTTGTAAATATTTGCCCTGCCTGCCTTCTTCCCACTGGCCATTCCCTCTACTAAAAACTGGGCTCCTTGACCTCCAGGAATCTACAGGCCAGTGAGGGAGACAGGTAAGAAAAAAGGAAATTGCAAAACACTGTCAAGGGCTACCTCTACCCTAATACCTTAACAGTTTGTTCTCAACTCAGTATCTAGAGTGACTCTTTACATACATAAATCAAATCTCCCCACTTGTATTAGTCTGTTCTCATGCTGCTAATAAAGACTGGGTAATTTATAAAGAAAAAGAGGTTTAATGGACTCACAGTTCCACATGGCTGGGGAGGCCTCACAATCATGGCAGAAGGCAGAGGAGCAAAGGCACTTCTTACATGGCAGCAAGCAAGAGAGTGTGTGCAGGGGAACTGCCCTTGATAAAACCATCAGATCTCATGAGACTTATTCACCATCATGAGAACAGCAAGGGAAAAACCCGCCCCCATAATTCAATTACCTCCTACTAGGTCCCTCTCATGACACGTGGGGATTATGGAAGCTACATTTCAAGATGAGATTTGGGTGGGGACACAGCCAAGCAATATCACTTCTCTACCCAAAAATATTTCAGTGGCTACAAACTCATTCAGAATAAAAACCAATGTCCTCACTATGACCTCTGAGGGCCTTTGTGATCTGGCCACCCATTACCAATCTGTCCTCACTCCTGCCACTGGGCTCCTCCCTCATTCTACCTCAACCACTCTACCTCAACCACACCAACCAACTTGCTGTTCCTGAAGATCACTAGGCATGCTTTTCCCTCAGAGCCTTTGCACTGGCTGTCCCCTCTGTCTGCAATGCTCTTCCCCAAGATATCAGTATGATTTCCTACTTGACCTATTTCAAGTCTTTGCTCATTTGTAACTTTCTGAGTAAGGCCTGCTGTGACCATTCTATTTAAAATGGAAATCCCACTCTGCTGAAGCCATCTGGATCTCCCTTGCCTCCTTGCTCTAGTACCACTTGCTGACCTTCCATATGTGTCACTCCTTTCTCTCCTTATTGTCGTTCTCCTTGACTAGAAAATAAGTACAAGGGCAAACATTTTTGTGTGCTTTGTTTCCTGATATTTCTATCTAGAACTATGTCTAGTGTAGTAGATGCCAAACAAATGCTTGTTGAATTAATTGGACAGAGCTGAACAGAGAATGGAAGGTGGGAAGACTGCCTCATCACACAACTCTGGGTGCACCCTTCACACTGTAGTCCATGTGATGGCAGCTCCTGGAGTTGTGCAACTGCACAGGCTTCACAGCTGTGTGGCAACCCCAACAACCCCCATGGAATTACTTTGTTAAAGAGTATGAATTATTAAATAAAAGTTTTTTTTCTGGTAATGAAAAACTATAAAAGCATAAAAAGGAGAAAAAATCATCCCAAATTCTTCAACCTAGTGATAATACCTCCATTAATATTTGCTGAACATTCTTCTAGACACTTCTGTACTGATACGTACACATATAAATGTTCATTTTGCATAAGTGACATCATACCATAAATGCTATACTAATATCTGCTTTTGTTTTTACCTAACAGTATATTACTATCAGCTCTGTGTCAGTAAATACAAATTCATATCATTTCTTTAAACCAGGAATCTGCAAATTAAGGCTCATAAGCCAAATCCACCTGTTTTTTGTGTTTGTTTTTTTTGTAAACAAAGTTTTAGTGGAACACGATCGTGCTGATTCCTTTATGTACTATCTATGGCCGTTTCTGTGCTACAATGGCAGATTTGACTATTTCTGACAGAAACCATATGGCCCACAAATCTACAATATTTACTATCTATTCTTTTACAGAAGAGTTTGCCAGCCCTGCTTCGTAGCTGAGTATTAAATGGTATGAAAATATTCTATTTGAATTATTCCTCTATTAGAACACATTTAGCTTGTTTCTATTTTTGTTGATGAATAGGTCATATATATATCTTTTGACTCATGTCCAGTATATCACCTTAGGATAACTTCCTAGAAGTGGATTGGCTGGGACAGACATGGACTCTGTAAATGCTCTTGATACATATGATTAAAATGCCCACAGCATGGAAACCTCATCTATTTCGGTGCCTTTGTATTTTCTTTGTGCAGTTTGGTTTTGTTTAGTTGGCTCACGTAAAATTAGTTCCTTTTGAAAACATTCAGCTTGTATGAACTCAACTAAAGGTATCAGGAATCTCCAACCATAACCCAGCCAGGAGTTTGCCAGAGGTCAAGAAAGCTCCTGTCCAGGTAGCTCCAAAGAGGCCAGGGATCTGGTGAGGAATGGGGAAGAGGAGAGGCTGAAAACTTAGAAGAGAGCAGCCAGGGACTGATGCAGGATCCTTTGACCCTGCCGAAAGATCTGAACTCTGGGCCACAACTGTCCTTTTGACCCCACCCAGTTACTGAGAGTTTAACCATCCATGCTCCACACAACTGTAGCTTTTCTTCTCCTTCTGTCCACCTATATCTCTGTCTCATTAGATTGCTCTGAATTTTGTTATTGATTATCCAGGAAATAAATACAACCAACTTTTTGCCTATTTCCAAATTGTTACGGCTGGTAGAAATAATCAGCATAAAATAAAACTGACAACAGATGATACCACACATGGCAACATTGCTATTGATTAAAAATGGACAGATGGCTCACATCATTTTAATAAAATTTATCCAATTTTTATTTTTTGTTTTTGTTATTTTTTATTTCAATAGCTTTAGGGATACAAGCAGTTTTTTGTTACATGGATGAATTGTATAGTGGTGAAGTATGAAATTTTAGTGCACCCATCACCTGAGTAGTGTATATTGTACCCAATACGTAGTTTTTTTTATCCCTCATGACTCACCCACATTCTCCCTCTTTTGATTCTCTGATGTCCACTATATAACTCTGAATGTCTTTGTATCCTTATAGCTTAGCTCCCACTTATAACTGAGAACACATGGTATTTGGTTCTCCATTCTTAAGTTACTTCATTTAGAATGGCCTCTAGTTCCATCCAAGTTGCTGCAAAAGACATTTTCTTGACAAAATTTAGACTTGCAAAATTTGAGGTCAGGGAGATTTGGATTTGTAAAACAAAAGCAAAAATTGCGGTGGTTGAAACTAAATAAGGAAAAATTAATATGGTACAAAAAACTGATCAATGAATCTGATTTGTGTAAAAACAATGAAAACAAGAAAAGAATTGCAGTGAAAAGAAATTTCGATGAAATAAAAATAAACACAGCAAACACGGAAACTAGCTTTGCTGCATGGTACAGAGTACCAATCAAGGGATTAAACTGGCTTAAGATTGTGCTGGAAAATATTTTCTTGATGAAAAGCCACCTATGCTGGGGATGAAATTTCTTTAAACCCACAGCTAGACAAATAACTTTCTACTCATTACTGGACTTTTCTCATTAGCCAATTTTTCACAAGAATTTTGGGGTCTCTGAAATCACTAAAGCCCCAAGAAAAAGGAAAATGAAATCTCCTATCATTGCTCTGTGCAGAACCTGTTTTGCAAGCGACAGCCAATTTTAACACTTCTCACACTGACCTTACCATTTTTTAGAAGATAAAAAAATTCTGCACAGAAATTAAGTATTATGTACTTCTTTCTAACAATTCCAGGGAGGTAGACATTATTGTACTATTTCAAAGTCTTTTTATAGTGTACATTTAATAGCAAATAAGAGAGTATTTTACAATTTGGTTACATAATTTTACATGTGAGTTTTGTTGGGTTTATATGCCATATTATTTTTTACCCATCTACCATATTTCTTTAATAGGCTTCTGGTGAGGATTTTATAATGTTATGCTAGTTTGTCTTATTTTTATTAGAATATTCTTTTTATTGAAGATTTTCTATATCAAAAAAACAAAGGAGAAAAATAAAATACAAAAATTACAAATCAACCATGGCCTCTATGGAGTGCAGTCACCAATGTGCAAATACCAGAAGCAAAGTATTTTTGTTTTATTTTTATTGTTATGGCTCCCGTGGTGACTCCATTTAAAGACACTGTTCCCAAAGTTGAATTATGTATGAAAGCAAATACGGGAGACAGGAAGCAGGAAAGGAAAAGTGCAAAATCAATAAAGCAACATCTCAAACACCATGAATGATCCTGTTATTTTTTCCCCTTCAGCAGGATTGACTGAAGGCCAGGGCCGTAAAATACTGAGAAAGACCAATTAAAAACTAAGCTGTCTGAAATGACTGTGGTCACACAGGTGAAATTTGGTTTTCTTAAGAGAAAAAAGAAACTTGTTAGCTTCTTGAGGGCAGAAATATTGTAGTATTTCTATATTACCCACTAGCTCTTAGTAAAGAGCTAGTATAGTATAGCTCTTTTTGAATAAATCAATGGGTGAGAAAAAAATAATGCACAAATGAAAATCTGTCATTATTGAAATATTTGGGACTTGTTTGTCTAGTCTTACTCGGTGGTTCTCAAACTTGACTGCACATTAGAATCATTTAGAGTTATTTTTTCTTCCCTTTTTACTGATGTATTATATATAGAAAAGTACACATACCTAGGGGAGCTTTTAGAAACTGCTAATGCCCCCCTATAATGGTTAAAATTTAAAATACTGACAATATTTGGTGTTGTGACAAAAATGTGGGACAACTGAACACTCATACATCACTGGTGGAAGTGCAAAATAGTACAACAACTTTGAAAAATGTTTTGGAGGCCAGGTGCAGTGCCTGTAATCCCAGCACTTTGGGAGACCGAGGCGGGCAGATCACGAGGTTAGGAGTTCAAGACCAGCCTGGCCACCATGGTGAAACCCCGCCTCTACTAAAAATACAAAAATTAGCAGGGCATGGTGGCACATGCCTGTAATCCCAGCTACTCGGAAGGCTGAGGCAGGAGAATTGCTTGAACCTGGGAGGTGGAGGTTGCAGTGAGCCGAGATCATGCCACTGCACTCCAGTCTGGGAGACAGAGTGAGACTCCGTCTTGGGAAAAAAAAAAAAAAAAAAAGAAAGAAAGAAAAATCGTTTGGAAGTTTCTTATAAAGTTAAACAGACACTTACTACATGACCCAGCAATTCCACTGCTATGCATTTACCCAAGAGAAATGAAAACATATCGCTACACAAAGACTTTGAGTGTACATAGAAGCTCTATTCCTAACAGTCAATACGTGGAAACAGCCCAGAGATCCACCAACAGGTAAATGGATAAACAAAATGTGGTACCTCCATACAATGAAATACTAATCAGTAGTAGAAAAGAATAAACTGTGGATATATGTAACAATATGATGACTCTCACAGACATGCTAAGTGAAAGAAGCCAGACTGTTAGATTCTGTTTATATGAAATTCTTGAATAATTACCACTAATCTATAGTAACAAGCCAGATCGGGGTTGCCTGGGATGAAATGTGGGGTATTTGTGGATGATGGAAATATTCTATACTTGATTAGAGTGGTGTTTACAGGGAGGATATATATTTGTCAAAACTCATTGAACTGTACACTGAAAATAAATGCATTTTGTTGTGCGTAAATCATACCTTGGAAAGATTGACTAAAAAAAACTGTTGACACCCAGACTCCACCTCAGATCAATTAAATTAGAATCTCTAATGGAATCCAGATATTGGATCTATTTAAAAGAGCTCCCTGAGTAGTCTGATGTGTAGGAAGAGTTGAGAACCAGTGGCCCTAGCTTTAAGAGAATATTGGGCAGAAAATAAAACAACAAAATAATTTTTTAAGGAGTGACATGAAGGATCACAGATGATTTTTATTTTCTTCTCTAAGCTACTCTGTATTTTTGGATTTTTTCCACATGAATTATGTGCATAATTTTAAAAGACAGTGTTATTTTATTTACCTATTTTATTCCTCTCAATTCCAATTTTGCCCATCATTCATTTTGGTTCATCATCATATTTGTTCAGATAAGCCATTATCTGACATTTGTTCATCCAAAGCTGATTAACCATCCTCCTATGCAAAGGACTGTTTTAGAAATTGAAGGAGCAAAAAAGAACAAGTAAATCTACTCCAAGCAATCAAAGGCATAGGTGACATAGATGTACACTTTTATTGTTATAAGGACCTCCAAATGTTATAGTAGCACAAAGATGACGAGATAAGATTATGTTAATTTATTCTTGTGTATTTCCAGAAAACGGTGTGGAAATTTATTTAAAAACTTAAAATGCACCTAATATAGACCTAGCCATTCAATTCCTGGGTGTTTACTCAAAAGAAATAAAAGCATACATCTACACAAAGACTTATACACTAATGTTAGTAGCAACTTTATTTGCAATAGCCCCAAACTGGAAATAGCCCAAATGCCTATCAGTAGAACAATGGAAACACAAATTGTGGATAATCCTTATTATGAAATACTACCCAGCAATAAAAAGGAAGAAACTATTGATACATGCAACGACATGGATGATTCTAAAAATAATTATGAGGAATGAAAGAAGCCACAGACCAAAGGGTATATACTGTATGATTCCATTTACATAAACTTCTAGAAAGCTTGAACTAATTTATGGTGACAGAAAACAGATTAGTAGTTGAGGGTGGGGTGGGGAATGAATTACAAGGAGATGATGGGAATGTTTCTTATCTTCCTGATGTGATGGTTTCACAGTTGTATACGTATGTCAAAATTCAGCAAATTGTACAATTTAAATATGTGCAGTTTATATACAATAATTATATTGCAATGAAGCTGTTAAAAGGAAGGATGGAAAAGAGAAAAAGTAAAACTGACAAGGCTGTGAATGGGCCTGAATGAGACCCATGGCATCCAATTTGTATCTTTGTTAACAATAGAGAACCATTTTGTGGGTCTGGGGTAGGGAGAAGAATCTGGTGACTTCCTAGACTTTAGAGTCTGTTACTAATAGGAGAAGCAGCCAGTGGAGAGGAAGACACTTGGAATGGGCCTTCTTTGAACCTTGAGAAGAACCTGCTTGAATGACAGACATATCAAGAAAACATGGGGCAGAGTCCCAGCACTTCCTCTTCTCATTGATTCTTTGGATTAAGCTAAAGTGATTTTAATCACTTATTCAACAAACAAAAAGGTACCAAGACCTTTTAGTGGGGAGAAGAGTCTCTTAATGGTGCCGGGACAACTGAATATCCACGTGCAAAAGAATAAAGCCAAGCCCCTAGTTCATACTATATAAAAAGTTAACTCAAGATGAATCAATAACCTAAATATAAAAGCTAAAACTCTACCTCTTAGAAGAAAACATAGGTGCAAATCTTCATGACAGTGGATTTGGCAATAGATTATACATATGACACCAAAAGAATAAAAAACAAAAATAGATAGATTGTCAAAACTTAAAAATTTTATGCATCAAAGGAAGGACATTACCAAGAAAATAAAAATCCAGCCTACAAAATGGGTGAAAATATTTGTGAATCATATCTTTGATAAGGATCTAGTATTGGGAACATACATATAAACAACTTTTAACAACTCAACTACAAAAAAACAAACAATCCAAATAAAAAATGAGCAAAGGACTGAATAGATATTTCTATAAAGAATATATACAATGGCAAACAAACATGTTTTACAAATGTTCAATATCATTAGTCATAAGGGAAATGCCAATAAAAGCCACAATAAAGTATCACTTCACAGCCTCTAGGATGGCTATACTTTTTTAAAAATGGAAAATAACAACTGCTGGTGAGAAATTAGAACTTGTACATTGCTGGTTGTAATGTAATATGGTTCAGCTGCTGTGGAAAACAGTATGGCAATCTCTCAAATGATTAAACACAGAATTACCATATGACCCTTAAGTTCACTTCTGTGTGGATACCCAAAAGAATTAAAAATAAGAACGCAACAAAAAATAATAGATGCTGGTGAGGCTGTGGAGAAAAGGGAACACTTATACACCGTTGGTGGGAGTGTAAATTAGTTCAACCATTATGAAAAGCGGTGTGGCAATTCCTCAAACAGCTAAAAGCAGAACTACCATTTGACCCAGCAATCCTATTACTGGGTATATAACCAGAGGAATATAAATCATTCTACCATAAAGATACATGTACACAAATGTTCACTGCGGCACTATTCGCAATAGTAAAGACAAGGAATCAACCTAAATGCCCATCAATGACAAATTGGATAAAGCAAATGTGGTACATATACACTATCGAATAGTATGTAGCCATAAAAAAAGAACAAGATCATGTCTTTTGCAGGAACGTGGATGGAGCTGGAGGCCATTATCCTCAGCAAACTAACGCAGGAACAGAAAACCAAATACTGCATATTCTCACTTATAAGTGGGAGCTAAATGATGAGAACTTATGAATACAAAGAAAGAAACAATAGGCACTGGGGTCCACTTGATCGGGGAGGATGGGAGGAAAAGAGAAGAGCAGAAAAGGTAACTATTGGGTACTGGGCTTAATTCCTAGGTGATGAAATAATCTGTAAAACAAACACCCCCATGACATGAGTTTATCTATGTAACAAACCTTCACATGTACCCCTAAACCTAAAATAAAAGTGTAAAAATAAAAAAGAAAATAAGGACTCAAATAAGTACATGTGCACACGTTTATAGCAGCACTGTTGACAATAACCAAAAGGTAGAAACAGCCTAAATGTCCAGCAGGGGGAATGGATAAACAATGTGGTATATTCATAGAATGGAGTATTATTCAACCATAAAAAGGAATGAAGTAGGCCAGGCGTGGTGGCTCAGCACTGTAATCCCAGCACTTTGGGAGGCTCAGGCAGGTGGATCACGAGGTCAGGAGATCGAGACCATCCTGGCTAACACGGTGAAACCCCGTCTCTACTAAAAATACAAAAAATTAGCTGGGTGTGATGGTGGGCACCTATAGTCCCAGCTACTGGGGAGGCTGAGGCAGGAGAATGGCGTAAACCCGGGAGGTGAGATCATGCCACTGCACTCCAGCCTGGGCAACAGAGCAAGACTCTGTCTCAAAAAAAAAAAAAAAAAAAAAAAGGAATGAAGTATTTGATACATGCTACAATGTATGCTAAGTGAACAAAACATACTAAGTGAAAGCAGACAAAAGTTCACATACTGTATGATTCCATTTATATGAAATATCCAGAAAAGCTAAGAAAGCATATTGGTGGTTTCCAGTGATTGCAGGTGTAGTGGGATGGGGAAAAATTGCTTAAAGGTATTTTCACTTCGGAATGATGAAAACATTTTAGAACTAGATAGAGGTGCTGTTTGTATGACATTATGAATGTACTTAGTGCTACTTTAAAATGGTTAATTTTGTTATGTTAATTTCACCTCAACAAATTATTTTTTCAAAAGATTCTCCATATTCTAAACAAATCAGATCTGTTCTGTGTAAACCACCCCAATCTAAGAAAAGAGCGTGGAGTGTGGTGGGATTGAAGTTTAAGTGACAGACATAGGAATTCAGGGTGGTAGTTAAACTTGGGGTCTCTGCAGCCAGACCCCTGCCCTCTGTAGCTAACTAGCTCTGTGACATTAGGCAAGATATTTTATAAGTATTTGTGTTCTCATTTATAAAAAATAAGAACAATATCTAACCTCACTAGGGTGTTGTAAGGATTAAATGGGGTAAGCTACTTGATGCCATTTTGTACAGAGCCTGAAACATGGCACATTTTAGCTCAAGTGAATTTTTTTCTCCCTCAAATTTTAAGTTGTCCATTTCACATTATAGTCCTAGTTACAGCTTTTATAAAGCCCAGTCAAAAACATTTCTATAGCAAGGTGGCTGACTAGAAGCCCCTAGTGCTTGTCTCCATCACAGATGCCAGAATGACTAAAAAAACACTACATTTTAATGAGAGTAACTGAAGGAGAGTTCCAGAGAAAATCAGAGGAATAGCAGGAATGCAGATGAGCACAGAAACAGAACAGCCACATACAGAATGGAAGGAAATACCAGTCCTTTACCACTCCATCCCCAAATTGAGATCAGCTGGGAACAAAGAGGAACTTCTCCATACAGTGAGGAGGTAAGCAAGAGGATCCCAGCAACCCCTATCAACACCTTGGACACCCACAGACCTCACCACTGCAGAGGTTCCCTGCAGTCTCCTCACAGGCACTATCTAAGCCCAGCTGAAGGAGCTGTCTAGAGCCCGCAAAGCTGTGTTCCCTCCAGAGAAGGTGCTAACACTATGTTCCCCTCTATGGCCCACATGGCTACTGTGCTATACCACTTGCAGCTAGACCTACGGCTGGAGTGTGTCTTGCTCAGGGGGCAAGTAGTCACAGGTCCCCTTCATCCCTGAGGCTAAACTGCCTCCAAAACACCCCCAGCCTAGGGACTGATCACCCCAAGTGAGCTGTAAGCCCGTTATACCCTTCTCCATGGGGTCAAGTGGAGGTGGAGCTGATCCACCTACTCTTCCTGAACCCTCAGGCTAGATCTGAAACAGTACCCTGCCTCCTAGAAAACAACACCTTAGTCACTTTGAGCAGTCATGTCTCCCTGCGCCTAAGCTGAAGCAGTACCCTGTATCCCAGAAAATGGTGTCTGGGTCACCTGGGGAATCAGTGCCCTGGCCAAGCTGAGCAGCTGTTCACCCCACAGCTAAACTGCTGTAGTACCTTGCATCCCAGAGAAACAGAACAGTGGCTGAACTGAGACAGTGTGCCTTACAGGCCAAACAACTCTAGTACCCTAATTCCCTGGAGAGCTGGACTAGCCCTCTAGAGATGGAGCTGCTGAGACACCCCTCTCCTTGGGAAGTAAAATCATCATAGTGCTGTTTCCTGCCTAACAGGGCCCAAAGGACAGCTGTGCTCCACTATTCAGGGTACTTGCTACTGCTGCACCTGGCCTCAGAGAGTCTGGGATACTGCTGACTCCACCATCTCAAGGTCTAGAGTCACTACTACTGCTACTACTACAATGGGACCCAGATTGCCACTGATCCCTATTGGCTTAGGTTCCTGAATTGCAGCACTACCCTGCTCCCTAGGCCCAAACATCCAGAGCACCCTTTCTTCTCCAGAATTGTTCCAGTGCCGTTCCCTGACCCCTAAGGATAGAATCACAGCTACAACCCAAATCCCTGGGCCCAAGCTGCTAGGGGGTACCTCAGAGTCACAGATCCTGGCTCTTTGGGCAACCTGCATTCAACCTCACCACAGAGAACAAACAAGCACCCCAAGACCCAAGTGCCACAAAAAGTTCATGAGACCTTGAGCCTAGGACCCTAGCACCATAGCAATTAGGAGCACCTAAACCTGGAACCAAGCACTGCTATAGCTGCTTACAGGCCATGTCAGACCTGACTCCAAAAGGGATACTCTATAGCCTAAATCTCCCCAGTGTGTGGAAAATGAGAATAAAGAAACCCCCCAAAGCCTTTGACACGGAGGCTATTAACAACCTATGCCACCACCACTACCACAAACTTTTATGGCCTAGGCAACTGAGGTACCCACAGCTACTGCTGATGTTGAATGCAGACAAAGAAGGTGCATGAGGCCACACCACTGCACCTATCTTGAAACAGAATCACTACACCCTTCTCAACTGGCACACTAAAACTCAGATGCAGATGAAAGTTTTTCTCTACAAAAGCAAGGGAAAAGCATTAGGTCACATATTAAGGGAATCTCCATTAGGCTAGCAGTGGATTTCTCTGCAGAAATCTTACAGGCCAGGAGAAAATGAGATGATATATTCAAAGTGCTAAAAGAAAAAAATTTTCAGTCAAGAATACTATTCCCAGCAAAGTAATCCTTCAGAAATGAGAGAGAAATAAAGTCTTTCTCAGATAAGCAAAAACTGAGGGAGTCCATCACTATTAGACCAGCCTTATAAGAAACGCTCAGCCAGGTGCCAGTGGCTCACACCTGTAATCCAGGCACTTTGAGAGGCTGAGGCAGGTGGATCACGAGGTCAGGAGTTCAAGATCAGCCTGGCCAAGATGGTGAAACCCCATCTCTACTAAAAATACAAAAAAATTAGCCGGGTGTGGTGGTGGGTGCCTGTAATCCCAGCTACTTGGGAGGCTGAGGCAGGGAACTGCTTGAACCCAGGAGGTGGAGACTGCATGCAGGCAGCCGAGATCGCATCACTGCACTCCAGCCTGGGCAACAGCAAAACTCTGTCTCAAATAATAATAATAATAATAATAATAATAATAATAATAAAGAAATGCTCAAGGAAGTCCTATATCTGGAAGTAAAAAGATGATAATCACTATTATAAAGACACAAGTATAAAGATCACTGGTAGAGCAGATATACAAAGGGGAAAGGAAAAATAATCAAACCTTATCACTATAGAAAACTACCAAACTGCAATGATAAACAATAAGACAGAAAGAAATGAACAAAGGATATACAAAACCACCAGAAAATAATTAACAAAATGACAGGAGTAAGTCCTCACCTATCAATAATAACTTGAATGTAAACAGATTAAATTCCTCACATAAAAGATTTAGGCTAGCAGAATGGATTTTAAAAAATGACCCAACTGTATGCTACCTGCAAGTAACTGACTTCACTTGTAAAGACACTTGTGTGATTACACAGACTGAACGTGAAGGAATAGAAAAAAAAATTCCATGTAAACAAAAACCAAAAGTGAGAGTAGCTATACCTATCAAATCAAACAGACTTTAAGTCAAAAACTGCAAAAAGAGATAAAAAGGTCATTATGTAATGATAAAGGGTCCAATTGAGCCAGAGGATATAACAATTGTGAGTATATATGCACCCAACGTCAGAGCACCCAGATATATAAAAACCAAATATTATTAAATCTAAAGGGAGAGATAGACTTCAATATAGTAATAGTTGGGGACTTCAACACTCACTCTCTGCATTGGACACATACATATACAGAAATCAACAAAGAAACATTAAATCTGAAATGAATTTGAGACGAGACAGACCTAACAGACATTTCTAGAACATTTCATCCAACAGCTGCAGAATACACATTCTTTTCATCAGTACATTCAGCACATGGAACATCCTTGAGGACAGACCACATGTTCATTCACAAAATAAGTTTCAACAAATTTAAAAGAACTGAAATCATGGCAAGTATCTTCTCTTACCACAATGGAATAGAACTAGAAATCAATAACAAGAGGAACTTTTGAAATTATACTAATACATGGAAATTAAACAGCATGCTCCTGAATGACAAGTAGGCCAATGAAAGAATTAAGAAGATAATTTAGGCCGGGCATGGTGGCTCACGCTTGTAATCCCAGCACTTTGGGAGGCCGAGGCGGGCGGATCACGAGGTCAGGAGATCGAGACCACGGTGAAACCCCGTCTCTACTAAAAATACAAAAAATTAGCCGGGCGTGGTGGCAGGCACCTGTAGTCCCAGCTACTCGGAGAGGCTGAGGCAGGAGAATGGCATGAACCCGGGAGGCGGAGCTTGCAGTGAGCCGAGATTGCGCCACTGCACTCCAGCCTGGGAGACAGAGCGAGACTCCGTCTCAAAAAAAAAAAAAAGAAGATAATTTAAAAATTTCTGGAAACAAATGAAAATAGCAACATTTGAAAACCTATGGGATACAACAAAAGCCATATTAAGAGGGCAACTTATAGCAATAAATATCTGTATCTGAAAAGTAGAAAGAAAATAAAAAAACTAATGATGCATCTCAAGGAACTAGAAAAGTAAGAGCAAACCAGAACCAAAATTAGTAGAAGAAAATAAAAAGATCAGAGCAGAAATAAAATGGAGACTACAAAAATACAAAAGATCGATAAAAGAAAAAGTCGGTTTTGTGAAAAGATAAAATTGGCAAACGGTTAGCTACACAAACCAAGAATAAAAGAGAAAAAGACTCAAATAAAATCAGAAATGAAAAAGGAGACATTACAACTCCTACCACAGAAATACAAAGGATCATTAGAGACATTCTGAACAACTATACACCAAAAAATTAGAAAACCTAGCAGAAAGAGACAGACAAATTCCTGGACACATAAAACCCACCAAGACTGAACCAATAAGAAATAGAAAACCTGAACAGACCAATTATGAGTAACAAGATTGAATCTGTAATAAAAAGCCTCCCATCAAATAACTGAAAAACTGAGAGCTTAACTGCGGAATTCTACCACACATTTAAATAAATAATAGCAATTCTTCTCAAACTCTTCCAGAAAATTGAAGAGAATTCTTCAAAGTTCATTCTATGAGGTCAGCATTACTCTGATATCAAATCCAGACAAGGACACAACAAAAAAAATGAAACATCTCTGATGAACATAAATGCAAAAAACCTCAACCAAATACTAACAAACTGAATCCAGCAGCACATTAAAAAGATCATTCCCCATGACCAAGTGGGATTTATCCCAGGGATGCAAGGGATTCATCATGGTAGAGCAGATATACAAAGGAGAAAGGAAAAATAATCAAACCTTATCACTACAGGAAAATACTAAACTGCAATGATAAACAATAAGACAGAAAGAAATGAACAAAGGATATACAAAACAACCAGAAATTAATTATCAAAATGACAGGATGGTTCAACATATGCAAACCAACTTAAATATGATACATCACATTCACAGAGTGAAGAACAAAAATCATTTGATCATCTCAATAGACACAGAAAAAGCATTTGATAAAATTCAACAGGGCTTCATGATAAAAACTCTCCACAACTCAGATGTAAAAGGAACATATCTGAACACAATGAAGGCCATATATGACAAACCCACAGCCAACATCATACTGAACAGAGAAAAGTTCAAAGCTTTTCCTCTAAGATCTGGAACAGACAGACAAGAATATCCACTTTCACAACTTTTATTCAGCATAGTACCAGAAGTCCTAGCCAAAGCAATTAGGCAAGAGAAAAAAATAAAGAGCATCCACATTGATAAGGAAGAAGTCAAATTGTCCCTGTTTGCAGATGACATTATCTTATATATACAAACCCTAAAAACTCCACCAAAAAACTTTTAGAAATGATAAATGAATTCTGTAAATTTGCAGTACACAAATTTAGGAAAAAACAATCCCAAAATGCTATGGAACCACAAAAGACTCCAAGTAGCCAAAGCAATCCTCAGCAAAAAGAATAAAGCTGAAGTCATCACACTAGCGAAATTCAAAATATACTGCAAAACTATAGTAACCAAAACACCATGGCATATTGAAGAGATCTCTGCACTCTCATGTTTATTGCAGTACTATCCACAATATCCAAGATTTAGAACCAACCTAAGTATCCATCAGCAGATGAACAGATAAAGAAAATGTGGTACATCTACACAATGGAGTACTACTAAGCAATAAAAAAGGATGAGATCCTGTCATCTGCAACAATGCGGATGGATCCAAGAACATTATGTTAAATGAAATAAACCAGGCACAGAAAGACAAATAAATGTCTTTATTCTCACTCATATATGGGAGCCAAAATAATTGATCTCATGGAGGTAAAGAGTAGAATAGTAGTTAACAGAGGCTACAGCAAGTGAGTGTTGGGTTGGGGGGTGGGGATTAGGAAGGTTGTTTACTGGTTACAAAAACACAGTTAGAAGGAATAAGTTCTAGTGTTTGACAGCACAGTAGGGTGACTATAGTTAACAATAATTTATTGTGTAGTTCCAAATAGGTAGATTTGGAATGCTCCCCACACAAAGAAATTATAAATGTTTGAGGTGATGGATATCCCAATTAACCTGATTTGATCACCACACATTGTATGGAAGTATCAAATTGTCACATGTATCCCATAAATATGTATATTATGTATTCATAAAAATATTTGTCTTTTGATTTGGAGAGTCTGCTATCTATGATACCGTAGAAAATGCAAGGCCCAGATGTAAAGTCTCATGTAAAGTTCTTGTTTATCTGAATCCCAGGGTGTGTAAATTTAAGAAAATCACACCTAAAACCTAGACATGTCTAGCCCTTCAAAGGAGCTGATGAAGACCAAAAGAAATCATATATGTGGAGTAGATCTGAAAGCCCTAAAATCCTATACAAATATCACGGAGTATACATGTGATGAGAAGAATGGGATATGAAATCCTGCCTGCCACCTCCAGCATTTTATGAAGAAAAACAGAAATTGTGCTTAGGGAATGCTTGCCTATGTACAATGATTTCACTCATTTATTAGTGTTCTACTCATTTAAGGCCCTCTCAGAAGAGAACCATTCTAGAACATATCCTGAAGAGCCTAGCATGATGAGCTACTTCCTACTACCAAAGAAGGTACACAAAAGACTACATTTCAGGACACAGCCATTCACCAAACCATGGCAGTTCTGTACATAGACCACTTCTGAAGTTCTAGTTACTGAAATGTAAAGGCTGGAGAAAACTTAGGTGGGTTTGAGTGGGAGGCAGGTGGGTAGACTGGCGGATGGCAAGCTAACCACATTGATGTGTTGCCCAATTTAATCTCATAATAACCTTATAAAGTAGATATTAGTATTGCTGTTTTACAAAGGAGGAAACTGAGGCTCAGTGAGAAGCTCGTCCAAGCTTATTCGGGAAGTATCTGGGGCTAGGATTTAAAGTTCACCCTTTTTTATGACATTCTAGTACCTAAGTGATCAGAGACATTTAAGAATGTTCATAGCAGCATAGTTTGTAGCAGCAATCAACCAATCAACACAATTTAAACATTTTAAATTTTAAAATGAAAAATAAAATCCAATTGTCCCCCAGCATGGGAAATGATAAACCACAGAATATTCAACTGATACAACTAAAAAGCAGTAAAATAAATACAATCCCCCAGTCAACATGGATAACAATGTGCCAAAAAAAAAAAAAAAGTTTCAGTATAAGTTCTTCTAAAGTTCAAAATCATGTGAAAATAAACACTTTATTCAGCAGATGATTAAACCAAAATTCAATTTAGTGGTTTCTTCTTGGGGAGAAAGAGGGTGTGATCAGGAAGGGCACATTTTTTCATTAATGAAATGTTCTATTTCTCAAGCTAACTTGGGTATTATTCTTTAACGAAATATTTTTATACTTTCGAGTGAATTAAATGTGAAATTTTAAAACACAAACACACATTCAAAAAGAATATGGATATCAAATGCCTAAAGGCTGTCTCTGGAACTTGATCTCAACGTATTTTTGATATTGATTTGTCATTATTATTCTTGCTTAAAGATGTATTAGTTAATTCCAAGGCAGGAAAAGGAACAATGACAGGCCATACTTTTCTGAAAACCATGGGTAATAGTGTCTGTAAAATTTGTCAAGTAGGTCAAGGGCATAGTTCTTCACTCCAGGAGGCAAGCACAGTGTCTCCGTCTCTGTGATATCCACTCTGCCCCCTCCCACTCAAGCCTAGTCCCTCACCCTTGGCTTGCCTGCACTTGGCCTTGGAATCCAGCTTTGCCTCTGTAATTACTCTCTCCTATCACTCATATCCGGCCAAAAGTCTTGGTTTTCAGACTTTTTATTCAATCCATTTCATCCCATTCATGAGTCATTCTTGCCTATGGACAACTGGCACTCCTGGGCACAGGCTTGGCAGGGGAAGATGAATTCAGTGAATTAAGCCAACGAAATCCTTTATGAAAGTCATAATGGACGTGACAGGGCTGTTTCTATCCTAAATTCAGGGGTAGCTTGAGATGATATAATGAGAGATTCTCATCTGAGGCAGTATTTCTCAAAGTATGTGTTACAGTGGTCAGAATCACCTGGGGCACATGTTAAAAATGCAGATCACTGGGCCCATCCAGAGCATTAGAATAGGAGCATCTGAGAATGGGGCCCAGGATTTGGCATCTCTGAAAAACACTCCTGACGATAGCTCTGATACTCATTGATTTCCCTGTAAAATTGGCATCATTGAGGAAACCTGCCGTATCAAATATTGGGCTGATCTAATCTAATCATGGATACAACTTTGGATGGTGAGCATATGGGTTTTTTGTCAGACACATCACCAACCAGAATGATGAGCAGCAACCAAGTCACGTACAGGAAAAAAAAAAGTGCAGGGTCAAGCTTTTCTCATATAGCGGGTGTACTACTTAAATACTGTTCAGATTTTACTCACACAGTGAAGCCACTCCAACAGCAGGTAGGGGATCAGCATAGATAAAAACAAAATGTTCTCTGCATTTTAAATTACCTGTCTCCATTCTTACTGGCCCAGTCAGATTTACGGAGGTTGTGGAGGAGGCGGTGGGGAGAATCATATCAAAATTTTTAAACAAATGTACAAGGGCAGAGGCGACATGTCCACTTAAACAGCCGGCCTGGCTGTATTAGTATCAACTCTGCCTTTCTTCTATAGCAGAGTTCCATTAAGATTGAGCCAGAATGGTGTGTCTCTATCCACTTTATTTTGGGCAAAGACAATAGACGTGATTAGAGCCTTAGTATACTTTTGCTAGATTTGTTTTCTGTAAAAAAGAACTAATGAAGGATTATAAAGCCTCCAACTTTCCAAAGTGCTTGAAATGTTACTATTCCTTCAAATTTATAAAGAGCTTTCATGACCTGAATATCCCAATCAGGCAAGCATTTGTTCTATTGTTAAAGACCTAGTGAACTGGTATCTGTTAAGTTTTATATGTGGGGAAAGGCACATTCCTGGCATGCAGCCTTAATGGAGGTGCCATTAAGATACAAAGCCTTGCCTTGGGAAAATGAACTAGAGACTCAACTAGAAAACTTTGTTTCAGACCAGTTAAAAATGTAAAATATAGCTACCACAGAGTTTAATTGTACAGTGGTAGTTTCAGTTTCTGTACCAGGAGACAATTTTTTTGCACTTTCTTGGGATTGGCCCACAGCTACAGCCATATTGGACAGATGTTTTTAACTCTAAATGCAATGTAGAATTACCTATCATTTCTTTGCTATGCAGATTGAATATTTTGCATGAGCATTCAAAAACGCCTGTTTATAGTTTGAACTTCTTATGTCTATTGTTTTCTACTACCAAATGTACTGCCTACAGATGGAAAACTCACTCTTTGATGGGTGGTGAGGAATTGCTCACAACCATCAGTTACACACAGAGACACGTACTACACATAATGTTGGGAAGGGCTAGATGACACAGTTATCAAAATATGTACAGGAGCAATCCTCATCTAGAAGAAGTGTTTCAGGGATTCCAAATGATCATACTCAACAGCTGGCCCTATTCGCAAGACTTGGTCAATGGAAAATACTGCTGCTTTTCTCTCCCTTATGTTTCCCCACCTTCTCCATTGCCATCTTTGTGAAAGCAGAGTGGCACACTGCCTTATAGTTGCTGCTCCTTATTACCCTCAATTGACAGCAATGAAAGCAGGCAAGGCAATTAAGCAATGTGGCAGCCCATTGTTACGAGTTTACCTTTAAAGACAGCCAAGAGAATTTGAGCGAAGAGGGGCCAGAGGTGCTTCACAACTAGAGGGAACTGCTGTGGAGTATTAATTTTTAAAAGTCAATGACTTCCTTGCAAGATGGGTACTATCAATTTTGAAGTTATTTTGAATGAAAGGTAATCTGATTTTAGAAAAAGAAAAAACAAACATGCAGAATACACTTACGGAGGTGACAAACTTTTTAGAGTTGCTTGATTTTGCCATAACTTGAACTTTTTACAAAAAAGTGTTGAACAGTATTTTTCAATTCCAAAGATTTGATTTTGTATAAAGAATTTAATACTAAACCACAAACATGCTTGAGATAACAAGCTGGTGTAAAGCAACTATCTTAAGGTATATGTAAGTCTAGTTTTGGGGTCTGAAAATACTACAAACTTACTCAGCTTGCGCTATAACCAAATATTCTGGATAATGGTTGGTATATACATAACCATAGATATACGCATTTATAGACACACATATGTATACATATATACACATATGCACACTTAAGAATTACTAATTTTTAGCCTATCATTAGACATTAAACATCACAATTTAATCTTTGGTGATGCAGAAAGCACTGTTTGATATCCTGCAGAACCTTGGAGTCAACTTTCTGGTTATGAATCAGTAAGCTTACTGATGAAATACAGGAGTGTCTGAGGGGAGAATTTCCTCTCCACTGGGCTCAGCTTTCAGAATTGAGAGTACTAGAACTACAGCTAGAAGAGGTAGTAAGTACTGATTTTTTTTTATTGCATCCATATGATGTACATGCAATACAAAAAATTTAAGCTCTATTAGGCAACCGCAATACCCCGAAATAAAAGGTCTAGAGATTAGGCCCAAAGTGTACAGTAGAAAAAATGTTTCATAGGGTCCAAATTGAGAGGGACCTTAGCCATGAGATAGCAGAGTCAGACGTGTTCATCAGCATTCCTACTCGGCACTGCTGTTCATGCATCTCTTAAATTTCTCTTTGTACCTGAATTTGCTTTTATGACCTAACTTTGCCAGATTAGTAAACTGAACTTTATACTTTTGCATTTTAAGAATCTAAACCTTGTTACACAGTTCCCACCCAACTCCCCACCATTTTAGATTATTATATCAGAATGCTAAAAATACTTTTGAAGAAAAAAAGTTTATTTTTATTCATGTATGCAAAGACAGTATCAGCAACAGGCAGAAGCATATTTCTAAGTTTAGAATTAATTTTCCATTTTGAAAGGTTCAGGACTTTATCTTTTACCCTTACTCTTTTAAATGCTTCACTTCAACAAAGATTTATTCCCTTACTTTTCCTTAAGGTCATATTGGAATAATTAGAAGTAGCTCTTTAGAATATAGATATCATTTATAGTAAGCTGGAGATTTAATCACAGAATGATGTGTGTCAGAATGTTATAGCACCAAAAAAACTACAGATCATTTTTAAATGGACAAATTCAGGGTGCTTTCAATTTCTGGGGTGTAATAAAGCCCTCTTGGGAATTCTAAAGTTAAAAGACTCTCTCCATCAGATTCAGAATGAAAATTTTGAGGAATTATAGACCCTAGGGAGCACTAGTAACATGGCTCATAGTAACTACATTAAGTTAGAGTCTCTACGTTTTAGGGAAGAAGTCACTGAAAGAAGGGCCAGAAAGCCACTTTAAACTCATGTCCATGGCAGATCAAACGATACTGATACAACTTTTTCCCTTAGAAAGGTATTATATTCCATTGCTACCGTTCCAGGGTTTGGCCCTTGAACTGCTCTGCTTATACAGCTACTTTCATTCTTTGTATCACCAGTTCTAGGAGCAAACCTCCTCAAAGACTAGTGACAAAGGCTGGAAAAGAAAGACTGTGGGTATAGCAAAAGGGCGCTGGTGCTCTAGCTGTTTGTCACAATGTAAAATGAAGACACCAGCTAATCTAGAAAGAATGCTAACTTTTAACTCTAGCACATTCTTGAGATATACTTATTAAACAACTTTTGTGGTTTAGAAATACCAAAACTAAGTACTTTGACTCTTCTGGACATATTTTACTTTACAAAAGGAAATATAACAGACTAAATCTATTTATAGAAAGTAACTAATATTTCAATGTTTTTATAAAAACAATTCCCTTCAGATACTCTGATTAACCTCTAAGTGACATAAAAAAAGTTGCAGCATTCTTTAATACCAATATTTTGCACAATTTGACATACAGCCAAGTTTAGCATTTCAAAGAAAAAAGTTTTTACAAAAAAGAAGAATGGTGACTCATTGAGAAGCTTATGTACCTAGTAAAGTTTAGATTGTCTTGGATTCTTTAAAAAATTAGGCCCAGAATTTTAGTTATCCTAATTACTATCCTAATCAAATAGGATATATATGTGTGGATTCTAGATAAAAGACAAAATATTTTGAATAAACATATGACCCAATGATTGGACTGTTTGCTTTGAATCTGTTTTGCTGGGTTTAGATAAGAAGACTTCAATAAAGCTAACTATATATTGAGTTCCACTGATTAAAAATGCAATTTTTAAAATTTTGCTTTTGTGGTAAATTTCTAGACAAATCATAAATGCAAAGCTCAATATTGTAAATACTGTAATGTTCACAGGTACTTGTTGGAGAAGTGAAATGCTTGTATTCAGACCAACAAAATTCTGACCTTTCAAAATAGGTTTTTAAAAACTTTTTTTGAAAATCAGTATTTGCTTTTATTAAAATGCCAATTTTTAAAAAATCCTTGCAGATAAATCTTAAAGTTTCTTTCAGTCTCAATTGTTTTTTTACTTTCAACTATATATTCAACATAGAACCAGTTGCTAAATAAACATCTAATGAAGAACAGTTTAAGATAAAATAGAGAGTCTAATAATACAACTTATACACAAAGTTTGAGTGTGATTTACCAAAATTCAGAATTTCTATAACAGTGGAAAACTTTTAGCTTAATATTCAAAACCAGCAACTTCCCATGTTAACTAGATAGCCAGGAGGATCAAACAGATTTAAGCATTGCCCGACTTCTTCTAAAGTGATGCACTCTTTTATCCTGGAAAAGACAGAAAGAGTCCTTTTATTTTACTGAAAATTTCTGATTACTACTATAGATCTGAAAGTTGTCAAAAACATAAACCATTTATTTTGGGTTTAAACATTATAAATAATGAGAAAAAAGATTATTCTTTTTGAGAAGCATTCTTGAAAACTGGGATAACATATGTACCATGATGGCTTGTTTTATTAAAGTTTAGTTAAAAAAGAAATCAATTAAAAAAAAAAAAGAAATCCCAGTAAACTCAGAAATAACAGGACTTAGATTCAGTATCATTTTATGTACTTCTTAATTAATAATTTTGCAGTAATGTCCCAAAGACAGCTGGTAGAAAATGTAATTCTAAAAAATACTGTTTTCACTAACCGAACTGCATTTAATAGGAACCACAGCTTGTGAACAGCTCTCCAATCTGAAATTTCATGTTTTTAGGTTAAAGGTGTAAGTTTTGGCATTTAAAGACATATCATTAACCTGTGAAGATGTATTATTCTTTAGAAAGAAACAGAAAATTGCAAAACTTTCTTTTCACTCTATGTTGCCTACAGATGTGCAGAGAGAAAAAAGTGAGAGGCCTTAAAAGGAGAAATGGGACTAAGCAAATGAGTAATAACATAATAGTATTTTATTTTCTACAAAGTTAACTGTGGCCTTTTTCTAGGACCTCAGTTTCACTGTCATATAAATAGAAGTGGCTTCTGGAAGTTACCTAATCTGTCAAAAGAGTGATATCCTATTTAGGTTAAAATCTATAAAACTGGTCACCAACATGTATCTGCACAGGTCATGTAGGAAACAAGATTATGAAGGGACTAGAGAATCAAGACAATAAAGAGTGGAATTAGCTATGGAAATAGTAAATACATTCAAAAATACCTCATGCATTCAAATTCAATACAACAACATGCAGTCAATCAAAATAGGTCTAGATGTCAGACAACTGCAGGATGCCAACTTCTGATTCCTCTCCCAAACAAGCAGAAAACTCTGGGAGTTTAAAGGGAGTCTTTTGTCTAATACCAGGTGAGAACTCAAGTTTCAAAACTATTTTCTGGGCTGGGCATGGTGGCTCACGCCTGTAATCCCAGCACTTTGGGAGGCTGAGGCAGGAGGATCACTTGAGCCCAGGAGTTCAAGACCAGCCAGGGGCAATATAGTTAAGATTCTGCCTCTTAAAAAAAAAATCTTTTTAACTAGCCAAGTGTGGTGGTGCATGTCTGTAGTCCTAACTATTTGGGAGGCTGAGGCAGAAGGATCCCTTGCGTCAGGGGTTTGAGGTTGTAGTAAGCTGTGATTGTGACATGCACTCCAGCCTAGGTGACTAAATGAGGTCACCTCAAAAAAACAAAAAACCACAGAAGACTATCTTCTGCTTTAAAAATCATTTAAGTACTACTGTAGACACCTATGTAATCGTCAGAACTTTGGGCAAGCTAAGCTGATGTACCATTCCAGTTCCTTCTTTTCTAAGTTATACTATCTATGCAGAATGAAGCAACAAGAGAACAAATGTCAACTTTAAGTGTGTTTACTCCCTGTTGCGAAGATGTTAAGAACTTAATTCTGCTATATGGCTCTACTCTTCTACATTATACAGGAGATCCATAATATAACCTCTTAAAAAGGCTTAAGCTTCATCCTATATCCACTCACAGATGAAAAAAAAGCTAGTCTACTTTCTGTTTTAAGGCACAAAGTGATGGTTAAACATTTCCTTTTGAATGTAAAGTGTGTAGCCAGTTTTGACAAATTCTGGCAGTTCCACTGAAGGTTAAATATGACTTAGCAATTCCATTCCCAAGTATATACTCAAGAGAAATAAGAACATACGTCCATGTAATAACTTGTACATGAATGTTCACAGCATTATTTCTAATAGTTAAAAAGAAGAAATAATCCCAATGTCTTTAACAGATGAATGGATAAACAGAATGAGTAATAGCCACAAATAAAAAGAAATAAAGTTCTGATACGTGCTAGAATATTGATGAACCTTGAAAACATTATGCTGAGTGAAAAAAGCCGGTCACAAAAGGCCACATTATGTATGATTCCATATACATGAAATGTCCAGGACAGGAAAATCCTTAAGAGAAGGTAAGTAAATTAGTGGTTGCCTAGGGCTGCACAGGATGGGGGAAAATAGCAGGTGACTGCTAAGGTAGGGGGGGTGACATTTGGGGTGATTTAAGTATTCTAAAATTGATTGTGGTCATGGTTACACAACTTTGAATATATGAAAAACCAGTGAAATGCAAACTTTAGGTAAATTGTATTACTTGTATCTCAATTATATATTTCAATAAACCTATTATTTAAAAAACACCTTCCCTTTACGAACCATAATATTTCTCTCCCATAGGACTGACCAAGTTAGTTCTTTTTCCTATTCATACAGGGACCCAGAAACCTTTAGTCCTGTACTTTCTCATTTTAGACTTGTAAAAACTGGAGCCTTAATAAGATTTATCTATCCAACATGGATAGACGGCGGGATCAGAAATCAGATCTTTCTGGAATTCAACTACCCACATTCTCTTCCACTTCACCAACTCTGTCTGAATCAACCTCCAATTCTTTCTACTCAACATTTTATTGCTTCACTTTACCCCTTTTCTCCCTTCACACTGTTCAAGTATATCTTATGAGTAAACCATTTCTTTTCTTCTCTTTAGTCCAATATGCATGTATTTTTTTTTTTTGAGACAAGGTCTCACTCTGTTGCCCAGGCTGGAGTACAGTGGCACAATCATGGCTCAATGCAGACTCAACTTCCCAGGCTCAAGCAATCCTCCTACCTCAGCCTCCTCTGGTGTAGCTGGGACCACAGGCATGCACCACCACAACTGGCTAAGTTTTGTATTTTTTGTAGAGATGGGGTTTTGCCATATTGCCCAGGGTGGTCTCGAACTCCTGAGCTCAAGCAGTCCACCCATCTCAGCCCCCAAAAGTGCTGGGATTACAGGCGTGAGCCACTGCACCCAGCCAAGATCTGCTTTCTATATCTAAAATTTTCTTTTACTATTTGGTCAAGCCAGTCAACTAACTCTCTTCTCTAGTTAACCCTTTCAATTACAAATTTCTGCTGAAGGATTCTTCCCTAAAGGTAACTACATTATATCAAGGTTCAGCAGGAGAAAATATACTGCCAGGTAAAACCCACTCTGGTTTACTGTGTTATAGTCAAATGCCAACAGTTAATTAAATGCTCTAAGAAATCTCAAAATACATATACCACAAGGAAAACAGATACTTTAAAGCTAACAAGTGTGCTTTTTAATTATGCATAACTGTTATATTCATACCTTGAAGTAGTCATCTTGAGTAACAACAGAGTTTCTCAGTCTGTTCTCTGGATTAAACAGACAAGATACCACCGTTTGTATGCTTCGGTCCACAGATTTCTGAAACACAGAAGTTTTCTGTAATGTAAAGACGACTCTTTCACTCACTCTTAATAAGGGTTTTTTTGATAGTTTAATGAACATATTACTTTATTTCTAAAGAAATGCAAAAAATGCTAAAAGAGACTGGGAGTGGTGGCTCATGCCTGTAATCCTAGCACTTTAGGCCAAGGCAGGAGGATTCCTGCCTCCTCCTGAGGTCAAGAATTCAAGACCAGCCTGGCCAACATGGTGAAACCCCGTCTCTACTAAAAAAATACAAAAATCAGCTGGGCATGGTGGCGGGTGCCTGTAATCCCAGCTACTCAGGAGGCTGAGGCAGGGAGAACTGCTTGAATCCAGGAGGCAGAAGTTGCAGTGAGCCAAGATCACACCACTGCACTCCAGCCTGGGCAACACAGCAAGACTGTGTCTCGGGAAAAAAAAAAAAAAAGAAATTCATAAAAATGTGATTCGTAATTCTTACCACGTATCACTCAATATGCAAGTTTTCTGACAATCAAAGATTTTAGAACCTTAGTGATAGAATATTGGTTTAAAAAGCTGAATTTGTTAAATCCCTAAGTGAACTCCAATGTTTCAAGAAAAAATACTCAGGACAAAACCTGACAATTACACTGTAAGCTATTTTAATATTTATTCGCATTCTAAAATCGAGTATTAAATCAAGGAATTTACACTCCAATGGGACTTCTTCAGTGTTACACATATTACCAACACATCAACTACTTCCACACTCCCACTCATTTAAGAGAACATATGTGATTCAAGAGTGATAGTATTATTATAGAAATTTGCTCTAATGATAAAAAGAAGAAAGAACCCTGCCTAATTCAATATTTGAATAATTACTACTGACTTCACCACTGTTGGGAACTATTGCCACATATAATGTTATAGAGAGAATGCCGTAAGTAATGTGTTTCACTGTTTAAATAAATATCAAAATTGTAAAAGAAAAGGTACATGTAATTTGTACTAATTCCTCTTTTGAAGAGTAGAATTCTTGAGGAAACGCTCCCATAACATTCTGCCAAATCATATTAATACAGTATTTATTGAAGTATGGTTTTTAAAAATTAGTGGAACTGGAATATAGGAAAGGACTGCTGAATCAGAAACTTTATGTATACATTGAAAATTTGGGCTATCTGAAATTTCACCAACCTTTACATTAACTGCTGAATATTAGTCAATTATTTAAGATCTATAATTTATGGCTATCTTTAAATTTGGGCAAAAATGCTTGCTTCTCAAAAAACCATTATTAAAACTAGAAAAAATAAACATGAAATATATATAAACAAAATTAGATGTTTGCCTTTTGTGGGCCATTTCCAGAGGGTGGAGTAGCTTCATGAACTGAACATTCATTTGGCACAACTTCAGCTCCCGGATCAACTTCATTACAGTGGTAGTTAACAGCTGAATAAGCCTATATTTAAAATAATGAAAGTGTAATTAAACAGACATACAGATATGTTTAAAAGCCGCTTATTCTTCAAAAAGCTGAGCTGGTATCGAAAGTTTCAATGTAAGTTGTGTTGAAATTCAATTATATTATTTCAAAAACTTTGTTTTAAATGAACAGTTAAAATACAGTAAGGCAGCCTTCTGTTTTAAAATGTCTTTAAGGCATCAACATAATCAGAAGTAGGACTCTAAGAAACTAACGTAGTAAGGCAGTGTTTGAGAATTTTAACACTTATTATATCCTTCAAATTTCCAATCCCGATGAAAGACAGCAGCTTAGGTGTTTTAGACGTAATACTCTTGTTTTATTCCTATTCTTATTTAACAGTAATTAACAGCAAAACATTTCTGTTCCTCTTCAACAATTTGTTTATGGCTGGTAAAGCCAGAGGCAGATTCTAGGCAGATACATGCTAATTCTAAAGCCACATTAATACTACCTTTCCTGAATTATATAGTCTATCAACAAGTAACTGAACACTTATCATTATGTGGACCAGCCATTGCTTAAGCACACAAAAACCTGAGAGGAGGAGGAGGAGGAGGAGGAGGAGGAGGAGGAGGAGGCACTGTTGCTCCCAATGGGAGTTTCTAACTGGGTTAAAAAGAAAGTAACAAAATGTAACACATTAATATAAAAAACTATTTAAAAATATAGGCATATATGACATGGAAAACAATCAAGAAATATAGTTAAACAAAAAAATACTTTAAAATAACAGGAATTATATGTTTGGCTAATTCACTTTACCGGAGGTATAACATAGCTCCTTTGCTCCCCAACAGGCCACTGTGGTGGTATCTTTAAAAAAAAAAAAAAAAAGGAAACCGAAATTATTCAAATATTCCTTACACATTTTCAAAAACACATGAGATACACAATATTGAAGTACTTAGGCTGGCTCCTTTGTTGTTATAATAAAAGAAACAGAATGGAAAAAAAGTACTTTATGTTTCTAATCCCTGATGTTCTTGTTGTTACTTCCATATATAAAACCTCACCCTTTTCCCAATTTTCTGGAGTTGGCATTGTGGAAATCTCAGAGATATTAATTCCTTGAATTTATTACCATAGATATGATTATAGGTCATAGATACAGTCATATCTATGTAAAGAGACTCAGAGAACTATTATCGTGAAGCAGTCAGCTAAAATAAAAATATAATTTGAATTCTGAGCTCTAAGAATTGGATAATTTTATTTCACTCTATCTCCCTAAAAAATTGATGAAAGTCAGTCTGGCTGTTTCAGCTATTTGACAGCAAAGATGAAAAAATACATGCTGAAATACACAAGGGGACACCAAATCTCATAAAACTGTTGTAAAGTTATTGCTAAGTATATTCCTGTCAAAATATTATTCCATTACTTCTAAATAATAAAGAGGTCTTAATTCTAGACTAATTTTTTTCTTAAATTTTAGGTACATTTCACTAGTTTAAAATGACAAACTATTCAGACAATTTGTATAAACAAGCTAAAGGCCTCAATAAAATCTGAAAGTAAATCATTTTACTCCCTCTTAAATTACCTGATAATTATATACAGGCAACTGATATCCAGTGATGATCTGAACTGGTGAATTTGGGTAAGTAGGATATGCCTGAAAATCAAGTTTACAGAAAGAACGAATTAATAAAACATTTTTTAAAATTAGAAATATTATTCCCAACATAACAAAAATATGAAAACTTTTAAAATATTTTTCTATATACAACAATGCAGAATTCTAAATGAATGACTGACTTTACGAAGAAAGAAATATTCTCTGTCAAGTGTTACCCTTTGGGTGGGGAGGGGGAACAGACAAATGACAAAAGTGACTATTTCACCAGGCAAAGTTTATCTTATTTATACTGTGTACTTGTTCACCCCCAGAAGTTATTTTTTACACTGGTGATAAGGCTCTATTCAGACAGACTTCAATGTAAGTTAAATTAATACATTTGCTATTTCTTTGTCAAAATACTTCTAGACAGTTTTGTGTTTGACAATATTATAGGGTAATATGTAGTCCTCCTACAGATGCTATGGCTTTTTCTGTACCTCATTTCGAAAAACTAAGGGCTGTATATAATCCAAAACTGGAAAAGAGACAGTATAATGTCTTAATATTTTTCAATAGTTACTGATTGAAAACATATAGGTGGCAGCATACACGAATCACCCAGATTCAGTAATGGCTCACAGTAAATGTTAGAAACAAGTAGGGCTTTTTTTTTTTTTTTCTAGCCATTGTTCAGAGAAGAAGAGGAGGTATACCCTACACATTTCAAGTACATGGAAAATGTTAACGAATGAAAGACACTGAAGAACTATTTCACTCCTATTTTGCTACTTTATTTTCCAGCAAAGAAAATGTCTTTTAAACCAAAACATAAGTAAAATGAATTAAGAAGAAAATGTTATTTACCACCAGTAAGTGATAGTATGTCAAATCCTACTTTAAATATCAAAGTAACCAGGATCAGAGAAATTATATGCCAGAAACTCACAGGATTTATGTAGTAAAACACATCAGAAATCTACCCATTCCAGAATCAGAATATATCCAGAAGTCAGCAATTTATATGAGGAGGCATCTGGAAATCATTGCAAATAAAGAATAGCTAGACGATTTGCTAACCTTAGAGAAGAATATACTAGACAGACACATAACGATAGCTTTCAAATGCTTTAGGAACTAGTTATACAGGTGGGGAAAAGGAAGAAATTTCTTCATGTGTCTACAGAGGTCATTTCTAAGATAAAGACAAAGTATACAGAAGATCTTTAGCTCATATAAAGAACAACACTAAGAATAATAAATTTCTAACAAAAGTAATAAATTTCCCATCACTGAAAGTATTCAAACAGGGATGCTATTACCACTTACTATGGAAACTGGATATAATTCCACAGAGGGTACGATGACTACAATAAACAAGAGAATAGGAACGTAAGCAATTCTTACCTGAACATACTGAGTTACAGGATTCATCGTGGTTGGGGGCTGCATATAAGTTTCAGTGTTTGGATTGGTCCAGACATTCTGAAACTGTGGTGGAGGAGGATGATTAAAAACCAAAGGACGTGGCTGCACATGATAAGCACCTTTTTAAGAAGCAAAAAGAAAAAGCCTATTTTTAGTTCTTTGAAAAGCTACATAATTTCTTTTTTGTTTGAAAAGAACAATTTCTTTTTGTACTCACATAAATTTTGTTTCCTGATTGCAGGGCCCAGCTTCAGCTTTTTACCATGGAAATTTATCTGTGACTGAAAATAAAACAGTAACAAAACTAGAATCAATTTTCAAGTCTTTACTTCCAAGACTTGGGTGAACACCTAAAGTCTTCTAAAGTTCCTATTATCATAGAAAATCAGTGATAACTACACACCAAATTAAAATTTGTCATCATGAAGCTCCCTTACCCTTACTTCTCTAATCAGTGTCAAAAGGCATCAAGTGAAAGTTGATCAAAAATTTTCATCACCCTGCCCTGTCTCCAACCCTTCCTGTCTGTAGTTTATGAACCTAGGTGCCCAGTCAAAAATAAACAGGTTCTAACAACTTATGTGAGATTCCTCTAAGTTTGGATTTTTTTGACCAGAAAGTGTATCCTCTTCCAAATTTTACACCAGACTGAGTATATCACTCGACACTAAACATTGTAGCAATAAAACAAATGAGATTTTTCTATTAGATTACTTACTTCTACTATCTTCTGCACATCCACGTCATTAAAAAATGAAACAAATCCATAGCTATAAAGGCAGATAAATGAAGTATAAAATCACCATCATACAGTACATGGTTCAGAACTTCTACAATATACAGAAGTGATCATGACTAAAAGATAATATAATATGCTAAATATTTGTTAAGATGTACATGATAGATCCTCTACAAATACTGCTTTTTCTTCATCTGAACTATGTTAAAATGTGCTAAGATTAGGGTAGTGTGGAAACTTTATTGATTAACAAAGAATTCATATCCATGAACCTGAATTTAACTTACTATCTAAGACAAGGTGGTTAAAATTTAAGATACTGTGCGATATATGAAGAAAACAATTCTTTGAGAAAACGGATTAATTCATTTGTATGAAATAAAGATTGAAGATATTCAAAAACAAACATTAGAAAAATGACTACATAAAAGAGCTGGAAATAAACTTTTATCCTCTACATGAAAGAAATTAACACAGCAACAAATTTATATAAGTGTCAGAATACCAATTTTGAAGTCTTCTCTGATACTCTATACGTGGCTAGAGTTCAGATATTTTTGATAAAATTACTCACCCTTTGGACACACCAGTTTGATCAGTGATTATCTTCACTTCTTTCACTGAACCATATCTAGCAAAGAAGCTTCTAATCTCAGTTTCATCCATCTATGGAAAAGAATTGAACTTCAAGAGTAAAAATTCAGCATTCAAAAATTTTAATTTTACTAAAAGAAGGTTCGATGATGTGAAAATTTCTCCCCCATTTATCCCCAAATGACTAGTAGCTCTTTCGTCAAAGATATTTTTAGTATCTATGGGTCAAATGTAAAACGAATTCTAAACCTCCATGAAGTACAAAAAAACCTTAAGTTTGTAACAGGGCCCAAATCCCATTATTCATAATGCATTTCAAGGTAAAAATGAGGTATGAATACAATACCCTAACATCAATTCCTCCAACAAAAACAGTGTTTGGCATGATTTTGCCTTCTGGTAAAATATAGCCTTGGCTGGTTGCAGCTGATGAGGACTGCGTGCTGGCCTCTCTGGAAATGGTTGAGTTTGAAGTTTCAGGATTTGCAGTAGACTGTAATTTGGAAAGTAGACATCATAATTAGATACACAGGAAAAACCTATACATAATGTGAAATATAATTTTTGTATTTTAAGTATAAAATATTTTATATAAATTACTTTCATTCTAAGTTAGTTCAGGCTCAGGATTTAAACTTATCAGAGTAGATCAGCATGGAATTTTAACAAAAGGATATAGTACTTTTTTTTTTTTTTTGAGACGCAGTCTCGCCCTTGTCACCCAGGCTGCAGTACAATGGCGTGATCTCGGCTCACTGCAACCTCCGTCTCCCAGGTTCAAGCGATTCTCCTGCCTCAGCCTCCCGAGTAGCTGGGATTACAGGCACCCGACACCATGCCTGGCTAATTTTGTATTTTTAGTAGAGAGGGGGTTTCTCCACGTTGGCCAGGCTAGTCTCAAACTCCCGATCTCAGGTGATCCGCCTGCCTTGGCCTCCCAAAGTGCTGGGATTACAGGCGTGAGCCACCGTGCGCAGCCAGGATACAGTACTTTCTTAAACCCAGTATTGCTCATTACCGAGTCTTGCACAATGCTGTGGAAGAATACTTAGTATTTGTGAAAATACTATGCGAATGAGTTAAAAAAAAAAAAAAACCCAAATTAGAAAGTTCAGATTTGTAAAAATCAAAATCAAAATCATCCTGTTCTATATTCATAAACAACTTTTCATTTTACTGAGTACACTAATAAAAAGGATGACAAATCTCAAAAAAAAAACTCCAAAAAGCCACATCAAAAAGAAAATAAGCCCCAAAGTTTTAAACCATTTTGTCCTGCTTCGCCTTTTTCACCAAAATTAACATGAATTTTTACAATTTTAACACTCCCTGTGTTAGTATGCCTGCTTTACTTTGGAAATGGATCATGGAAACATTATTTGCTCACATGTCACAGCTCCTTCTAAAAAAAGGATTATAATCCTCTTCCCTAATGCTAGGGTGTTCAAATCATCTTTTGAAATAACATTTTTCTTCCTAACACCAAATCAGTCCCGCTGATAATTCTAATTTTCACAGTAGGGAGATATAAATGATACCATCTTTATTTTCGGATAAAGAAACACATACATATAACTCATTATTTTTTCTGGATTTTGATCAGAACTGTCTTTATTCTTTCCGCAGTAGACTCTAAGGCTAACGTAAAATTTTCTGAAGTAGAATTTGTAAGTAATATATATGTCGGAGAAGCAATATAGCAGAGTGGAACAAAAATTAATTTAGTCAGGAGATCTAGGTTTATGTCCCTTACAGGTAAGTGGTTACAAGCCACTTACTTGCCAGCTGTGTATCTCTGGGCAAATTGCTTTGAGAAGGAAATGAGATAACATCTGTGAATTCATTTTGTAAAGTATAAAGTGGTATGCCAATACAAGTTAGTGTCCTGTTATTTGAATTTATTTTCAGATTTTTTTTCAAGTTTCTTTTTTGGCTTTACTATTTTAGCTGACTTATTTTGAAGATACTTTTAATTAAGAACTAATTGAAACATTAGGAAACTATGAAAAATCATTAATTTAAAAATCATTGGTGAAGTGCTTGTTGACTACAAAAGGTAACTATAAACGGGTGCAAAAGAGAAAGCTATTACACATATACCTGTTTGAAAGAAAACAAGACAAAAGAAAGCAACTGTTATCTTTTTGAAAGGCACAGTAATTTTATAGGAATAAGAAAGTAGAGTTCCTGCTTTGTTAATTAGATGCTAGAAGTTACTGATTCTACACAGCTTTACTAGAGATGAAATCTAAATTGTCAAATCAACTAAAGCTGAGTTTATTGCTTTTCTCTATTCGTTTGTGCTTATACTTGCTATTCTGGGTTTGTAAATAATTCCTAATTCTTTCTTTTAATAGTGGTATTTCATGACAATAATATGAAGAAAAATTTAAAAACTATTTCTAAAGTTTTTCCTTTCTAAAAATGTCTTATGTTATTGTTTCTCTAAATGATATTAAGCTACGTATCTTGAACTATTAGGAACCTGATTAGATTTCCCTCCCCTACAATTTACCAATCCCTTCCCAGTTCATTCAGAAATCCCAAACAGAATAAAACAAAACAAAATAAATTCTGAAATTCTTGTATTTTCTCATTTTCAATTCCCCCTTGATTTGTGGATGAACTTTGGATATGTTTTTCTTTGATAAACAAGCTATATATACAGTATTGTCTCTGCACCACAGTGTTTGGATGTATTTTAATTTAGAAGTGTAACATCTGGCAGAAAACTGTGTCAGATTACAAGAGGTTATGATAATGCATTGATTCTCAACTGGGGAAGATTTGTGAGCCCCAGGGGCATTTAACAATGTTTAGAGACTGGCTGTCACAACTGAGGTGTATTCCTGGCATCTAATGGGCTGAAGGCCAGGAATACTACTGCACATCCTACAATGCAAAGAAAGCTTCCTACAACAAGGAACTATTTGGTCCAAAATTTGAATAGGGTGTGGTTAAGAAACCTTGTGACAGTGCCATAAGAATTGAGGAGGAAAATTATTGTTTGGGAAGAACCTGATTTCCATTGTTCAGTAAAGTAAGTCTTTTCAGGATCTCAGTTTCCTTGCTTGAAAATGAATGGTTGGAAAGAATCTCTGGTGTCTCTTCTAATTCTCATACTCCATACAAGAGTAAAACGGATACTTGGAGACAACAGTAGTTTGGTAAAGAGGAAAAGAGGCATTTGATATTATAGGAAGTCTGACTTTGGCTTGGATCTTACAAACTGGCTGCCTGCTTAACTGGAATCGTAAATATAAAACTCATTGGATCACTTTAATAGTGTAATAACATCTTAAATTAAGGAGGCGCCATCACGTCCTAGTTCTCAGCCAGCAGGTGGCGCTCAAAGCTAACAAAGTGAGCAATGTACTTCATTTTTACCATGGCTTGATTAGCAGGGATTGTTAAATTCCTACTGTATTTATACATAATGTATATATAAAAATCCACAATCAATAGACAACCTTTGGTGAAACTGTGGCCAAAAATATAAATGAATGCTTAGGATAAGCAAAAGCTTAATTTTAAAGAAAGTACCATCGTAACTGTCAATAGCATCCTGAAAACAAACTGCATTAAAGAATTAATTTTCTTAATCATACCTTCAAATGAGTTGGTGAATTTTGAAATGAGAAATGTTGGAATAGTAAACAGGGGTGAGCTTCAAGACCATCATATACACAACTCTCATTGTTATTTATAGCAAACATATTCCTTGTTATATTTGGACAACCAAGTGACAAAGACAGCTAAAAGCTGGAAAAAATTATTATTTAAACTCCTGGGATGTCAGCTTCTTTCACAGTATTACCTAATTCAATTACTATGTGAACATGTAAGCAAATTGAGATTTACATAAACTGACCAGGAAAAAGGCTATAATTTGTAGTTATCAAAGTTACATTCATACCAACAGGAAGGAACGAATAAAGAGAATGCTAAAATTAAGAAAATATGACATGAAAATCAGACTCAAAACTTTAAGTAAATCCAAGAGTAGATTTTTGGGGAGTTGGGGGTGGGTAGGACGAAATTCAAGCAATAAACAATCCTGGCAAAACTAAGCAAGAAAAGGCAAGAAAGCAAAAGGATATATGAGACCTGAGAAATGGGTTATGACCACAGATTATAAAACAACGCTACGCATAAACTCTATAGGAATAAATTTGGAAATCAACGACATGACAAACTTGTAGAGAAATTTAAATTTTTACAAAACAATCTTGAGAAAGAACACCCAATGATACCTGGCTCAGTTTCCCTGGGAGTTTTTTCAACTTGTAAAGAAATAGGTAACTTGGGTGTATGTTTGTGTCAGAGAGAGGTGCAAACACACACCAAGACACCAGAAATAAAGATAGAAGACACAGAAGAAGAGATTAAGAAATTCAAACACTTTTCTTCAATTTTCAAAGAGGAAAAAAGTATTTCTCAACGCATTTTACAAAGCTAACAGCATATAACAAAGCCTCATCAAGATGAGCCATCCCTGCCCTCAACACAAATGCAAAATTCCAGCAGTATATAAAGAATACAGTTTATATTGGAAATGCAAGAATACTTCACACGATATTGTTACTTTAACTCACCATTGAAAAAGCATTTGATAAAACACAGCATTCATTTTTAAATTATTTAAAAATCCAAGTAAAACAAATAGAGGAATCTTATTTTCTATCAATCTAATTCTACCCTATCATTAAGCTTAAAGTGAAATACTAGAGTCATCTCCATTGAAATTAGGAATAAGATAAGGGCACCTCCTTATTACTACTATGTATTTTTTTCCATTATGTATGACAAAGGTCAACATTAATACAGTTTTTATGAATCAATAAAAATAAAAATAAAAAGGAAGTTTAAAAAGCTAATGATAGATCAACTTCATTGATGATTTTAAAAAGTGCACATCAACATAGTAAAATATTTTCCAGCTATTAGGTTGACAATTTTAAAAATCCTAATACCTTTCATTGGAAAGGGTGTGGAAAAGAGATCATTCTACACACCATCAGTGAGAAAATACTGATATATGCTTTACCAAGAGTAGCTTGGAAAAGATTTATCATAGTTTGATAGGCGGGGATACTCATCAGTATACTAATGAGGGGCATAACTTAAAATTGTTACTAAAGGGGCAAAGCGCTTCCACCCAGCAATTCCACTTACAGCAATTCATATCAAGGAATTAATACAAGCGTGCCAAGATATTTACACAAGGATATTCATAGCATTTTTTTTTTTGAGCCTAAGCCTCCCCGCTTTGCCGCCTAGGCTGGAGTGCAGTGGCACCATCTTAGCTCACTGCAACCTGCCTCCCAGGTTCAAGTGATTCTCCTGCCTCAGCCACCCGAGTAGCTGGGAATAAAGTGCGCACCACCACGCCTGGTTAATTTTTCTGTTTTTAGTAGAGATGGGGTGTCACCATATTAGCCAGGCTGGTCTCGAACTCCTGACCTCAAGTGATCCACCCGCCTCAGCCTCCTAAAGAGATTACAGACGTGAGCCACCGTGCCCAGCCCATGATAGTAGTGTTTTAATACTGAAAAAGTATTCGCCATAAGCGAATTCGGTAAAATAATGGTATAATTTTTAACATATATTGAAAATTAAAATTATCTTCAGAATAATGCCATCAATTGAAAGATGCAAGTTGTAAAATAGTATTATGCAGCACGGTGTAACTCTTGTAAAAGTTGGCCCATCTATGTGCAATACATGAATAAACATAATCTGGAAGGCCATACATGTACCAAAATTTAACGGTTATAAGTGTTGGGATTAAGATGGATTGCTATTTTCTTACAGTGATTGTTTTCAAATGAGCAAATATGCTACTTTTATAATCAGAAAAAATAATCCAATGAAACAATTAGGATTTCTTCCTTTTAACTCTAAAAATGAAAAGTATTATAATTAATAATTACTTATAACTCAAGGTGATTACTTTTTATTAGCATGGATAACTACATGTTGCACAATTACACATAATAGTTGTTTATTTTTATTTTAATGTTTATACATGGTAATATAAACCGTGTATAAATTTCCTCCCTGAAGACACTGAGAATTATCAATGCAGACACACACACAGCATGTAATACGCGCATTCTTTGACTCAGTGGTTGGTCTGCGTGTTCAGAGCCGCACCTTGTGGTGGCGCTGAAGCAACACTAGGCATTTACCAAACTCACAAAAACGCACACCTAACGCTGTCTACCAAATGGACATTTTGTCAGAGCTTCCTGGTTTATCGAGAGGGAAAAAACTGTGCCCAGAATTTAAAAATTCTAAAATTCTCAATGGTAACTACTGAAACCAACCTCGTGCCGCAAAGATGACGTCAGGCGAGCTTTTCTGCCTGTCGCCGCCGCACGAGGGAACCGCCATCAGCAAGTACCCAGCAGCTGACAGGCGCGAGGGGACCACAGGCACTTCCGACCCAGCCCCCCTCAGCTGGCGGGCCATGCCTTCAGGACGCCTCACACCCCACGCTGAGGCCCCCACGAACCCCGCCCACCCCACCAAGTACAGGGACCAAGAGGGAACCACTTCCTAAGGAAGCTCCGGCCCTCCCAGTCTAAGGAGGCAAGTCCCTCAGCAGGCCCGCCGCCATCTTGCGGAGCCACGGGGAGAGCGCCAGAAACGAGGCTGGCGGGGCGGGGGCGCGTGGGAGTGGGGGAGGGGCGGGGGCGCGTGACTGGGAGACCGCGTGGGAGTGGGGGAGGGGTGGGGCAGTCGGGGGTGGGGAACCCACACCCCAAACCTCTGCCAGCAGAGAACCGGAGCCGGGAAATGGGTGCCTCAAGAAGGTCGTGGCCCTTGCACGTGGCCGGCAAGGCAGCGCGTCCTCGGGGTTCACCCCCACCTTGCCACCCTCGGCGTCCCACGCCTGCCTCTCTGTGTAGGCCGCGCCACTGCCAGGCCGCCTCTCCCCACTCTGTGGGTCATGGCTCGTGGTGCGTCCAGGCAGGTGCCCCCCCCCAAAAAGGAAAGCCGAGGGTGACTTCACTTTCCGCCCCCGCAGAGCCGAGTTTCACCCACGAGTGAAGACTGCGCCAGCCTTGGCCCTCGGGCTTCTCCGTCAACTCACCATGATGGCGGCAGGCAGCAGTTCCTGACCGGCTCGAGGAGGAGCAGAGGCAGTGCTTGGCGCCCCACTTCTGGGGCTGCTGTGAGGTCCGCTGGAACCCGCTATGCGGCTTCGAGTGGTCAAAGGAGCCAAAGACGAAGAGAAAAGGAAAACCAAGGGCGGGTGACAAGGCTGAGGAGCGACCAAAAGGTGGACCGCCAGGCTGAGGAGCGCAGGCGGACTGAGGCGTGGTCCGCGGGGCTCCGGGAGGTGGCTCCTGCGCCGGGTATCGGGGCGCGTGGTATCGGCCTCAGCCAATAGGTGGCAGCGCCCCCGCCCCCTGCGTGGGGGGGCTTAGGGGGACGACGGCGCCCACGCGGCGGGGGCGTAGGGTACGCAGGGGACGCAGCGCCTGTGCGCAGGTCCCGTGCCTCAGTCCCAGGAAGGCGCCGCACTGACATAGACCCACAGACACACACATCACCCCCAAAAGACCCTTGAAATAAGTGTGCATACTGAAATATATGGTATAGTTTACAAAAATGATAACCTAATGTGTCTAGGCTGTAGTTTCCAAATGGCATCTCTAAGGCACGGGGTTAGCGCAATCACTTTTAGCTTCACACTCACCCCAAAATCTTTTTAAATGCCTTCAGAAATAAATCGAAGCAAGTCTGTGGAAAACAGAAGGAGACATCAACAGGCCAGAAACTTGGACTCCTTTCTATCAAGTTTGAGATACAAGGGGTTGGATGGGAGGAAATGCCAGTTTGACATTCAGGATGTTTGTTCTTTCGAGAAATAGTTACTGAGTGCCTGTAATTACCAGGTACTGCAGATGCAGGAGTGAACAGAATAAAAGAATATGTCTTTGCTCAGGGATCTTACATTTTACTGGGAGAATTCACCTTCTAAGCCTTACAGGAAGGTGCTAGGCCTGCCTAGAGAATTCTAGAACATGCTCAAGGTCAGAGTACGGGCCTACAGCAGGAGCGAGCTGTGGGCCAGTTGGCGGAGCCAATCACGTAACTTTGGGAACCACTCCAGCACCTTAGTTATACACACAGGGCTAAGTAGCTATGACCTTTATTCACAAACTTCACTTCCGTACTGATGGAAAGCATTAAAATGTTACTTTTTGAGCTGGCAAAACGGTGGACTTCTATAACGTGAGAAGTGTCTCATTACTAACACCTAGTAATACGGGATAAAAAAATAACGTTTTATTTTCAATATGCAGCTAAACTCATAAGAAAAGAAGGGAAATTCCAAGTACCCAAAATAAACTGAAAACCAGAGCAATGACTTATTCAACTGATTCTTCTCCTGCCCAGGATATGGGGCTGCGCTGTAGGGCAGCCAGTCATACTAGTTTGCCCAGGACTTACACGGTTTTAGCACTGAGAAATTCCTGTGTCCCTAAGGAAACCAGAAGGATTGGTCATCCTGCGTGTGGGTAAAGTGTTGTTACTCTCTCTAACTTGAGGTCTGGATGTTTAGTGGTAGGAGGTAAGGGCTCAGGGTGGGAGCTGGAACTGAGTACTCTGCAAAACGCCATTGTCCCTAAAATCCTTAGGAAAAGGATGGAGTAGGGAAAATGTAAAACACCCATGGCGAGCAGATGAGGAAGCTTGTCCCACCTCTGGATGAAGAAAATATGTATTTAACTCTGATTAAATTTCAAAACCCTAGACCTGCATTTCTTCAAAGTTTGGAGTTTAAATCTGTAACATACTATTGGAATCCCCAAGCCAAGAAATGGATCCTCCTACACCATCACCCTCTCTCCTGCCTTAAGAGATCCTAGACATGGGGCATCTAGAATGCCTGGCAGAAGCAAACATAAAACCGACTTGAATGAATGCTTCTGCAACCTATGATGAAAGTGATTCTCATTAAGAAATTGACCCTTTAATGATAAGCTCACAATAAAAAATTAGGCAACACTACTTACCTTGAATAAGAATGGTATATGAAAAAGAAAGTTAAAATGTCAAAAACTTACAGAAGAAGCTTCTTTTGCATTGTGTATACGTGTTTTTTTTTTCTTTTTCTCACATTTTTTCCCTCAACTTATTTGGAGTAATGCTCACGCTCTCGCTCTCCCTCTCTCTCTATATATGTGTGTGTGTGTGTGTGTGTGTGTGTGTGTGCATATATATGTGTGTGTGTGTATATATATATATATATAAATAATATATATATATATTTTTGAGACAGAGTCCCGCTCTGTTGCCCAGGCTGGAGTGCAGTGGCATGGTCTGGGCTCACTGCAAGCCCCGCCTCCTGGGTTCATGCCATTCTCCTGCCTCAGCCTCCCGAGTAGCTGGGACTACAGGTGCCTGCCACCAAGCCTGGCTAATTTTGTTTTTGTATTTTTGGTAGAGATGGGGTTTCACCATGTTAGCCAGGATGGTCTCAATCTCCTGACCTCGTGATCCGCCCACCTCGGCCTCCCAAAGTGCTGGGATTACAGGCGTGAGCCAATGCACTCTATATTTTTAAGTGATTGTTTTACTATTTTAAAATGTAAACTTAAAATATAAAGCTAATAAATAGCTTTACTCTCCTCTTGAATAATGCAAAGGCCTTTAGGATGTCTTAGCTCTACACACCCTCCCCTCTCTCAGTTTATAAGTTATTCACTATTTTAGTTCTATCCTGGTTTCATCATATAAATTAGACATCGTTTTTTAGACACACCCACGTATGTAACAACATTTTCTTACAATTTCTTTGCATATCTCAGATCTTCCTTCTGAATCATTTTCCTTGTGCCTGTAGTGAATTCTTCAGAATTTCCTTGAATGACAGTGTGATGTGGTAAACCCTTGGGTTTTTTTCCACCTGAAATATTTTGATTTTTCCCTGCTGTTTCATGATAATTCTACTGAATATATAATTTTAGGTTTACAAGTATTTTTTCCCCCTCAGAATATTGAGCATATTACTCTGTTATCTTCTATTTTCTATTGCTACTGAGAAATCTGCTGTCAGACTTTTTGATGTTTAAGACCAATTTTTCTTTGGTGTTCTGAACTTTCACAATGATGTCAGTAGATGTGAAGTTTTAAAAAATTTTTCCTGCTTACGAGTTTTAAGACTTTCTGGATTTGTGTATTAGCTCTTAATAATTCTAAACAGTTTCACCCGTTTTCTTGTTAAAGATTAGCTGGTTAAGGGATTAAACATTATTTGTATTTTATATTTCATAAGTTATTCTTATAATTTACTTTTCTTTAGATCATGAATTTTTCAAAGGTTGGTGCTGTTTTCTTGAAATCTTTTAATAGAAAGAATTTTATCTAAGATCAAAACTGACTGTATCCATTTCAATGTGTTAACATTAGTGGCATAATTCGTATCAGTTCAGAAATAAATCTCTATATTGTTTCCTGTATGTGGGGGGAGAAGAAAAAAACACTGGTGTCTTTGAACACCTCTGCCATTCTTCTGTGCTCCTAAAGCCTACGGCTTTGGAAAGAAGGCTATGTTTGTATAGGCACACTTGAACTTCACTTCTGCAAATCATTTTCAAGATTTTTGTTATATCTGCCCACAGTCTCTATTATTATTTACCTGTTTTAAAAATTAACTTCTTGTCGTCCTAAACAACAATATTTGCAAGATCAGACTTACTGTTTTAGCTACATTTTTTAACAATGACATTAAAATAAATACAGAATGATTAGAATTTAAAACAATGTTTGTTTATGCATCACTTCATACCACATTCTCCCAGGGCAGCGGGTAACATAGTTTTGGGAAACACTGGATTAGCAGAACTCTATAGAGCTTTAGATATGCAAAGTTAGGCCCAAGGAACTAAAGAGTAGAGTTTCAAATTGTTCTGCCTAATAAATGAGAATAATCATATTACAAGGGGAGAAACCAAGCAAGGCAGGGAAATTGGAAGTCCTGGAAGCTGGAGAAAAGAAAGAACCTTGCAGGTCAGCACGTTAGCTCATGCTTGTAATCTCAACACTTTGGGAGGCTGAGGCCGATGGATTGCCTGAGTTCAGGAGTTTGAGACCAGTCTGGGCAATGTGGTGAAACCCCATCTCTACCAAAAATACAGAAAATTAGCTGGGTGTGGCAGTGTGCACCTGTGGTCCTTGCTCCTCAGGAGGCTGAGGTGGGAGGATCATTTGAGCATGGGAGGTGGAGGTTGTAGTGAGCCAAGATCACCCCACTGCATTCCAGCCTGGGTGACACAGTGAGACTCTGTCTCAAAAAAATAAAAAATATCCTTGCAAAGTGACAAAAAGTTGGAGCCTGCAGTGAAAGGTATCTGATTACATTAGAATCATCTGGGGAACTTTAAAAAATTTATATGCCCATGCCTCACCCCAAACCAATTAAATCAGCTGAGGGCAAGGCTCATAAGTCAGTATATATATATATACTGTATATATATATATACTGTATATACGTATATACGTATATATATACGTATATATACGTATATACGTATATATACGTATATACGTATATATATACGTATATATACGTATATACGTATATATATATAAATGTTTCTCTAGTTACTCCAATATGCAGCCGTATTTGAAAATCGGTGCTATAGAGCCTTGCTACTCAATTTGTGATCCTCAGATCAGCAACTTCACATCACATGGGTGCTGTAGAGTCTCAGGCCCCACCCTAAACCTACTGAATCAGAATCTGCATTTTAACAAGATCTCCAGATGGCTCATGTGCACATTGAAGGTGAAGAAACATTGCCATAGAGAGCACTTGTCATAAACAACTTGCCTCCGGGTTTTGAGAATCCTTCACCTTACAAATTAAGTCTACTTTCTGAGCCTTTCTTGCAGCTACAGCTTGGGCAGGTGACCTACACAACATCAATGAGATGCACCCATCCTAAATTTTGAATAGGGGACTAATGATGCCATAATGAAGGGACTGCAGAGAATACTTTCTGGAGAAGAGTATCAACAGCAGCAACAGCCATGGTATCGGTTAGAGCTGCAATGGCTACTACTGTCAGTTGTGCAAACCATGGTGTACTCAGTGCCAGCTGAGGTTTCTTCACTGGACAAGTTCTGCAGCATGATGTCGTGTGTCATTCCTGGAGACAACCTGGCTCTTTGGTTTATTTTGAGATTCTGTGAGCTAGTTACCCAATAAATTTTAATAAGTTCTTTTCCTGCTTAAACCAGCCAAAACTTATGTGACTATTGCTTGCAACAAAGCTTCTGGACTACATAGGTGATGAGTGAGGTCAGCCAAACTGCTTTTAAAAAGAAGGTTAACAGCTAAAAGACTTATAACTCTGCTGTGATTATGTAGCAATGTGCTGCTATTGTGTCCAACCTTTAGTAAGCTTCCAGTACACACACAAATGGCTTATGTCAGTGGTGTTTTGTGAGGAGTGTCAAGGACACTCTCCATTGCAACATGGGACAGGGACAGCATGCTGATCTACAGCAAGATGACCCATAGATGAAATAATTCAGCAGGCAGAGTAGCTTACAGCCAAAAGTGACCTGGAAAAGCAAAAATCATAAGCTCAGTATTCCCAGCAAGATAGAAAGAAATATGTGCTATTCCTATTGCATGTAAGCAGATGTTTAAACCAATTCCATTTAAATCTCAAGGTATAGTGCCTTGTCTTTTATTGGGCCTGCATTCATGTGGTCCAGCATAGCAATACACATCTAATGTACACTTGTGAATACTTGCAGAGACATCTATCAACTGAGCAATGTTGCTTAAGCCCTGCTTATTCACCTTTAACCCTGGTACCTGCAATAATAGTTTATTCACTCAAAACTTAAATCTCCTAAACAGGTTGTCTCAATTTTGGGGTTGGTCTGAAGCAAACTGACATAATCTTCACGATGGCCTCATGATACTTGCGTAAATATTTAACTGAAAAATGGTTGACTTGTTAAAAGTAATAATATTGACACTAGGCACTGATACTAATATGGCACATACTATGTACCGGCATTATTCTAATTATCTTACTTCTACTAGTAGTTCATCTAATCCTCCTAAAAATAGTAAGTGCTATTATTATCCCAATTTTACAGAGAAGGAAGCAGAGGTGCACAGAGGTTGTATAACTTGCCTGAGATGATAGTTGGTAAGTATCAGAGCTGAATTTAAACCCAGTCAGACTTTAAAGTCTGAGTTCGCAACCATTACGCTATGTTAGCAAACTACATGGAGGAAGAAAGGGCTAATATAGTGGGACAAAGTTATGTATTAAATCTCTTGTTCCCATCAGAGTAGCTAAACAAAGAAGCAAAACTCCAAATCTAAACCCCAAAGAGCACTATGGTCTGAATGTTTGCCCCCCTCACCTATTCATATGTTGAAACCCTAGTCCCTGAGGTGGTGGTATTAGGAAGTGGAGCCTTTGGGAGATGATTAGGTCATGAGGGCAGAGCTTTCATGAATGGGATTGATGCCCTTATAAAAGACGACTGAGGGAGCTTAGTCACTCCTTCTACGATGTAAGAATACAGCAAGAAGTTGGCAGCCTACACCCCAGAAAAGGGTCCTCACCAGAACTTCACCATGCTGACACCCTGATCTTGGGCTTGCCAATCTCCAGAACTGTGAGATACAAATTTCTGTTGTTTATAAGCCACCCAGTTTAAGATATTTTTCTTATAAAATCCTGAACAGATTAAGAAAGGTGGTACTGGGAGAGGGGTGCTGCTATAATAAATGCCTAAAACTATGGAATCATCTTTGGAACTGGGTAATGGGTAGAGGCTGGAAGAGTTCTGACATGTATCCTAGAAAAATCCTACATTGCTGTGAACAGAACAGGCCATAAAGGGCTGGTTTTGATGGAGGCTCGGAAGGAGAAAAGGAGAGCTGTAGAGAAAGCTTGACTCTTCTTAGAGAGTACCTAAGTAGTTGTGAACAGACTTGGTAGAAATGTGGACAGTAAAAGACATTCTGATGTGGGGAACATGTTATTGGAAACTAGAGGAAAGGCAATCCTTGTTATAAAGTAGCAACAAACTTGGATGAATCATGTTCATGTACTAGTGTTTTGTGCAGTATTGCTTTTATTATAGCAGCCTGAACAGATAAGACACCAACCTACACTAATGAATTGCTCCCAAACGATTAGCCCTTGAGGAGCCTATCTGTTTAACAAAAATAAAATTTCCACATTTCCTTCTGAATTTTGCTTGTTAACAAATCTTTCAGTACTTTTTTCAAATGTTGGAATCAATCTTATCTCTACACCGCTGACTCCCTACTCACACACATACTCCTCCCAGTTGCTTTGAAATTGCTTTTTGTGCATCAAGAGGCGTTACTGCTGACCAAACCCTTGCAAATCAGAGAGGTAGAAGCTGTTGAGCACTTGTGGAAGAAGCAGAGAGAAAAAGCTGGTAGAACTCACTGTTTTTCCTTTCCCCATCCCTAATCACTCTCACCTCCATTTCCATAGTTTTATTCTTTCTATGTTAATTTTTTGTTTCCTATCCTTTTTTGACAATACGGTAATATATAATATGTGTCCCTTTTTAAAAAAAATTAAAAACATTAAGGTGGGCTTAAGTTACCTTTTGACCACGAGCTCTACATCCCAGATCCATCCCCAGAGATTGGTAGTTTGGTGTAAATCCTTTCAGATATTTTTCTAGGTGTTTTCTTTTAACACTTATATAGAACATTTGGTATTCGAACTTATAGAACATATTGATACACAAAATATGTAGTATTTTTATTATACTTGTAATAGAGAAATTATATTCATATAATAATAAGTTATATACACTTATAGAAAATATATGCTTATACTATATATTTATACTTAAAGGGTATATAGAGGGAATAGATATTATTTTGGGGTATATGTTCTTGAACAAAAATGCTATTAAAATGTATGTAACTTGATTTTTTTCCTCCAACAATATGACTCAGAAATATCTACACTACTAGGTAGATATATTTTTTTCTTTTTTAGAAATGGAGTCTTGCTATGTTGCCCAGGCTGGCCTGGAACTCCTGGGTTCAAATGATCCTCCCACCTCAGCCTCTGAGTAGCTGGGACTAATGGGGTGTACCATCACACCCAGTTACTCAGAAATTTCTAATGTCAGCATATAGATCTACCTAATTCCTTTTAACTTTGGCATAATTTTACATAATATGGATATGCCAGAGTTATTAGCCATTCCCTGGTCAATTGACATTTAGGTCATTTGTACTTTGTCATGGTTATAAATAATATACAATGAAACTGTCTTATTGGAGACACATGAGTATTTTTTTTTCTGGGGTGAACACCAAGAAGTATATCTGTCAGGTCATAGATATGCACATTTCAAATTTTAATAGATATCACAAAATTGCCCTTTAAAGTGTTGTACCAATATATACCCATTTACACTCCACCATCTGTGAGTTAGTCTTCATTTATCTATTCACTTTCCAATATTGATATCACCACTCTTTAATTTGCCAACCTGATGGTCAAGAAATGGCATCTCATTTTCATTTTACTTTGCATTTCCCTGATTGCTCATGGAGTTAAATTTTTTTCTACTGTTTGTTGACTGTTCAGGTTCCTCATCATTGAATGACCTGTCTATAGTCTCTGGCCAATTTTCCTTTGAGTTGCTTGTCTTTTTCATATTGTTTTGTGGGAATCTGGCTTCCCTCTTTTTTTTTTTTTTTTTTTTTTGAGACGGAGTCTGGCTCTGTCACACAGGCTGGGGTGCAGTGGCATGATCTCGGCTCATTGCAACCTCTGCCTCCTGGATTCAAGTGATTCTCCTGACTCAGCCTCCTGAGTAGCTGGGACTACAGGTGCATGCATCACACGCAGCTAATTTTTGTAATTTTAGTAGGAGAGACGGGGTTTCACCATATTGGTCAGGCTGGTCTTGAACCCCTGACCTCAGGGGATCCACCTACCTTGGCCTCCCAAAGTTCTGGGATTACAGGTGTGAGCCACCACAGCCGGCCAGCTTCCTTCTTTATTTTCCTCCTCCGTCCTTCAGGCAAAGGTGCAGTGGTATTGGTGCCTCTTTGAAGTGTTCCAGTCCAGTGTAATGAACGAGAGTTATGTTAAGTTCCAATAATTTCTTTCCCTAAACTGGAGTAATTTAAGCCATGAATCAGAGAGGGAGGGACATTTCTGGTGTGAACATCAACCACTGAAACTTTCAATGTCTTTGAACCCATCAACTTTGCTGGACCTCTTCCTAAAAAAATCAGATGAGAGCTGTTACTCAAGTCAGTTAGCTCTGTACTTTCAAACATTTTCTTTAAGGAGCTCAAGGAATTGCCAAAGAAAAGGAGAACTGTTAGGTGTGATTTCTAAAGAGCTTTCATAAATACTGCATTTTTTAGGCAATGTGACAATCTCAAAGCACTTTGCTGAGGGCAACATTGTGTTGTGGTCTAACAACTGTTAAAGTTCTCTTCTTGCCCTGATTCCCTTAATTTGAATTGAGAATATCTGTAGAGAAAAGAGGTGAGACATCACGTGAGTAAATATAACATTGACAAGGCCAGCATTTACAGATTAGCAGGAAAGTTTCTGACAACAACTTGATTAATGCAAAACTAAACTAAATTAATCTCTGATCACCATAAAAAGGAGAAGCTGAAATGTTTATTTTTTCCCATGAAAGATTTTTTTTTCTGTGTTTTATGTGGAATTGACTAAAAAAAAAAAAGTCCACAATTTCAAAACCCTTTTGGCAAAAACTTTGTGTACCTGCAGCTAGCATTTCAGCCAGCATGAGCAAGTAAGAGGAAGTGAAAGGACTAAAGAAGAGAATACAGTCAAAGGAAAATCATGGATTAAAGAAAGACCAGACACAGAGATAATATACATACTTTAAAAAAAAAAAAAGGAAGGAAGTTGAGGGAAACTTTTTTTGTTATTCCCCTTATCTAGTCAGTCAACAAGTTTTATTTTGTTTTGTTTTGTTTTTAAGAGATGGGTCTTGTTCTGTCACCTGGGCTGGAGTACAGTGATGTTGTCATAGCTCACTACAGTCTGAAATTCCTGGGCTCAAGGGATCCTCCCACCTCAGCCTCCCAAGTAGATAGGACCTATGGGTGCATGCCACCATGTCCAGTTAATTTTGTTTTTGTATTTTTTGTAGAGATGGGGTCTAATATGGTTAGGCTTTGTGTCCTCACCCAAATCTCATCTTGAGTTGTAATCCCCATAACCCCCCATGTCAAGGGAGAGACCAGATGGAGGTAATTGAATCATAGGGGACAGTTTCCCCCATGACATTCTCATGGTAGTGAGTTCTCATAAGATCTGATGGTTTTATAAGGGATTCTTTCACCTTCACTTGGCACTTTTTCCTGCTGCCTTGTGAAGAAGGTGCCTTGCCTCCCCTTCACCTTCCACCATGATTGTAAGTTTCCTGAGGCCTCTCCAGCCATGCTAAACTGTGAGTCAATTAGACCTCTTTGCTTTACAAATTACCCAGTCTTAGGCAGTTCTTTATAGCAGTATGAAAATGGATTAATACAGTAAGTTGGTACTGCAGAGGGTGTGGTTCTGCTATAAAGATACCCAACAATGTAGAAGCAACTTTGGAACTGGGTAACAGGCAGAGGTTGGAACAGTTTGGAGGGCTCAGAAGACAGGAAAATGTGGGAAGGTTTGGAACTTCCTAGAGACTTGTTGAATGCCTTTGACCAAAATGCCAATAGTGATATGGACAATGAAGTCCAGGCTGAAGTGGTCTCAGATGGAGATGAGGAACTTTTTGGGAACTGGAATAAAGGTGACTATTGCTATACATTAGCGAAGAGACTGGCAGCATTTTTCCCCTGTCCTAGAGATCTGTGGAACTTTGATCTTGAAGGAGATGATTTAGGGTATCTGGTGGAAGAAATTTCTCAGCAGCAATGTGTTACAGAGTTGACTTGGATGCTCCTAAAAGCATTCAGTTTTAAGCATTCATAAAGAGATGGTTTGAAATTGGAACTTATGTTTAAAAGGGAAGTGGAGTGTAAAAGTTTGGAAAATATGTAACCTCATGATGCAATAGAAAAGAAAAACCCATTTTCTGAAGAGAAATTTAAGCCAGCTGCAGAAATTTGCATAAGTAACAAGAGGCCAAATGTTAATTGCCAAGACAGTGGGGAAGATGCCTCCAGGGTATGTCAGAGAACTTCATAGCAGCACCTCCCATTACAGGCCTGGAGGCCTAGGAGGAAAAAATGTTTTCATGGGCTGGGCCCAGGGCCTAGCTGCTTTGTGCAGTCTTAGGACTTGGTGCCCTGCGTTCCAGCCATGGCTAAAAGGGGATAACATAGAGTTCAGGCTATTGCTTCAGAGGGTGCAAGCCCCAAGCAACACGTGGTGTTGAGCCTGTGGGCACACAGAAGTTGAGAACTGAGGTTTGGGAACCTCTGCCTAGATTTCAGAGGATGTATGGAAATGCCCGGATGCCCAGGAAGAAGTTTGCTGCAGGGGTGGAGCTCTCATGGAGAACCTCTGCCAGGGCAGTGCAGAAGAGAAATGTGGGGTTGAAGCCCCTACATAGTCCTCACTGGGGCACTGCCTAGTAGAGATGTGAGAAGAAAGCCACTGTCCTCCAGACCCCAGAATGGTAGATCCACCAACAGCTTGCACTGTGTTCCTGGAAAAGACACTCAATGCCAGCCTGTGTAAGCAGCCAGGAGAGGGGTTGTACCCTGCAAAGTCATAGGGATGGAGCTGCCCAAGGCCATGGGAACCCATCTCTTGCATCAGCATAATCTAGATATGAGACATGGAATCAAAGGAGATCACTTCAGAGCTTAAGATTTGACTGCCCTGCAGACTTCAGACTTGCATGGGGTCTGCTGCATCTTCATTTTGGCCAATTTCTCCCATTTTGAATTAATGTATTTACTCAATGCTTATACCCCCATTGTATCTAGGAAGTAACTAACTTGCTTTTGATTTTACAGGCTCATAGGCGAGACTTGCCTTGTCTCAGATGAGACTTTGAACTTGGACTTTTGGGTTAAATGCTGGAATGAATTAAGACTTTGGGGGACTGTTGGGAAGCCATGATTAGTTTTGAAATGTGAAAAGGACATGAGATTTGAAAGGAGTCAGGGACGGAATGATATGGTTAGGCTTTGTGTCTCCATCCAAATCTCATCTTGAATTGTAATCCCCATAATCCCCACGTGTCAAGGGAGAGACCAGGTAGAGGTGATTGAAACATGGGGGGCAGTTTCCCCATGCTGTTCTCATAATAGTCAGTGGGTTCTCATGAGATCTGATGGTTTTATAAGGGACTCTTCCCCTTTCACTTGGCACTTCTCCTTCCTGCTACCTTGTGAAGAAGGTGCCTTGCTTCTCCTTTGTCTTCTGCCATAATTGTAGGTTTCCTGAGGCCTCTCCAGCCATGCTGATCCATGAGTCAATTAAACATCTTTCCTTTATAAATTACCCAGTCTTGGCCAGTTCTTTATAGCAGTATGAAAATGGACTAATATGGGATCTCACTGTGTTGCTCAGGTTGGTCTTGAACTCCTGGTCTCAAGCAGTCCTCAACCTTTGCTTCCCAAGGTGTTAGGATTACAGGCATAAGCCATCAAGCCAGGCCAAAACGTTCTTTAAATGGATTCTCTAACAAATCTTCCTTTCCATTTCACCATTTTCTTTTAGACAATAAGACATATCCTTGGTTAAAAGAAAACCAGGTCATGTTCTCTTTATTTTGGAATATTCCAATACCTATATTACTGGTATTCATGCCACCTTAAAACTCTATCAAATACTACTGTCAATATATTGCTTTTCTGCTCTGCTCAGAAACCTTCCAGGGTTCCCTAGTACCAATTTTATTATATTGAATATAAGCTTTAAATTTAAGCTGGCTCTTACAACCCTTAATATATGACCCCATCCTATCTAGCCCTCATCAGTCTAACCAGCATTGCCTTCTCATACAGCCTTCTGTGTTCTTTCCATTTAAAATGTCCTTCCTGCTTTGCTTTTATTCTCTGAATTCTACCTCTTATTGAAAGTCCAGTCAAGTTTTCCCTTCTTTGTGAAATTTTCTGTCTTGTTCAGTTTATCTTGCCCTCTCATAGCCATTTCAGTATCCACAGTATGTAATGTGCCATTTTGGATGGCAATACCTATGAAAGTGGGAAAAGTGTTTGGATTTGCATTGGGTTAGCATTGTCCCCTGCACCGCACTTAATGACACTAGGCAATGTACTTACCTGCTCTGAAGCTCCATTTTCTCATCTGTAAAGTGGGGACAATATTGATTTCACCTTAGAGGTAAGGATATCTTTACCTCTTAGGTAAAAGATAGGATAGCTGGAAAGATAGGTATATGGTACTTAACATCATGCCTGCCACAGGAAAAACTACACCAGAAGTGTCAACAATTTCCTTCTTGTCCTTATATCTCCTTCTGAAAGAATCTATGCCTGCTAGAGCCCCAGAAGAGATACCTACCAGTTTAGATGCTTTTTGGATCTAAGTAACAGAATGCCTAACTAAAAGTAATCAAATAATACTGATTTAAAAAGAAAACTAAATTAACATGATACTTCATGTTAATTTAGTGCTGGTGTCGAGGCTCAATGATACATGGCTCTGAATTGCCATCTCTGGGAATCAGTTAGTACCACAAAGCATGACTTACTTTCATGCAGCAGAGTCAAGAGTATGGAAGGAAGGAACTCTTTTCCTACAACTTACTATTTTGGAGGAGAACCTTCCCTTGGCTTTCTTTTATGTCTCATTGGCCAGAAATATGTGATGTGTCCAAGCTTGGAGGGGTTCTGAGTAAGTGCATATCTGGCAGAAGGAAATTGCACTTATCATAATTGACCTGGACCAGCTGTGATTCAACTCCTGGGGTTGGGTACATTCCTGCCAGAAGTGGTGTTCTATTATCAAAGGAGAAGAGGGAATGGCTATAACATAGGCACCAATCCTATTACTCTTTGGGTAACTCAGGATGCCACATGACCTCTTTCTACTGACCACAACTGATTAGATGGGAATAAACATTAACCCAAGCTGAATCAATCAGATTCTCTTTCATTAGGATTTTAATTAAGAGCCCAAGAATCAATAGTTCCTGATTTTGGTGCATTGGTGGTATAACCAAACTTTAAAACTTTACATTCTATGATATATTCCAATAAAGGCTCCATTTAGTGGGGTTTTGTTTCTCGAAATTAGATTAACCCTGATTAAACCACAGACTCACGTATATGGTCTCTGTCAATGATCACTAAAATAACAGCTAGTATAATATTTACTATCCTATTTTGTTTTTTAATTGTTTCATTCATGTTTGTCTCATCTTGCGCACAACCTATAAATTGTTTAAGGCATAAATCAATCATATGTTATTTCTCATAGTTCTTAAAACAGTATTAACAACAAGGTATATTGAGATCCCTTACTATTTGTTGATTGATTGATTGCCACCCCCCCCCCCTTTTTTTGGGAAAGGATTTCACTCTGTTGCCCAGGCTGGAGTACAGTGGTGTGATGTCAGCTCACTGCAACCTCCACCTCCTGGGCTCAAGCAATCCTCCCACCTCAGCTCCCTGAGTAGCTGGGACTACAGACACATGCCACCATGCCCGGGGCTAATTTTTTGTATTTTTTGTAGAGATGGCATTTTGCCATGTTGCCTAGGCTGTCCTTGAACTCCTGAGCTCAAGTGATCTGCCTGCCTCGGCCTCCTAAAGTGCTGGGATTATAGGCGTGAGCCACTGCACCCAGCTGCAGTTGCAATCCTTTTTAGTTAATATTTTAAGCTGTTCCAGAAGCAGATAAAAAGAGAAACATGATGATATGTTATCTGTCAGATTAGCAAAATGCAATTCCAGATTGCTGGTTTGATAAATTTAAAGTATTTTAAAGTTGATAAAAGAATAAAGAAATATATTCCAAATTGACAAAACAACAAAGAAATATATTCCAATATACAAACAGTGGTTGTGTGATCTGTTAGTGTTAGGATTTATAGGTCCTATCTATGGGTCTATCTTCATAATACTAATCTAAATTTCAAATTTCTGCACATGACATGAATTACTTTCTGAATCTGTAAAAAAAAAATAAGTTAATTTCAAAAGAGGCAATCAAGAAAAGACAGTTGGCCATTTAGTACATGTTTTTAAATTTTCTTATTTTGTTTATGAGTAGGCTACAAATGAACTTTAATATTAGAGACACCAACTTTGGTCTTAATTGAATATTATACAAATTAAACTTTGATTTCTTTTTACTTTAGAATAATATTAATCTTGTAGGAAAGTTTAACACAATTTTAAGCACATATACTAGCAAATTACAAGTCTTCTCTTAAAGAACTTCAAAAATTCTTACTTAATTTAAAACATGATTTAAAAATGAACAAAAGACTCCTTGGCTATGTTTTAAGTCTAAAATCATTTGAGTTTTCTTGATATTTCTGCTCACTGTTTAAAAGAAATGCTACTCTGTTAATAGCTCATTCAAATGCTTAATGGGCATTTGTGCAAAGTCTGACCGGTAAAAACAAAATTTCCCCAGAATCCAATATCACCAAAGCTTTTGTTTCAAGTCACAAATTAGACAAATTTGTTTTTTTCTAACACTGAACATTTTATATCAATCAGCCTCAGTTTAAGTAAATATCCATCTCTTTAGAAAACAAAATTAATATTAGAGACTTTTTCGTTTGTAAAAAGAGCCAGATTCAACAAGTTCCAGATGTTGCAACTGGACCACAGATATATCCAAAATAACAAAAAAGGAAATACATTTTTTTTGTTTTGTTTTGATTCCAAGCAGAAACAATCGCCACTCATGAATTCACATTAGGATATATATATATATATACTCCTATACTCCATAAGGAAACACCGTTGTTTTAGCAAAGTGCTGCAAGACCTGATGTTATGTAAGTATCACGCCTTCCTATCACAGGATTGGCAGCAGATACACGGATTTGTCATCTTTAAAAAGCCACTGCCGTTGATTTTATAAGAGTTGCCAGGGTCGAATATTCACCCATGCTACATTTGGATGTGTGAGCAAAAGGCAGCTTCCTGATATTTAACTTTCATCGACAGCCCCCGTGGGGTGTTAGGAGAGGGTGGAAATGGGAGGGAGGCAAGCTCTAATCTGGCCTGTAGGTAATATTACAGGCTCTGCTGGGGTCATCCCTTTGGGGTAATTTAGTCCCTGTGTCTCAGTTTTAGAATAAAGCTTCTTTCCTCAGATTCGCTCGAAAATGGCAGCTGGTAGATGGGCATTTTATAAGACCTTCTTAAGGCGGTGGAGGAAGAGCCTCTGCTCCATGTGGGGCTCTCACTGGTTGTGGCTGCAGGGTGACCGGCTCTGCCTGCTCTCTGTTCTGGTGGCCCCTGGGAGAGCAGCCTGGCTTGGGCCTTGTGTGGGCCCCACATAGGCCCTGGACAATCTGCAGATCTGCAGGTTGCATAATGGCAGCCATATGCCCAGCTAGAATGGGGATTCCTTCACTGTAGGAGAAAGGGAAGGAATATGGTTACTAATAGAAGTCTCTTCCTTGATAAATTTTAATTATTCCATCCTTATGTTGCAAGAATACATTCTTGAGCTTGAGTTTCTAACTTAATGTTGATAGAAAAAGGGTGTTTGATTAAAAGTTAAAAAAAACCTAAAAAAACGCTACCTGTTCTAGCTTTTCTTTTTTTTTTGAGACGGAGTCTCGCTCTGTTGCCCAGGCTGGAGTGCAGTGGCGCAATCTCGGCTCACTGCAAGCTCCGCCTCCCGGGTTCACGCCATTCTCCTGCCTCAGCCTCTCCGAGTAGCTGGGACTACAGGCGCCCGCCACCACGCCCGGCTGATTTTTTTGTATTTTTAGTAGAGACGGGGTTTCACCGTGGTCTCGATCTCCTGACCTCGTGATCCGCCCGCCTCGGCCTCCCAAAGTGCTGGGATTACAAGCGTGAGCCACCGCGCCCGGCCTCAATCAGTATTTTAAAAATTAGTAGTCCGAGGAAATAGCTTGAACCAGAAACAGATTAAAAAAAAACACATGCAAATTAAATGTTGATCATTGGCTCAACTAACTGATCAGTGTGACTATTTTTTGTCTTCATTAATATAATCGAAGTATGCATTATACCTCATGAGCTCTCCTTAATATCCTGTCAATAAATTACACTTTCAAAAGTGTTCTGTGGTCAGGCAAGTTTGGGAAATGCTGCTGTGGCATAGTTCTTTGCACACGTTTACATCAGAAAGCTTTACCTGGCAGTATGTTAGATTGCTAAAGGAATTTACAATCCCCAAATTTCAATTGCTTATTTTTAAAAAAGAGCTCACTTTCCGTATCTCAGGTGGGTCAGCACCTCAGCTCACAGTCAGCGTGACAGCAGTTCAGTCTCTACATTCACTTCAGCGATTTCCTTGGAGGGCATTGCAGTGTTGTGCGTCGGCAACTAAATGCACTGCCCAGAAGCAGTATGCCTCTTCCACTCACATGTCATTAGCCAAGGCAAATTATATGACCACACCTAATTTCAAAGGGGACAGGGACATGCAGTCCTACTGTGTGCCTGGAAGGAAGACAACCCAACTAGTGAGTGGCCCTAATGTCTATCCTCTAGTCTAGCCATTGTCCAATGGAACTATAATGAGCGTCACAAAAGTAATTTCCAACTTACTAGTATCACTATTAAAATTGTGAAAAAGAAGCAGTTAAGATTAATTTTAATAGTCCATTTTATTTAAATGAATTATGGAAAATATTTTAACACGTAGCCATACTAAAATTATTTAGATATCTTATTCCTTTTTCTCTACTAAGCCTTTGAAATCTGTTGTGTATTTTATGCTTACAGCATATCTCAGTTTGTACTGGCCATATTTCAGGTCGGTGAACTAGTTGGTTGAGGACAAATGCTAGCACCTGAGGATGGGATCTCACTTTGGTGACTGCGGTGATGCTGGCTTCCCTTTGGGTGGATTTCGCACAGGGAGATGTTGGCTTAGCTTGAAAGGGCCTAAGGGCACAGGCTCTGCACACTCCTAAGGAGCCGCCCAGACTTTCTTCAGACATGGATGCCCTCAGGCACTTGCCTTTTCTCCTAAAGATTTTTAAAGCAACAGCAGTGGAAACAGAAGTGTCTTCCTGTGGCCTGATCTGAATTCACTCACAAAGCAAATTTCAGTTCCTCTACTTATTTGAAATCTCCTCACAGACAAGGCACCAGGGTTAATTAGTAGAGTTCATTTACTGTCAACCGAGCACTTGGGAATAAAGAAGTTAGAACCAGATCACTAGGTGAGTGTAATTCACTATGAGTGTGCAAGGCAAAGTGGTTTATTTAGAGATATTAATAATGGCTTTTTGTCTTATATAGATTGAATATGTACAGTATTTTCTACTCTCTTTCTTCAAACTCATGTAAAAAATACATTGAGTGTTTTTATGAGAATCTTGGGCTGGGCGTGGTGGCTCACGCCTGTAATCCCAGCACTTTAGGAGGCCGAGGCAGGTAGATCACAAGGTCAGAAGATTGAGACCATCTTGGCTAATATGGTGAAACCCCATATCTACTAAAAATACAAAAAATTAGCTGGGCATGGTGGCATATACCTGTAGTCCCAGCTACTTGGGAGACTGAGGCAGGACAATCTCTTGAACCTGGAAGGTGGAGGTTGCAGTGAGCTATCGTGCCACTGCACTCCAGCCTGGGCGGCAGAGCGAGACGCTGTCTCAAAAAAAAAAAGAGAGAATCTCTAATTTAAGCTGTTGAGCTCCTGTGTAGTTCAAGGAGGTGATAAATTCCTGCTTAAATAATAATATTAAGATTCTAGAATCTGAGTTAGGATATTGATTTTTGAAACTTTATGCAGGAACTCTCTGACCTTCAACATTTTTCTTACCCCTTTGGGCATAGATTTATACCCAGGCCTTAAGAAATGGATCTCATGTCTTAAAGAAAAGTGATAAAGAGGACAAAAGAGTGTGCAGTTCAGCTTTCATTCAACTGAGATGTCTTATCAGTAAATTCCTACATTCTTGGATCAATTTCTGGTGAGCAGGACAAAATGAAATATGTAATGTGAGTTCAGATGAGGTGAAGTGAGGCTGTTTACTTGACAAAATACCTGTGTTTTTGTTCTGTTACAGCTGGGTATTTATTTCTGACTCTGTGCCAAACAATGTAATTGAGCAGGTTGGTATGAGGTTGAACATTTGATGCATGGGGACCAGTTCTCATTCTTGTTCCATCATTCTTGAACAACCTTATGTGGTGGATATGCCAGATCTTCCTTTGATATGGTTTGGCTGTGTCCCCACCCAAATCTCATCTCAAATTGTAATCCCCATAATCCTTATGTGTCTAGGGAGAGATCAGGTGGGATATGATTGGTTCATGGGGATAGTTTCCCCCATGCTGTTCTCATGATGGTGAGTGAGTTCTCATGAGATCTGATCATTTTATAAGGGGCTCTTGCCCCTTTGCTTCTCCCTCTTCTCTCTCTTGCCTGCTGCTGTGTAACACTGCCTCTTCCCCATCTACCATGATTGTAAGTTTCTGGAGGCCTCCCTAGCCATGCAGAACTGAGTCAATTAAACTTCTTTCTTTATAAATTACCCAGTCTCAGGTATGTCTTTATAGCAGTGTGAAAATGGACTAATACATCCTTCTTACCTTCAAAGTCATGAAGCTCATAAGCGGAAAAGCCAAATATTAAATTAAAGTTTTCCAACTCCAAATCTTGAACTCTTTCCCTAAAACCAGAGGCATCTCACACTATTTTGAAATTGACTTAATAGTCAAGGCTTTCCCCTGTTATATTTGGTACTTCTTATGACAGACACCATCTTAACAGAGATTGCAGTGTTTTTCTATCCACTTCTCTAGCTCTTGTGGAAATCAGATTTGAGAACATTCCTCCTTGGTAGTAATTTCTTTATAAAAGGCACTAGGTAACAGGTCCTGGAATAAGCCCATCTAGAAACTCAGGAGTTGCCAAAGGACCTTCTGGTTGCAAGATGCACAATAATTTCAGAAATTATTAATATTATAGAAAAGTAATGTTTATAGAAATGGACGTTTTGATCCTTTAACCTATGTAATATAATATGATTTTTTTAAAAAACCTCCTTAATATGTTTTTTTCTTGGTGACCATTGAAGTTCAGAACAGTTTTATTTTTTTCATTTATAAAAAGCAGGGAAGCAAGCCCAGCAGATTACCTGAGGTCAGGAGTTTGAGACAGCCTGACCAACATGGAGAAAGCCCATCTCTACTAAAAATATATATAAAAAAAAAATTAGCCAGGCATGGTGGTGCACACCTGTGTAATCCCAGCTACTTGGGAGGCTGAAGCAGGAGAATTGCTTGAAGCTGGGAGGCAGAGGTTGCGGTGAGCAGAGATCATGCCATTGCACTCCAGCCTGGGCAACAAGAGTGAAACTCCATCTCGAGACAGAAACAACAACAACAAAAAATAAAAATAAAAAGCAGGGAAGTGATGATTTTTGTTTTCCTGGGAACTTTCATCTCTATAAGATTCCCTTCCTCCAGTTGGACACAGTGATCTGTTGTGATTAGATTAAAAACAGGGGTTGTCTGCTGCTCTTTTTTTCCTCCTATCAATTCTTGTTGCTTCAAATTTTAGAATTTACTATTTTGCTGCTTAATCAGTGTGTTTTGAACGTGAAAAATCATCTTGAAGGGTCTATTACACTTGAAGTATTTGCACTTAACTTTTTTATTTCTGCCTTACTTTATTTCTACCAAGAGAAAAGACCAATTTGTTTTTTACTTTAACAAAGCATTCTAGCAGGTCATTGCTGGAATATCCCAGGGAAGGTCTTTGAAGTTGCTGATATAAGCAAACTAGAATATTTCTCAGAAGCCTGAACAACATAACTTCTAAAACAAAGATTTTTTGTGTAGACCAAATTCATCTGAAGTGAATTATTATTTCCAGTTTAACTTGGAGTTCTTCCACACTAAAAGCCTGTGCTCATTTAACCAGTATTAATTGAGTATCTACTATGTGCCAAGCCCTTTGCTAGGAGGCAAAGATATAAAACTGAATAAAAGTGGATCTGATAATAGTTGGATAGAGGTGAAAGACAGTGTAAAAAAATCAATAAATGGTATAATAGAGCACACTCAAGCTTTTACAGAAGGTCTGAAGAGAGGGACCATTATTCCAGCTTCTTGAGGTTACTGAAGTACAGCCTAAGAAATGCTTTAAGCAACTTGTTATAGTTAATTTTATGAGTCAATTTGATTGGGCCTCAGCGTGCCCAGATATTTGATGAAACATTATTCTGGTGTGTCTACAAGGGAATCTCTGGGTGAGATTAGCATTTGAATAGGAAGACTGAGTAAAGCAGATTGCCCTTCCTAATGTGGGTGTGTCTCATCCAAAAGAACAAAAAGGCTGAGTAAGAAAGAATTTCTCCTGCTTGACTGCCTTCAGGCTGGGACATTGGTCTTTTCCTGCCTTCAACTCAAATGGAAACATTGGCTCCTTTTGGGTCTTGAGCCTGATGACTTTTGTAATAAAACTTCAAGTATTGCCTCTGCTGGTTCTCAGGCCTTCAAACTTGGAGAGGAACTATACCATCGGCTCTTTTGGGTTTCCAGCTTGCTGATTGCAGATCTTGGGACTTGTTAGCCTTCATAATCATGTGATCCAATTTCTTAGAATACACCTCTCTCTCTGTTTCTCTCTTTCTCTCTCTCCAAACACACACACACACACACACTCACACCCCTTAAATTGCTTCTGTTTCTCTGGAGAACCCCAACTAATATGCAACTCCTCCATGCATATCCTGTGGGTACCTTTATAAAGTGTCAACTTGGCAAGGCTAAACTACATTTTCCACAGATTTCTTCCCTGTATGTTTAAGGTGGGCCACAAGAGATATTTGGCCTAGGATTTGGAAGCACTGGCAATATTGCTTTTATGTGCAGGGGACAGAGTTAGGGGTTGCAGGGGTGGTTGCAGCTCACACACCTTGTCACTATCTGTTGGCTCACCTTGTTGGTGTGGAACAGGAGCTGGGCTGGCAGCTTTTCCACCTGCCCCTGGATCTTTCTTCAGCTTTTCTGGCACTAGCGAAGTGCACGGTTAGCTTTTTGACAAAAGGCACCCTTGTCTGCTGCAGAACACCTGCACTGTTAAAGCTGGAAGCATTAGGAAGCACTGGTTCTAGTTCATCTTCTTGGGCGCCAGCTTATACTCGTAGGTTCCAGTTTGTTCCTCACTTTACGTGAGGGTTTCTCAGCCTCAGCATTACTGACATTTGGGTTGGATAATTCTTTACTGTGGGGGACTGGCCTATTCATTGTAGGATATTTAGCGGCCTCCCTGGCTTGTTCTCACTACATGTCATAGCCTACATCCAAGTTGTGACAAGCCAGAATGTCTCCAAACAGTACCACATGTCTCCTGGGGGTCAAAATAGGCTCTAGTTAAGAACCTCTGCTTTATAGCCATATTCCCTTCCCAACTACTTGCTGAAAACATTCAGGCTCTAACACTAGACGCAGAGCCTTACAGAGGCTTTATAACCAAATCCCGTAATTGTGAAAGATCAAATCTCTGAATAAATCCTTTATTATATATCATATATCTCTCTCCTAGTGTTTCTGCTTCTCTGATTAAATCCAGACTGATATCTTCCTTAGAGTTGGCTGAATCTTCCTGAGTCTCCTGGACAGCTTTACTCATTTTCATGATCCCTTTGAATCAACAATCTCCAGCACCATCCCTACTATAGCCAGCCCTCCATCCTCAATACCCTAGTGAGGTAACTCTGCCTTTAGAAGAGGGACAATCACATCCATAAAAAGCATGCTTGGAACAAAATCTCAGTGTAACCCTGCCATGGGGAAATGTAGACTGTGTCCTGCCAGTGCTTCCAGGAGCTGTCAGAGCTGAGGACGGTGCTGTAGGGACTCAGTGGGACTTAGAATTATGGGGGATTTTATTGCTTTGTTAAGGATCTAAGCCTTAAAGGGACAGTTATAGGCTTTGTTTTCAAAAACTCCCAACATATTTTTATTCTATTTTGTCAAAGTGATTTCTATAGGAATACATTGTAAACCAATGAAAATCATTTGCTGTTTGACTACTCTCTAGTCCCAGAGAACCTAAAAGAATACTATGTTTTATTTAGCCAAGTAGAAATCTATCACTAGCTTGGATCAAAGACTTTATTTTCTGGTAAACGGATAAGAAAGTCCTTTTGAAAAATTAGCAAAAGTAAGATAGAGGTATAATAAAATCAGATCTATTCATTTTTAAATACCTGTTATGAGCTGGGCACTGTGCCTGGTGTGGGGTATCTGGTGACCAACCAGACAGACAAGATTTTTGACCTCATGGAACTTACAGTGGAGTAGGAGAAACATTCATTACACAAATAATCACAGAAGGAGAATATGAAGTTATACATTAAGTTCTATGAAGGGACAGTATAGAGTCTTTACAGAGCAAGATCAAATATACATGGCAGGGGTAAGTGAGGAGGGGCGTTCCTAAAGAAATGACGTGGGCTCTGAAACCTAGAAGAGGAGTTGGAGCTAGTGAGTGAGAAGTAGATGGAAAAGAGTTCTAAGCAGGGACAGCAAAGAACTTGGTGCCTTCAAAAAGCTATAAGAATGCTGCAATGGCTGGGTCTAGTAAACAGGCAGAAGAGAGGAGGGAGATGAGCCTGCAGAGAGGAGAAGCCGTTAGATTGCTCCAGAACTTGCAGACCAAGCTTGGGTTTTACTCTTAGGAATGAGCCATCACAAGGCTTAAAGTCAATGTTTCTTTGAGAAAATGATGTTAACAAGGGAGCAAATCATATGGCTGTACATGATGAGGGAGTAGTCCAGGGAGGACCATCTCTATCTACTATCATATGGCTATAGTGATGAGGGAGTAGTCCAGGGAGAGGGAATAGCAAATTCAGAGCTCTGAGTGGCATGCCTAGTGGGTTCAGAAAACTCCACAGAGGCCAGTGTGGCTGGAGTGGAGCAAGCAAGAGGAGAGCATGGAAATAAGCAGGGCCAGAACCTCCAGGGTCTGATGTGCCATTTAAGGACTCTGGCTTTTATTCAGAGAAAAATGGGGAACCATTGAATACACAAGGGACATGATTTGACTTACGTTTTACAAGGATCACTCTGGCTGCTGTATTGTAAAAGACCATGGGGATGGGGCCAAGAGGGGAAGAGGGAAGACTGGCTGGAAGGTTATTATAATAACTGAGGCCAGATAATGGTGGCTTGGAGCAGGATGATAGCCATGGAGCTGGTGAGAAGCAGGCAGAGTCTGGGTGTTCTTTGAAAGTGAAGTTACGGATTTGCAGTAGATTGAATATGGGTATAAGAGAGAGAGGGGAGTCAAGGATGAGGTAAGGTTTTGGGCCTAAGAAAATAGACTTGCCATAGACTGAAGTGTGGAAGACTGCAGGGATATCAAGTTTTCAGATCATCAGCCAGTTTCAGACACATTAATTTTTAGGTGTCTATCAAATTCCCATGTCATGTAAGTAACAGTTCAGGAAATGCCATCCGAAAATATGCCACTTTGGTATGCTGATTACTTTAACAGAGGGCACTTGGGAAACAGCAAATATAGGCATAAGCTCTCTGGGCTCCCCTTATTTGCCTAAAGATGAACTCAAAAGGAACTCAATTTTTATGAATATCCTCTCCGGGAGTCTTATTAACCCGGAAAGATTGACTTGGATCTCAGGAGAGGAGAATGGAGGTCCACACCGTGCCAGACAGACTTTGTCACAAGCTATTATCTATTCTTCTAGGGGTCATTCATCTTTCCCAAAAATCGCTTACCCTCCTCTAAGTTGCCCACATTCCTGCCCTCCCCTCTATGAAGAGGGTATATATGCTTCTAGATCTCACTGGATTTTGGGATATTAACTTTTCTTCAAAAAATTTGTATACCTTTCTCCTGTTTACTTGTCTACTATCAGTTTATTTCATAGGCTCAATTATCAAACTCTCAGAGAGCAGAGGGAAAGTTTTTCCTTCCCTAAAATTCTGGCAGTGAAGGTGGTATCAAATACCACTAACTGTGAGGCTGCAGCTGAGAAACGCTGGCATCTGACAAAGGTAAGACTTCTTACCATATCAGTCTCTTGGATATCTGCCTGTAGAGTCCAGTCGAGTGAAGGTGGTGTATTAGTCAGGGGTCTCTAAAGGGACAGAACTAATAGGATATATGTATATATGAAAGGAGTTTATTAAGGAGAGTTGACTCACACGATCACAAGGTGAAGTCCCATGATAGGCTGCCTGCAAGCTGAGGAGCAAGGAAGCCAGTGGTGGTTCAGTCTGAGTCCCCAAACCTCAAAAGTTGGGAAGCTAACAGTGCGGCCTTCAGTCTGTGGCCGAAGGCTTAAGAGCCCCTGGCAAATTACTGGTGTAAGTTTTCAAGAGTTCAAAAGCTGAAGAACTTGGAGTTCAATGTTTGAGGGCAGGAAGCATCAGCACAAGAGAAAGATGAAGGTGGGAAGACTCAGCAAGTCAGCTCCTTCCACCTTCTTCTGCCTGTTTGCCCTGATGATAGTTTCTTTTGCTGTGCAGAAGCTCTTTAGTTTAATTAAATCCCATTTGTCAATTTTTGCTTTTGTTACAATTGCTTTTGTTTTTGGCAATTTCATCATTAAAATCTTTGCCCACATCTGTGTCCTGAATGGTATTGCCTAGATTTTCTTCTAGGGTTTTTATAATTTTGGGTTTTACATTTAAGTTTTTAATCCATCTTGAGTTAATTTTTGTATAAGCTGTAAGGAAGGGGTCCAGTTTCAATTTTCTGCATATGGCTAGCCAGTTCTCACAGCACCACTTGTTAAATAGAGAATCATTTCCCCATTGCTTGTTTTTGTCAACTTTGCTGAAGATCAGATGGTTGTAGAGGTGTGGTTTTATTTCTGAGTTCTCTATTCTGTTCCACTGGTCTATGTGCCTGTCCAAAACAAATTCTAAATTATGTCTTTTTGACCTTGAATTAGCTTTAAGATTTTCCAGTTGGGCCCCTGAAAAGCTTTGAAGGAGATATCTTTCACCCTATAAAAGAGAGAGATTAAAATAATTAGAATTATATGACATGTTAAATTATACAGGAAGCATTGCCAAATAATAAGTGATGCTAAACTTCTTTAAGTTATACTTATGGGTATGTTATTAATGTAAGTATTATAAAAATTATATGAAATTCCTAAAAATCTAATATGTTATCAGTCACAATTTTGGTAATTATGTTAAAATGTTGCATACTATAGAAATAACCAAATTTTTCTGTCAATTGTGCCATTATTAAAATGAACTCTCATTATATACTTAACTATGGCCATTTAAAGTCTTTTGTAAGCCTTAAGGAGTTATTCTTTTACTTTGATTATTCTTTAAAAGCATTTGCAATCAGGCATAGTCCAAAATTACTTCTTCTTGAAGAAGATTCATGGAAAAGACTCTGACAAGTAGTATCAAATACAGATTGCTGATGAATTTATTTGTATCAGGTAAGAATTTCTAAAATTCTAATGAAGAAACTGATAGCTTCATTAAGCAGTACATTAATTAATTACATGAGGCTGAATGAACTGATGAGGGTGTCTTTATGATTTCAAATTTATTGGTTTTAAAAATGTTTTGTTTTCCAGATTTAAGAAAACTTTTTTTAAACTCTTAATCTATCTATAGCTTACAACAATTTGGTAAATTATACTTTTGTAAACAGCATTGAAACATTTACTGTTTTTTCCCTATATGATCTTTCCAGAATTTGGAAAATGTTTGTGAGTATTCTTATTTTATGGTATATGGTTATTTGCATAAGTTCAATAAGAATCTCCTCTTTGTAACAGGATACAATTGAGATCACTGCTTATACTACCAAGGCTTTTACTAGGATGTCATATTTTTATATATGACCAGACAGTTCTAAGGAACTAAGGTTTAACTTTATAAAGTCAATAAGGCCTCCCCCACTGGAAAAATTGCCTTGGTAGCTTGCATACATGGTTGTGTTACAGGGTTCCTAGCCTTGTGATGACTAAAGAATGTCAACTCCTGGCAGGTTCAGGAGCTTAAAAATATTTTGGGAACTTCAGGAAGAGAAAAACTAATCCAAATCTGAAGGTATTATAGGCAAAATCTTATAGTAGGTCATTGGCTTGGCTTCCTAGCCTAGAGAAGCTTTTTAAAAGTCTAATATAAGACTTCCTTTAAGCGAAACAGATTTTAAAAGAGCCTGTATGGTCAATCATTATTCTTGCTGCATTTATATAAATAATCAGGCCAAGTTTGATGATACTAAACTTATTTGCAATCTTACTGTGATTGTCTTTGGTAAAAATGGGAGGTGACTATAGAGAGAAAAAATTATGTTACAGAAGAAAACTATAGTAGTACATCTGTTGTTAGATTCCAGCTTATTGTTTTTACGGGTTTGTTACTTACATACAAACTGGACTGGATCCTGAATTCCTCTAGTTTCCTCCAATATCTGGCTTCAACTTTCCAAAGCAATGTTTTCAATTTTTCTTCCACCTGTCTGACTTGGAAATTATGAAATTAAAACTGCCCTTTTCCCAAAGCTCTGCAAGCTAAAGCTGGATGACTTGATATAAACTTCAGAGAACTCACCACAACAACTTATGTATGGACAACATTTGTGCCTGTTGAAGTATGGACTACTCCTAAGGTTCACTGGAACCTCTGATGCAAACTGCAAACCTGGAAAATCTGTCAGATTGCCACTGCCTGCCCGCACTCCAACTAAAGATGCTTCAAGCCCAATATCTCAAGCTTTGTTTTTCTTTTGTTTCCATAGAAATGCATCTCATTAAATCCCTAATTGCTTGCACCATAAAGAGGCCTAATTCTGATGGGAACCCATTTGCAACACCACTTCCTGAAATGAGACACAACTCTTTTTTTTTTTTTTTTTTGAGATGGAGTCTTGCCCTGTGGCCCAGGCTGGAGTGCAGTGGCGAGATCTTCGCTCACTGCAAACTCCGCCTGCCAGGATCACGTCATTCTCCTGCCTCAGCCTCCCGAGTAGCTGGGACTACAGGTGCCCGCTACCATGCCCAGCCATTTTTTTTTTTTTTTGTATTTTTAGTAGAGACGGGGTTTCACCGTGTTAGCCAGGATTGTCTCGATCTCCTGACCTTGTCCACCTGCCTCAGCCTCCCAAAGTGCTGGGATTACAGGTGTGAGCCACCGTGCCCAGCCGAGACACAACTCTTTAACTGGATTGACCTATTCTCATGTCTCTTACCACTCAGCTACTAACCTTGTTTTCCTCTCTATACCAACTAATGTTTTAGCGTATGAAACTTCTAGAGAAGTTTTAGACAGGGGAAATAAAGGAGTTCAGAATATGCCAAAATATGCCACTTCGGTATGCTGATTACTTCAGGAAATTCATATACAGACAGAAGCTTTCTCTGAGCTCTCCTTGTCTGCCTAAAGATGAATCCTTCAAAAGGACTCATCTGTCATGAATCCCCTCCCCAGGAATCTTATTAACCAGGGAAGGTTGAACTGGATCATAGGAAAGAATTCTCCATTCCCAGACAAATGTTTATTCTTCTGAGGACCCATTCATCTTACCTCCAAATCATTTACTCTCCCTGCATCCCCACTCTCACATCTTCTATGAAGAGGGCATATAAGCTTCTAGATCTCAGTGGGTTTGGGGGTATTCATTTTTCCTTCATATTATGTCCCCATGTGCGTAAGAAATTTGTATACCTTTTCTCCTGTAAACTTGTCTACTGTCATTTTATTTTATAGACTCAATTATTGAACCCTCAGAGGGTAAAGAGAAAGTTTTTCCTCCATTACATAAGCAACTGGATACAAGTATGGGGTTAGGGGAACTGTTAGGTTTGCATAAAGGCATGTGAGTATCATCAACATGTAGATGTATGTAAAGCCACAAAAATGGATGATCTCACAAAGAGTGTATAGATAGAGAAGACATGAGGACTGAGGATCAATCTGGTTCTTCAGTCCAGGAGGAACCAGCAAAGGGAGACTGAGAAGTAGCCAGTGAGGTAGGAAGAGAGGCAAGAGGGTCTTGAGAATCAAGTGAAGAAAATATTTGAAAGATGATGGAGCAATCCGTGTGTAAATTAAGACTGGGACTAAAAATTGACTATTGGATTTACCCACACAGCAGTTATTAGTGACCTTAACAAGAGCAGTCTGGGTTACATGGTGGGATCAGAAGCCCGACTTCAAAAGATTAAGACAGAATTGAAAGACAGAAGTAGAAGACAGCAAATATAGGTAACTCCTTTGAGGAGATTTTTACTCCAAAGGCTAGGAGAATAATGAAATGTTAGCTGGAAAGAGCAATGGAGTCAACAGAAGGATTTGCTTGTTTGCTTTTTGGAAAAGGGAAAAAATGCATGTTTTAGTGCTAATGGGAATGATCCAGTAGAGGGGCTGGAATTTAGACAGAGAGGAGGGACTGGCCTTGGATAGAGATAGTTCATAGGGTATCAGAAGAAAAGGCAGTATACGCGGGAACACACGCTTATGAGTAGGTAAATGTGATGGAGATAATTTGTAGAAGGTTCTCTTCAGATTGCTTCTATTTTCTCAGAGAAATTGGTCATTGGCTGCAAGTGTGGATGGGTAGGTGGTGCTGGAAGTTTGAGGATACAGAAAGTATGAGACTGTCATGTAAGAGAATGGGAGAATGAATGAACTAGGGAAATGCTGTACATCAGGTGGGCAGCATTGCAGTCCTATGTGATGGTGGGTTTGCTCTGGTAATATTTCTAGCTGCATGGATGCAGGTTTGGAGTAAGCAGAGAGTCAGCTGTTTTGCCAAGTAAAAACAATGAAGCAAGAGTGGGGGGACAAAGGAGTTAAGGGTTTATGGAAGACATGATGATAATAATTGACCATGGAATTCAGGCTAGGTAAGGAGGGAAATGAAGATATGAAGAAAGGCAATGGAGAGTTCAAGTTGCGGGAACAAGGAATTTTAAGTCCTGAGGGTAGAAGTATTACTGGAGTTGGAACATGTAGGGAGAATAATGGCCCCTGAAAGATGTCCATGCACTAGTCCTCAGAATCTTTAAATATGTTTGCTAGGTTATGCAGCAAAGGGGAATGAAATTGCAGATGAAATTAAGAGACCTTAGGAAAGGAAGATTATCAGAGTGGACTCAACATAATCACAGGGTCCTTAAAAATGGAATGGTAGAAGAGAGTTGGAGGCAGATGTGACTACAGAAGAAGGTCAGAGTGACACGATGTAAGAAGGACCCAACGTGCCATTGCTGGCTTTGAAGCTGGAGGAAAGGAGCTATGAATCGAGGAACACAGGTGGCCTTTCGAGGCTGGAAAAGACAAGGAAATGGATCCTACCCAGAGCCTACAGAAAGAAACACGGCCCTGCCAACATCTTGATTTTAGCTCTGTGAGTCCCACGTCAGACTTCTGATCTACAGACTGTAAGATAAGTTTGTGTTGTTTAAGCCACTGAGTTTGTGGTGATTTGCTCTGACAGCAAGAAAACACTTCAGGTTGAGGATCCCTTTTCTGAAATGCTTGAGATCAGAAGTGTTTTGGATTTGGGCTTATTTTGGATTTTGGACTATTAACAGATACATAATAAGATATCTTGGGAATGGGATTCAAGTCTCAACACAAAAATTCACTATAGTTTTATATTCACCTTATAAACATAGCCAGAAGGTAATTTTATACAACATTTTAAATAATTTTGTACATGAAATAAAGTTTTGACTGTGACTCATCACATGAGGTCACGTGTGAAATTTTCCACTTGTGGCATCATGTTGATGCTCAAAAGTTTTGGATTTTGTAGCATTTTCGGAGTTTGGTTTTCAGATTAGGAATGCTCACTCAGTAATATAAAATATTAGAGGAAATAAGCTAGATATTCAGATACCAAACCTCAAGGCTCTACAGGGTTTGGTATTAGTTTTGGTGGCAACAAGGTCAAGGATATGGCCATAGGTATAAGTCTGAAGGAAGATGGTTAGCTACATTGTTGGAAGATTGCGCCTCATAGAACTACATGGTTTAGAACTAAAATTTTATCATGATTTCTATATATTGGTCAAAATTAAGTAGCGAGTTATAAACATATTGGTTTTTTTGTTTGTTTTTGCACTGGCGGGCATAGCCAGCAGCAATGCTGTCCCTCGCCTTCCTGCAGCTGATCTTTATTAATGTTTACTGCTCACTGGTATAAACTGTGCAACTCCAAATTGGATTGGGGGAGATCTGGTCTCGATTAAAGCTGTGATAAATGAGCACTGTTTACATTTCCTCACACCCTCCCTTCTCCACACACACACATCAAATTATTCTGAAAATGAAATGCAAAATAAAATGAAGAAGGGTTCTGTTCTTCATTAATGTGTAATTATAAAGTGCTGGGGCTCCCCTGCTGGGTGGAAGAGTAAAACCCATAGCAGGGGTGAGAATGCTTAAGGGGGGACGTTCTTCGTTGCTATTAACTATGAGTGAATTATTGTTTTCACATTTTTTCAAAGAGATGAATGAAAACGAGGACTTGGATAAGATCTGTACTCCCTCATGGAATCATAATGGGGACAGAAAAGCAAGTGGGCAGAACTGTGCACATTGCAAAACCAGAGCCCAGTGGTCTACTCTCTTTTGATTACCTTGCTCTTACTTTTTAAAAAGTAAGCTAAACAATTTAATAAGTGCCTTGTAAGTCAGCTTTAATTCCTGATTTTAAATCACCTAGTCTTTTGTAAAAATGCAGTAGAGGTGATAGAGATGCTTTCCTTTGATTTATTTTAAAGATAGATTCTCAGCCCTGGGAGGAGAGGCAGAGAGGGGGCTCAGCACAATGCTTAGATCCTGGGATTGCATAAACTGTTACTATCTCAGGTCAGTTGTGTGGGGCTCTCAGAAGCTCAGTTTCTTCATCTGTATGATGCAGGTGATAATGGTTCAATGGGCTTCACAGTTATTGGGATAATTTGATGAGATTATTGATAAATATGCTTGCATGGTGCCTGGCACAGTGCTCATGGAGGGATGTTATTATCATCTCTATTCTTGGAAGTGAAGGAATAAAGAAGAGGAAATCTGTGTCCTTCATTCCAGTTTCCCTTCTCCCAACACTGGCCACCTTGGGCTTAATTTAAAACTTTGTATTTGATCTAAAATTTGATTCTCAGTATTTTCTTTCTACACTACTTTCCCAAATCCTAAATAAGAGGGAATATCAACTGGTTTTTTGTTAATCCATATAACGATGAATGGGATATTTGTAAGGACATGTTGGTAAAAAGACATGTTTTTCTTCAAAGAGTTTATAAATGTTATTTAAGGATGGAGCTGTACTTTGTAATATGCCAGCCATCAGCCACATGTACCTATTTAAATGTAAACCAATTAAAATTAAATAAAATTAAAAATTCAACTTCTCAGCTGTGCTAGGCACATTGTGAGTGCTCAATAACCACATGTGGCTGGTGGCTACGATACTGGACAGTAAAGATAAAGCACATGTTCATCACCATTCTGTTGTGTTCACGATAACTGGCCTAAATTGGAGTTGGAGAAACACAGAATAGAAAATAAAAGGGGTGGGGGGGCACAGTGTTGAAAGACCAAATGGGAAGGTAAAGAAGAGGAATTTTATCAATTCCATAAATTTGTATAGAACTAGCCCTGCATTTTGCCATAGTGAAGCCACAAACACTGTACAAAATTGCCCATAAGTTATCTGTGGATTGTGTGGGAAGGAATCCCCAATAAATATTTTTAAGCTGTTGAAAATTTTGCTTCATTTTGTAAACTTGTATATTTCATTTTGCAGAATGAAATTTCATTCATTCATTATATTTATTGAGTGTCTCCCATGTACCACGTGCCAAGTGAGGAAGTGAAATATCTGAGGGAAGAGTGTTCCAGGGCTATGGGAAAGAAGTAGATCAAGATAGGAAGGACCAAGAATGTGGAGTGAGAAATGGACTGGAGAGAGAGGGTAGGATTAAATAAATTGATCAGAGAAGGCAGTCTTAGCAAACGGGCTTTAAGCAGGTTTTGACGGAGGGGATGGAGGGAGTGATGCGGTTACCCAGAGGAAGAGTGTCCACAAGGGCACAGGACCTTAAGCAAGGGTGTGCCTGGCATAGCTAAGGAACAACAAAGGGCCAATGTGGCTGAGCACAGTGAGTGAGGGGATGAGGGTGGAAATGAGATCTGGGAGGTAACAGGGGAAGAGGGGCAGATTATATTTAGTTTTACAGGGCTTTGATTTTTAGTCAGCGTGAAATAGAGAGTTATCAGAGGTTTTTAAAGTAAGGCAGGCTGATCTAAATTATGACTTTAAAAAGGGTCTTCTGGATCCTGACTGGGCAGGGGATATCTTGGACCAGGCTGGTAGCGTGTTTAGGGGAAAATAAATACCTTTTTTTCACCTATCACTACATTCATGGCTAAGGTCCCTATAACAAAAGGCAGATTAACAAGAGAAAAACATACACACTTATTTATGAAGTTCTACCTGACACAGGAGCCTGTATAAGGAAATGAAGATCCCAAGAAACAGGTAAACTTGTATATTTTTGTGCTTAGATTTGATGAAGAGTGGGCAGTTGCTGAGAAATGTGATTGGAGGACAAGAGTACGCTCTAATGATAATAAACTCGGAGGATTTTAGCAAGGCCTGTTTGTTCAGATTTGTCTCTGTATCCTTGTGTCTTCAGAGACACTATGGTTTGAATGTTTGTGTCCCCTCCAAATTCATGTTGAAATTTAATCCCAAATGCTACCGTATTAAGAGGTGGGGCCTATGGGTGCAATGGCTCATGCCTGTAATCCCAGCACTTTGGGAGACTGAGGGAGGAGGATTGCTTGAGCCCAGGAGTTTGTGACCAGCCCTGGCAAGACAGTGAGACCTTGTCTCTATAAAAAAAAAATACAAAAAATTACCCAGGCATGGTGGTGTATGCCTGTAGTCCCAGCTATTTGAGAGGCTGAGATGGGAAGATGGCTTGAGTCTGGGAAGTTGAGCATTTTGTTTACAACCATTTAACCACTCTCTAAAAAGTTCCAAACTTTCCCTCACCCTCTGCCTTCTTCTGGGCCCTCCAAACTCTTCCAAGCTCTGACCATTAACCAGTTTCAAAGCCACTTCCACATTTTCCAGCATCTTTATAGCAATACCCCGCTCTCAGTATCAATTTTCTGTGTTAGGCCATTCTTGCATTGCTATAAAGAAATACCTGAGACTGGTTAATTTATAAAGAAAAGAGGTTTAATTGGTCATGGTTCTGCAGGCTATACAGGAAGTATGGTGCTGGGATCTGCTCAGCTTGTAGGGAGGCCTCAGGATTCTTACAACCATGACAGAAGGTGAAAAGGGAACAGGCATGTCACATGGTGAAAGCAGGAGCAAGTGAGAGAGAGAGAGAGCTGGGAGGGGAAGTGCCATATGCTTTGAAGTGACCAGATCTTGTGAGAACTCACTCACTATCACAAAGACAGTGCCAAGCCACGAGGGATCTGCCCCCATGACCCAAATACCTCTCACCAGGCTTTACCTTCAGCATTGGAGATTACAATTCAATCTGAGATTTGGAGGGGACACACATCCAAACCATATCAGCCAGAAAACAAATTGACATTAGACAATGTGGCAGAAGGGTTCCAAATATTCAAGACTGCTTTCTATTTCTTTTATGACATGACCCCTTCTATAGTATGGGCACTGAAACTAAAGCAAACAGTAAAAGGATTGGTACTGTAGAGAAACATTTTTAGAGAAATGAAAAAGCAAAAAAGTCAAACAGAAATTACAATATACTTCCATGAAGCCATACCAAGTGTGCCTGCCTCTCGTGCCTCCCCTTCTACCACCTCCATCTTTTCATTTCTGCCACCACTGAGACAGCAAGACTAACCCCTCCTCTTCCTTCTCTCCTTAGCCTACTCAATGTGAAGATGACCAGAATAAATATTGTTGATTTCCACTTAATGAATAGTATTTAAATATATTTTTCTTATGTTGTTTAGCTAACATTTTTATTTTCTCTCATTTACTTCATTATTAATATAAGGATACAGTACATGATACATATAACATTAAAAATGTGTTCATTACTGTGTATGTTACCAATAAGGCTTCCGGTCCACAGTAGGCTCTTAGTAAGGTTTTGGGGGAAAACAATGTGATAAACAAATTTTCAAGTTTGGCTCTCCTAACTCCTGTTAGGAGTTCAAGGGTCCACTGGAAAATGCTAAAGTATTGTCTCTTCAGCTTTAAATTTTTGAAAACAAATGGCTTTTCTTAGATAGAAAGTTGTTTGTCACATTTCTCCCCAGTGACTTTTCAATTGTTAAGGAGAGGATCCAGAAATCATTACTGGCACAGGCTGTATCCTCCAGGGGGCTTCCCTGCTGCAGCAGGCAGCTCTGAAACCTGTCCTAATAAAGAAGCTACATTACAAGGCTTTTGATTGGTGGTTTTTCCCCCAGCTACCGATTGAAGGCAGTAATTATGTCCGCATTGTCTGACTAAATGCTGCTGGTGTATGCCATTACAACTGGTTTCAGGCAACTTTTGGAGAGCAGTCTGCTGTCCTCTGGGAATAGATCATGACGGTTGGGGCTGAGCCCCACAGCTCTCCCATGTGACTTGACACCTCCACTTGCAAGATAAGAGAAAAGAATGGTTCTGAGAACCCTTGGAAAGTGGGAGGACACCTGCTGTTCTCTAAAAGGCATTCTAAGAAAAGACTTCACAGAAAATCAATTGTTATCACTTAAGACCTTTCCTTTAACTCACTATATTCCATTGTACACTTATTTTTTTTCTTCCAGTGGGACAAAGCAATGTGTAAAAAATTGTACAATGTTCCTGTGGTGTCTTTGAAAGCAAGTTTATAAATTCTTAATATGCATTACTATAAGTCAAGAGTCTCAAAGAGAATAGGGTGTCAATAAAAATTATCCACAGGGCAGATGATGGTTTTTGAAGCAGGGAGGAAGGATAATGTTGGGACTGAATGATATGCATTCGGGAAAGATGACATGAATTTGAAGAAAGGAAAGTGTTGAGGTGAGACACAAAGCTTCCCACTCCCACCCTGTCAAGTTCTTGAATGAGGCTTCCTGGACATTTCATGCTTTTGCTTCCCTGTAGCTCGAGGCTTCCATTCTCCAGAGGAATTAAAGGAAGATTTCTGCTGAGGACTAGGTCCTGTTGATTCATGGATTTCCTCCTTTTGCTCTGTCTGCCCCCAATACTCCTTATTTTTTAAGTCAAATATTTTACATATACAGCCACTTTAACTCCAACTGCTGTGTGGTTAACAGCATAGATTCTGGAAGCAAACAAAGCCTGCGGTCTAACCCTAGGCCTGATACTTCCTAGCTCTGTGAACTTGGGCAGACTGCATAATCTCTCTGAGCCCTCTTTTCTCTCCTATAGATGGGAGCAGCAGCCATCTCTGTCTTGTGGGATGGCTATGGTAGTGAATGTGGCAGTGCATATGTGTTAGGCTGGGGGTCTGGCACATGAGAAGTGCTCAGAAATGTTAGCTACTATTATTATAGGGTGAAAAAGTGCTATACCTTCACTCACTGATCATAGGGGTTATGGCAGACACTCCTACAACAAAAGACAGGTTAACAAGAGAAAAGCATAACAGATTTATTTAATCAAAGTTTTATGTGACATAAGAGTCTTCAGAAATGAAGACTCAAAGACCAAGGAAAACTGTCTGTTTTTACGGTTAGATCTGATGAAGAATGGACAGCCATGTAGAAATGTGATTGGACAAAAGTGTAAACCAAAACAAAACCATACTAAGCTGCCCAACTAACTGAATAGACCCTCCTTTTGGCCAAGGACATTCCAAAGTAAACCTGAAAAACTAGTTCAGGCCATGGTAGGAAAGGGGGCATGGACATGCCTCATTATACCCTCCTCCCTCCTCTAATTCCTTTGGAATTCAGGCACAACTAACCAGCATTCACATTTAAAATAGAGATCTTAAGACTGACAAAACAGACTCTGTAGAAATAAGAGACCAGATTCCATCCTGATTCTAGCACAGCATCACATGACAAAAAGCAGAGACTGAAAGAAATCAAAGTATTTTACCCCAAAATATATTCCTTTGACATATTTTTAAAAATGACCCTGCAAAGCTGTCTCTTATGGGGAAAAACTACATTCTGCAGAGAACCACCCTTTTCCAGGTCTTTTCTTGGTCCAGAAGAGATTTAACTAAGAGTGCAGCACCTTTTAAGGCCTGATAAGAGATATTTACCATCTATTGTACCTAATCAGAACGTTGGTCTCCACAACCCCTTATTTTAACCCATGTAAGGATGTTCTTTTCCTCTGGGTATAGAAAGGGCACCTCCTAAGGGTCTTATGACCTACTTCAGAGGAGAAGACCAGGGGAAAAGTGAGAGTGCCCTTCCTGCTTTTGCTGTTTTATCAAAGGCCAAGGTGCCATGTTTCAGAGTAGCATATCCCGAACCCCATCAAAGCCAAGTACCTTGTATAGATTGTCTAGTGCCTTATTCTAAAATAAGACACATTAAGTGATGTGATCTTCTAATATCTGTGAGCTACAGAATGCTTATTTTACATATAGTTTGCTCCCAAAAATTGTGCCTAATTTATAATAATGTTAGGGTTCAGAACACAATACTTAAAAGTATGGAATTTTGGCATACTGAATATTTTGAACTAAAGGAGCTTTCAAGGCCTCAGAACCAAGATCTCTCTGACCTTCTCTTGCCCTCCTGTCTCGTGCCCCTTTTTCTTCCCAAAGTAAGTCATAGAAAGCAGAATTCCTCTTCCACAATGCAGGTCATAGAAACAAGAATCCCTCTCCCCGCAAGCAAGCCATAAAACCTCTCTGTCCTTTCTTCTCCCTTGAAGACCCTCATTCTAGGGGGTCTTGCCCAATACCCAGGAGGAAGAAATGCTACACCAAGAGATCAAGAACAGTCTAAACAGACAGTCCTTGCTGAGTTTTCACCCTCAGTTTATTATTATTAGATCATACATTTTATCAATGAAAAAGAGTCAAACTCTATAAAATATTTATTCTAAGTGTGAGAACCATGACATGTGACACAGTCCCAGGAGGTCCTGAGAACATGTGCCCAAGGTGGTTGGGTTACAGCTTGGTTTTATATGTTTTAGGGATACATAAGACATCAATCATTACATGTAAGGTATGCATTAGTTCTGTCTGGAAAGGCAGGGCAACTGGAAGCAGGGGCTTACAGTTCATAGGTGAATTCAAAGATTTTCTGATTGGTAATTGGTTGAAAGAATTAAGTTATTATCTAATGACCTGGAATCAATAGAAAGGATTGTCTGGGTTGAGAAAAGAGATTGTGGAGATCAAGGTTCTTATGATGTAGAATAGATGGCAAATGTCTCTTATCAGGCCTTAAAAGGTGCCAGGCTCTTAGTTAAATCTCTCTTGGATCAGGAAAGTACTTAGAAAGAAGAGTCCTCAAAAGCAATTGCAACAAAACCAAAAATTGATAAGTGGAAACTAATTAAACTAAAGACTTTCTGTGTAGCAAAAGAAAACTATCAACAGAGTATTCAGACAACCTATGGAATGGGAGAAAATATCTGCAAACTATGTATCCAACAAAGGACTAATATCCAGACTCTATAAAGGAACTTAAATCAACAAGAAAAAGAACCTCATTAAAAAGTGGGCAAAGGACATGAACAGGCACTTCTCAAAAGAAGACATACGAGTGACCAAAAAACATATGAAAATATGCTCCACATCACTAATTATCAAAGTAATGCAAATAAAAACCATAATGAGACACCATCTCATACCAATCAGAATGGCTGTTACTAAAAAGTCAAAAAATAACAGACATTGGTGAGGCTACAGAGAAAAGAGAATGGCTATACATTGTTGGTGGGAATGTAAATTAGTTCAGCCACTGTGGAAAGCAGTTTGGGGATTTCTCAAAGAACTAAAAATAGAGCTACCATTTGACCCAGCAATCCCACCACTGGGTATACACCCAAAGGAAAATAAATTATTCTACCTAAAAGACACATGCACTCATATGTTCATTGTAGCACTATCACAATAGCAAAGACATGGAATCAACCTAGGTATCCATAAATGGAGGACTGGATAAAGAAAATGTGGTACATATACACCATGGAATACTACACAGCCATAAAAAAGAATGAAGTTATGTCCTTTGTAGCAACGTGGATGCAGCTGGAAGTCATTATCCTAAGTGAATTAATGCAGAAATAGAAAACCCAATTGATACCAATTGATATGATTTGGCTGTGTCCCGACCCAAATCTCACCTTGAGTTGTAGTTCCCATAATCTCCATGTGTCCTGGGAAGGACCCAGTGGAAAGTAATTTAATCATGAGGATGGTTACCCTTGTGCTGTTTTCATGATAGCGAATGAGTTCTCATAAGATCCAATGATTTTATAAGGGGTTTTCCCCACTTTTGCTCAGCACTTCTCTTCCTGCCGCCATATGAATAAGGATGTGTTTGCTTCCTTCTACCATGATTGTAAGTTTCCTGAGGCCTCCCTAGCCATGCTGAACAGTGAGTCAATTAAACTTCTTTCCTTTATAAATTACCCAGTCTCGGGTATGTCTTTATTAGCAGCTTGAGAAAGGTTAATACACAAATATTGCATGTTCTCACTTATAACTGGGAGCTAAATCTTGGGTACACGTGCACATAACGATGGTAACCATAGACACTGGGAACTCCAAAAGGAGGGAGGAAGAGGGGCAAGGGCTGGAAAACTTCCTATTGAGTACTATGTTCACTATCTGGAGATGGGATCAATAGAAGCCCAAACCTCAGCATCACACATATACCCTTGTAACAAACCTGCACATGTACCCCTTGAATCTATAATAAAAATGGACATTAAAAAAATAGCAGAATATTAACAGAATAAATCAGCAATTCCCAACATATGCATATAGCATACAATATAGCCAATTGCTGTCAGTTGGTTCTAAAAAGCATGTCCTCTACAGAGTGTGGGTGAGGGAGAGTTGTATGTGTACCCATGCAGAATATGGACCCCTCTGCTTCCTCCTCTGTAAAAGTGCTTTCTAGGGCTGTTATAAGGATTCAAGGCTTAATGCATAAAAACATTGGCTCTGCGGCTGGCATGTATTAGCCATTATTCTTAATATTCTTGCTATTAGAAATTTTTGGCTGATTCTAACTGGTGCTTTCAAGAGCCATCAGCTGCATAGAGTCAAGAGACTCTGGAATTAGCATCTTTAGTATTGGGTCATAGTCTTGACTTGACCCAAAAATCACCCATGGGAAGTTGGGTTTGAAGATTTTATAAAATCTGTACCTACCTCTAGACTCCCAGAATGTTTGCTCTGGGAGAAACTTTAGAACATTTCCTGCTTATCCTCCTCTTTTGTAGAGAAGGAAACCCAGGCTCCCAGAGGTAAAGTCATTTGAGATCCCACAGCCTGAGCCTGTCAAATTCAGACCTAAAACATGAGGAGTCGGTTAAAATACGCCCATAAAAATCTTTGCTTGGCATTTCTAGGGATCTTCCTTGCTGCTGTTCAGTATTTGAGCAGAAAGTCTTATAATATGGTGGCTGCACAGGGTGGCTCACAGTGTAACCCCAGCACTTTGGGAGACTGAGGCTGGCGGATTACTTGAGGTCAGGAGTTTGAGACCAGCCTGGCCAACATGGTAAAACGCCATTTCTACTAAAAATATAAAAAATTAGCTAGGTGTGGTGGTGGCTACCTGTAGTCCCAGCTACTCAGGAGGCTGAGGCAGGAGAATGGCATGAATCTGGGAGGCAGAGCCTGCAGTGAGCGGAGATTGCGCCACAGCACTCCAGCCTGGGTGACAGAGTTAGACTCCATCTCAAAAAAACAAAACAAAAAACCACAAAAGCAAAAGCAAAAAAGTTTGTAATATGGTACACTAGAACAAAACAAGGCAAAACTTAAGGCTTTGGCTGGACCACACTGGATATGAGAGAGAAACACTCTTCAATCCTGTTGGCTCCTACAGAAATTAAGCAAGTTGGGACTTAGGAGTAAGCTGAGGAGCTGGGGGACCCTTTGCTGCTCAGTGGCAGCTGGCATTGAATAAGAGTGATGATTGGATGAGGTGTGCCCTGGGGGAGCAGAAAAGCACATTCTGTGGGATCCAAAGTGAAAGTCCTCTGCTCTCCCAACAAGAGAGGCAGTAAATGGAAGCAGCTGAGTTTGAAATGAGGCTTCCCTGGGACTTGCCCATCTCACTCTAGTTCCCCCAACTGCCCCTTCCCTTCCTCAAGAGAACAAAGTGGGGACCAAGAGGAGAAGGGGGTGGGGTGTGGGCAGGGGAGGAGGAGATGGAGGTGTGGCATTAGAAGATGGATGGATGGCAGTTCCATAGTTAAAGGGAGGGAAGGAGGGGAACAAAGCAAGGGGTGGGATCAAAACAGACTGGAATAATTGTGACAGTTTATTGATATATACTTTGATGGAAACAATAAGTGAAGCACGTCCGATTTATTTTCTCACTCTGCCTGGGGGACAGGTGCATGATTATCCCTGAAGGATACCAGAATGTGCCACCCCCGAATATGCCGCTTTGCCATATGGGTTTTTGAGCTACTGAGCATTGAAAATCAGCAGATTCAGGAAAAGCTCTAAAAACAGGGCACAAGTTCTCTTTTTGTAAAGGAAATTTACATTTATAAAGGAAATTTACATTTATAAAGGAAATTTCCATTTGAAAACGTTATCTTCCTCTCTCTTACCTAAAAGAGGACTCTTAACAATTATTATCAATGGAGAATGCACTGACTTAAATCTGCATTACAAACCTTATTAAATAACTATTGTTTACCCTACTCATGGTCACCTTTTCATAACTTGCTTCTCTTGCCCTGAAGCCTCAAACTCCTTTTCCTTTATCTAGCTTAATACGGCACAGAAGCCCAAATCCTAACCACCTCTTTGGGTTACTTATCACTGGATGCTCCCACGTGTATGCCCGATGCGCATGTTAATAAACTGGCTTTTTTTCCTTGTTAATCTGTCCTTTGCTACTCTAATTCACAGGGCCTCAGCTGGAGAACCCAAGATGAGTGAAGGAAAAAGTTTTTTTTTCCTTTCTTACATCCCCATTATCCAGCCTAATGTCAGAGATTCAACAAGCTTAAGGAATTTGCCCAGAGTCACAGCCTCTCTAGATTGGAAAGCTAGGATTCAAACCAAAGCCAGTAGTCTCCAAAGCCATAATGAGCTCCCACTCACTGGACCTTAGCCCCCTAACCCTGTATAGAATTGGAAAAATGTCCATTCAAAGCAGACAAACAGTGGGTGAACTAGGCTAGGAAGAGAGGAACATGTATCTTGCTTGATAGGAAAAGTTTACTGAGAGGTTGAAGAAAGTTCCAGGGAGTAGATGTGGTCATGGATCTGCCTCTTTTTAAAGAAAAAAAATAAGAGGATCTCTCAAAGCATCCTGAGGGCATCTGCTATGAGAAAAGGAGAAGTGGGGCAGAGGGCAACAAACTCCTTAGGGTCCTGGGTCCAGACACTAGGGGCAGTGGTGGACTCTACAGTCAGAGAGCCGCAGCTTTCTCTGTGCAAAACTCTACTGACCAGGACTGTGAGAAAGAGGCCTGACCCCACCAGGAAGGAAGTTACAGCCTCCTGAAGGGTAAGGTATTGTAAGCAGACAGGGAGGGTCTCCAGGGACTATAGGAATTTAACCAGCTTGAGTAATCAGCCCGTTTTACAGCCTCTTGCCCTGCAGCCTGTTTTTTTCCAAATACTGTGTGGAATACGGTCATCTAGTTGCCTGGAACTAGTTCCCGATAACCCCGGCAACTTACAGATGAACATGAGGGAACTGTCCTCATAACCATGCTGAAGTTTCCCCTGCGGGAGGAGGGAGGAGCTGTAGCTTCATGACCATAATGTGCGACCTATGTGCTGGCATGATGACTCACGGTGTCTGCACCACAGGGGACCCATTTTTTTTTTTTTTAGACGAGTTTCGCTCTTGTCACCCAGACTGGAGTGCAGTGGCACGATCTCGGCTCACTGCAACCTCCGCCTCCCGGATTCAGGCGATTCTCCTGCCTCAGCCTCCTGAGTAACTGGGATTACAGGCATGCACCACCACATCTGGCTAATTTTTGTACTTTTAGTAGAGACGGGGTTTCGCCATGTTGGCCAGGCTGGTCTCGAACACCTGACCTCAGGTGATCCGCGCGCCTCAGCCTCCCAAAGTGCTGGGATTACAGGTGTGAGCCACTGCGCCCAGCCTGAGGACCCTTTCTATACATACAGTGATGCGCCCTATCGCCTCTCCATTCCCCCATAAAACCTTTCCCTCTGGGAGACACTACTTTGGAGAACACTCCTGGTGCACCCCTTACTTGTGACAAGTAATAAAACTCCTGTTGATGAAAACTCGCATTCTTGTAGAGAGTCCTTTCTTACTCACCAGGCAAAGAAACCCCGGATTTATTCAGGTAGTAGTACACACATAAACACTAGTCACACAAGTACCTTAGAACAGTCAGATTGAGCCTTATTGTCATTAAAAAGAGATAGAAGTTACTTATGATGGGCTTATAAGGAAAACCTTCACTGATGATATAGTATCTGAAAAATGTGGGCTCCTTGACCCAAAGAATACAGAGATATTCCAGAGGAAAGGGCTGGAATTTAGAAAGCATGGATGGTGTGTGTTGTGGACTAAATGTTTGTGTCTCCCCAAAATCATATATTGACACGCTAATAACCAATGTGATAGTATTTGGAGGTGGGGCCTTGGGAAGTGATTAGGCTTAGAGGAGGTTATGAGGGTAGGGCCCTCATGATGGGATTAGTACCTTTGTAACAAAAGGAAGAGGCACAAAGTTAGTCTGTCTCCACCATGTGGGGATACAGTGAGAAGGCAGCATCTGTGGACCATGAGGACAGCCCTAACCGAGAACCATGCTGGCCCTCTCATCTCAGACTTGCAGCTTCCAGACTGTGAAAAATAAATGCTTATTGTTCAAGCCACCCAGCCTGTGGTATTTTGTGATAGCAGCCAGAACTAAGACAACATGTAAGGAGAGCTGTGAGCAATTTCATTTTGCTTGACTATATCAGTGAGGTGACAAAAGTGGCAAGCAAGATAGACTGGAGTGAAATGGGAGGGCTTTGAAGGTCACTTTATTTTGAGGCAATAGAGACACATTGAAAACTTTTGAGGATGACATAAATCCTTTGCTTAGGAAGATTAATCTTACTCTTCCCGTTCTTTTGCGGCACGGAAGGTCAGAGCCTGAAGGCAGGGGGACCATCAGGCAGGCTTCTGCAACAGTTTTGTAGAAGAGCCGATGAGGTTCAGCACAAAATATGAGCTGAATATGTGTGTCCTTTTCAGGTGGAATCATTTAGGAGCTAGAGCGAGCTTCTCCATATGCTTTTTATATCGCTGTCATGGCCAGCAATGTTGCAAATAGTGCAGGCATCTCTGAAAGGGTCCTGAAGTGGGGATGAGGAGGAGAGCCTCCTGCCAGCATGCAATGGCCACATAGTGTAAAGAAAATAAAGCTTTGATGTTTGAAGCCACTGAGATTTGGGAGTTGTTTTCTAGCAGCATAACCTGATCTATCCTGACTAATATAAGAACCACATACTTATGAAGGCATTCGTCAATTCAGGACTCATTGATTGCATGCTTACTCTGTGCCAGGCACTGTGTTAGATGCTGAGGATACCACAGTAAGCAAGAGAGACATGGTTACAAGGGACTGAGTAGGAAAAGAGAAAAGAGAGCAGGAGTGGGGGGTGAGAGGACCTACCATTAGAGAACCAGAAGAGGACCCAGATGGTACAGGCTCTAGGAAGGCCCTTAAGAACAGGAGAACACAGCATGAGCCAAAAGAGGGACAGCAGCCTGTGTCAGTCTCAGACCCTCAAGAGAACTGAAGGAGCCAGAAGCACTGGGTGCTGGACTAAGTTTCCCCAGGCTTGTTTCCCCAGTGCAGTCGTTCTTGAAGTGTGGTCCCAGGCCAGGAGCATCAGCATCACCTGGGAACTTGTTAGGAGTCTAGAATCCCAAGCCTTACCACAAACTTACTGAATCAGGGCTGGGACCCAGTGATCTGTGTTTTAACAAGCCCTCCAGGCAACTGCAGTTGGATGACCACTGCTCTGGTGCATCCCTCTTTAAGGATGCGACCAACTTCTTTAACAGAGCAGTGAGGAGCTCCTGTGGCCACTAGTTCTGTGGTGACAATTACTGTTAGTAATAAAGTCCCTGCGATCATCTCAGAAGATAAAAGACTCCAGAGGGGGCACTGAAAGGGCAAGGATGCTGTGTTGGGGTGACAAAGGGCAAGACCTCAAGGAGCAGCTGGTGAGCTGCTGTGGAAATAGGGCTTCTGTTGAGACTCACAGATCATTTATCAGGCTGGGCACCCTGATTGCTTGGAGGTTCCATTTCTGGTGTGGGTCAGACCTGGGGAGGAGCAAAGCTGCATACTGAAAGATATGCAGGTGTTAGCTAAGGGAAGAGAATATAGAAGAACACTCTAGACACAAAGCAGGTGCCTGGGAAGAAGCAAGTGTTGCTTGAAGAATGCCAACTGTTAAACACATCAGTGTGCCTTGAGCACAGCGCATGAGGGAGCATGTGTGACATAAGGTGGGGGCAGATAGGAAGATGCTAGGTCACACGGGTCCATATAGGACATACGTGGATTGGAGGGAGACACTCTGGGAAAGTGAGTTATCTGGATGACAATCAATATTTCTAACTCAGAGTAGAAGATCTGTTACATTCAGTACATGAGTTCTGTAATTAATTAATTCCCTATGAATGAAACTCCTTCATAACAAAGATATCATGATAAAACCAATAGCAACAACAAAGAAATGGTATAGCCTACCTGCATTAGCAAATAAAAAACACTGTATCACATAAAAAGCAATTCTTCAAAGAGATAATTGCTATCATTTATTGAGAACTTACTCCAAGATGGGCAGCTCTATGTACAGACAATATACATGTAGTCATTCATTTATTCTTTATAACAAACCTATGCTTTGTAGGTAGAATAGTCTCTGTATTTTAAAATTGGGAAAGTGGAACTCACTGGCTTAGTTACCCAGCTAGGTAATGCCAAGGAAGGAGGCAAACCCAGTTCCCCGATTCCAGTTTCCAGGCTCTGAGCCACTCAGGCTTTTTTGTCTCTAGTGATCTGTGGAATCCAACAAATGGCCTGTGGGTTTGGAGTTGGCAGGGGCACAAAGAAGGCAGCTGTGGTTCTCTGGCATGGGATGGGATTAGGGAGCTCTGACCCTGAATGTCCATCTGTTTCTTTTTACCTCTAACTTAGATCTGATCAGCCTATGAGAAGTTAGCCCAGGGTCGTCTGTCACGACCTCTTAATTACGTATCTGTGCTATTTTATAAAAATGAAAGGCCTCGTCAATATCAGATAATTATTTTCACAAATGAGATCAAATATCAGAATTAAATATTTTACAAATTTGAAGAGTTTCTTAATGCCCTTGTGGGTAATATCAACCTCTCATTATAATCTGGTGTTGCTCAAGAAAAGCTGAGAAACAATCTGCTGTGAAGGACAAGCTAGAATTTCATTTCAATAATGAATGTTGCAGAAATAGACAGCATATGCCATCTCCCACGGATTGCACAGCCTCGGCCCCTGCTTTCGTGGCTTCACTTCTGTGTTCCTGCTCTTCCTTTCTTCCTCCCCCTCTATCAATGGAGTAAAACATTCCTTCCTCTTTTTCCATATAGACCCATTACATCTAAATCCGGTCCCCTCAGAATCTCCCCCTAAACTCCTAATATTCAGCATCAGTCAGGATGGTCTGTGTTATACTATGGCAACAAACAATCTGCCAATGTTAGTGGCTTAAAACAACCAAAGTTATTTCTTGCTCATGATATAGTTCATTATAGGCCATCTGGGGCCTTTGTTCTACACCATTCTCTGTCAAAGCCACAAGCTGATGGATGCCCCACTACCCAAAATGTTGCTCTCAACATGGCAGGGGAAAGGGAATGTGGCTAATTTTCTTACTGCCTCATAAGGCCTTCCATGTGCCATTTCCACTCACAGGTCCATGCCTAACTTCAAGAGGAATAGTTCATCCTACCATATACCAGGAGGAGGAGAAACAGAAACATCAGTGAACAGCACTCATGACTAGCACATACCCATAAGAGTTTATCAAAATATTTTCTCAAACAAAAGGATAAAATTCTGGCACTAGTATCTGAGAGAATGCAATTTTTTCCCATCTCATTACACACATTATTAAACACCCAAGAGAGACTCTGTTTTTTCTTTCTCTCAGAAGTGGCCTGGGCACACAGGGGAACAGAAGAAGAAAAAGAAGGGGAGCACCAATACATGTCAGACGCTGTGGTGGGAACTTTATCTATGTTGTCTCTCAGTACCAACAAGGCAGCAAGGTAACTATTTTACATTTCAGTTCATAGTGAGAAATCTGAGCTTCAGAGAGGAAAAGTGTGCAGTGAAGAATTAATCTTACCTGAGGAGAGGCCTGGCCTTTGTCTCAGGTCCTGGCAGGGGTTGGAAGTAGCGGAGGGACTCGGGGTAACCCCTAATCCCTTGGAATTTACTGAGTGATAGGAACGTCTTTGTTATTCATGGTGGACCCCTTGGACCACACATGATAGTTTATGCTAATGAGATGGCTCTGGGTGGGTCTGGCCATACAAGAATCACATCTAACTGTGTGATTAGATGATTGGGATATTAGCCAGGTGATATCTGCCCAACCTCTGGGAATGGAGGGGGCTGGAGTTTGAGTTCAACCATACGGACGATGACTCAATTATTGTGGTAATGAAACCTCAATATGCCAGTGAGGCTTAGGTGAGTTTCCAGGTGTGAAAGGAAAATAAATCTTTGGGCCCCAAAATCACAAAGTTAAAGGGAAAAGTCAAGCTGGGAACTGCCTAGGACAAACCTGCCTCCCATTCTATTCAAAGTCATCCCTCTGCTCACTGAGATAAATGCATATCTGATTGGCCACTTTGGAAAGGCTAATCAGAAACTCAAAAAGAATGCAACCGTTTGTCTCTCACTTACCTATGACCTGGAAGCCCCGCCCCTCTTCAAGTTGTCCTGCCTTTCCAAACCAAACCAGTGTTTGTCTTACATATGTTGATTGATGTCTCATGTCTCCCTAAAATGTATAAAACCAAACTGTGCTCTGACCATCTTGGGCTCATGTCTTCAGGACCTCCTGAGGCTGTGTCGCAGGCACACATCCTCAACCTTGGCAAAATAAACTCTGTAAATTAACTGACCTGTCTCAGATTTGTGGGGTTCACATTTTGGTAACGTGAAGGGATTGTGGGTGGAGGTACCCCTGACCTTTGACAAATCGCCTATCGGTGCTTGGCACCAGCATGAGCTGTCTATATAGCTCAAACCAACAGGACAATTTGCTGAGGCCTGGAAGCACCTCCTCCAGAGAATCCCTGATTGCCCACAATTTGGTCAAGACCTAAAGTTTATTTTGCTGTATAATTTCCTTTTTTTGGAGTTTACTTGCTTCCAACACAAGGAAGGCAAGTTTTTCCTGCTTCCATGACAATGGCAAGCAGGTTACTCCTTTATGGAGTTTGAGCTTGCTTCCAACAGGGAAGATGAATATTTTTTTTTCCTGCTTCTAGAATGGTAGAGAACAGTCTTCAGCCTGAGATCCATCCGTAGGTAAGTAACTGAATTGGGGTTTGTCTTGGCTAAAGTTAAGATTAACAACCATCTGGTCTTAACTTCTCCTTACCATTAGAGTGCTCAGTAATTGTATAAATTGTACAATCCTTTGTTTTTTCACTTAACTGTTTTTGTTGTTGTTGTTGTTTCTTTGTTTCTGTTTTTGTTGTTTCATCTTTTTCCAATTGAGTTTGACTCTATCCAACTTGATCAAATCTGAAGCAAAGTTCCAAATTATGGAGAACAAAGCTTCTGAAGTGGCTAAATTCCACACACACAAAAAGGTGGTATGGTTGGGGAAAAAAAATGGCCAGCAAAAAGAAAAAAAAAAAGGAAAGATTTTTTATTTTGACTACTTAAGGCGCTTTATTTACATAACAAGGCCACCTTTTTGCTAGCCAGGCCAAACTGAAACAACAATGGCTGTTGCCCCATGCTGCAGTTCCCTTGCTAAGCATTCTGCCTTTTTTTTTTTTTTTCCCACCATGACAGCCTGGGTTTTGTTCCTAAATCAAGCCCTTTCTGGTTGGATACTTGGTACTTCTGAAATAGCAGCAATTTGCCCTAGCTGAAATATGGTAATGAGATTTTAAATGATCTTTTTAAAGGAGCTCAATGGTTAAAAGTCAGCTTAATTGAAAGCTAACATCCAAGATGCATGTGCATATGTGTGCATGTGTATGTTGGTATTTAAAAGGCCTTCATGTTGTTTTTTTTTTTCTCTCCTCGGACTTTGTCTATGTTTTGAGCAAAAGTTTTTTTCTCCTCCATTGACTGAATTCTGTTTTCTTCATTTATTTCTGCTGTCTCTCCTTTCTCTTGCACCTTCTGTTGCATGAGGGACCTAAAATAGCTTATAATAGCTGGGGTTCCTTAAAGAAAATGGAGAAGGTGCCAGGCTCCCTTTTGGGGAGAAATCTCTATTTTTCCTTATGGAATTCTAAGAGTGTAAATAGACAAGCTTGTCTCAGCTCTTAAACTGCATGGCTTTTGTATTGTGTTACCTGATTTTTGACTAAAATAGTTATTGCAACCGAGGCTTTTCTTGGGTTTTTAAGGAAGAGTGTAGTTTAGACACTTAGAAATGCCTTTGCTTTTTAAAAAAATTTTTTTAAGTGCACTGTAAAAACAACACATGGTCTAGCCTCATAATAATTCTCCCCTTGGGAAACCCAGGATTCAGTATGGGCTCTGCCCAGAGCTCAGAGATCCATTTAAAAGAAAGGTAGTCCCTATCTAAATAAAACTGGTCTCCTTATACAGTCCTATGATAGAGTTCCATAATTTTATGTTTAATTTGGCATCCATCTTTAGTATCCCTCTAGCACACTATGACAATATGTGCTAGATAATTTTTCTCTCCATACCTTATAATGTAAATTTTGCTATTTGATTTTCGCCTGAGTTGTTTTCTTTAATATGCAAATGTAAGGCTATTTAGCTGACAACTGCCCAGGACTGTGAAACAGGTTGTCAAGAATCTGAAAGTCCAAGATAGGAAAAAAAAGAAAAGATTTCCATGCATCTATAAGAGGTACTTCTATTGGCATGCCTAATATGTCTATATATTTATGTGTTGTGTATACAGTGTTTTAGTACTGAAAAATATACAAAAAAACTAATTAATTGGCTTAAAGAAAAATAAAAGTACTTAAATACTTTATCAGAAAAGGAAAGACTAGTCAAATGCTTTTTCAAGTTTACATGACTTAAGTAAAATCTTTAATAAATAAGCTAGCTTTAAAATGATCGGTAAAGTAATATTAAAAATGTCTTAAGAATTGCCAGCATACATTTTTGTTTGCATATATTGATCAAGCAATTTCATGCTTATCCCTGCCAAATACTATAGGGGTCAAAATTTGACATAGGGGTTATAGTTATAAAACTATAAACCCAGCCCAAAACAGAATGATCTTTGCTTGTGTAATCTTTAATAAATAAGACATCGACATTGGTTTAATACAAATAGCTACATCTTGAATTTAGTAAGATTACCATAACTTCTAATCTTGTGGTTTTAGACAGTCTAGTCCACAGGCAATGAGGTTTGTTTTGGGAAAGGACTTGTATCATCTTTATTTCAAAGCTAAACTACCAACTAATTTCCTCCCAAAGTTAGTTTGGCTGATGCCCAGGAATGAACAAGGACAGCTTGGAGGTTAAAAGCAAGATGGAGCCAGTGAGGTCAAATTTTTTTCACTGTCTTGTTATAATTTTGCAATGGTAGTTCCATAACTTTAAATGATGACTATTGCAGTTTTCCTAAATAATCTAGGTAAATAATTAGGTAAATGTAATGGATAAATACTTGTATACAAACTCATCATAATTTAGAATCTAAAGTTATATTACATTAAATGATAGATATTTAATTATTTGAGTATTTTCCAATGAAAATATATTCATAGAAAAACATTCTTCTAAATCGTGTTCTTTTTAAAAAAAGTGAACAATTTTTGTCTAATTCAAAGCTTATTTAAAGGTCATATATAAAACAAGGTAAAAGGAACTAGGAAATAAGAGAGATGTAAAAAAGGTTATAAAAATAAAGAGGGCTTTTTTGGTAAGAAAGCTTAAAGGGAAATAATTTCATTAAGAAAGAATCTTGTATGGTAAATTTAGTCCTAGAATAAAATGACTAGTTGTTTAAGAAAGAGGGATGTTCAGGACAACAACCAGAAAGTCCAAGAGTGTCATGAACAGTCTGTGTAAATCACAGTAAGGATTTATTTTTTTAAAAAAACAAAAAACAAAAACAAAAAACTTTTATATGATCAAGTTGTGCATAAACAAAAGGAAATTATAATGGTTTTTCTAGAGATTGGGCTGGATGTAAAAAAATTCTTATATACTAAATAATTGGTTAGAACAATGAAATTTTCTTAAGGGATTGACTTAGTCATAATTTATTATCAGAGATTTTAATTTTGTTTTAACCGAAAGTTCAACTTTTAATGCATCTCACTGTTGTCAGTTTTCTCTCCCCTTTTAAAATATGAGAAATAGTAATGTGCTTCTTCAACTCATTTTCAGCTCATATTAGTTTTCTTCCTTAAGTTCTGTTTATTGCGGCCTGATGCTAACAATGTTTTCTTCAGGTTCTAAAGGAAATGTTTTCTTCTAACATAATATTCTGTGCAGTGCAGAAGGTTTCTTTTGCCTTTTGGTAACTGGCCTAACAGATTTTACAGTTTAGCAAAACAATTCCTATGTCATTATTATTGTAAGTTTTGGTTTGTTTAGAAGAGATTGAAAATTTTTTAAATTAAAGTTATTACATCTGTATATCTCTATATATGCACTGTTAAAGTACTTTTGACATTGAGTTATAGGGCTTTGGCTCCTGGGTCTAAAAAGGACACCAAGTCCTGCCAAATTTTAAATACTGACAGCAATTGAAGCCCCATCTTCAAGCCCAGTAGAAGATACCAATCGAAATAAACTGCCTTCCTGAGACACAGGGCCAGAAATACAAGCTGTTCAGCTCCCCAAGGCCCATGGACTACTGTGGAAGAGGTGGACATGTGAGATTGTAAGAGCTGATTTTGAGAGATAAAATAAGTTCAGTTTCTCTATAAATTATTTATTAATGTCAAAAGCACACTGATGCAAGACCAGTATATGGGCCCCTGTGTCAGATTAACAAGGTTTTCATGAAGCATTAACTGACTCCTTAATAAAGGTTATAAAGTTTATAAAAGGCTTATGGAAGTTATGTCTTATGGTCAAGATTAAAATTTTATAGATTGTTTATAAAATTTTGAAAAACAAATTGAATTGACTTCATGCTGTTTCTTTTAGGGCTTATTGATTGGAAAATGAAGTCTCCTCTCAAAGAAGGAAGGTTTTTGCCTTTTTTTGATATCCTTATCACTTTGTTTAAATGAATGACTTAGTTGACAATGACCTATGATGCTATTTTATGATATCAAGTCTTTTAAACTTTTGATATTTGACAAACTTCCCAAAATCAAATTATAAATTTGCCTTTTCTGACCTAATTAATCCTTTAAGATATTAGTTCCCTAAAGTCCAAAAATAACATACTTGGCTTATTTGGTATAAAAATTATACAGGAAGCATTGTCATATATGATTTGGCTTTCTTTGGGCTGCATTTGTATAAATGTTATTCATATGTGTTCCAAAATTATGGAAAACTCCTATAATTCTGATATGACTTAGTGTACATTATCAGTAATAATTATAATTGTTATTGTGTGCCACAGAGGTAATAAATTTCCTTGTCATTGTTTCTTTGACTATGGCTGCCCTACAGCCTTTTGTCATCCACTGAAAATTGTTGCCTTGTTTTGGTCCTCCTCAGAAGGTGGTTTTATAATCAGCTGTAAAACCCTAACAGGTGCTCTTGAATGCAGGTTTCTGTTAACTTTTGGAGATTATGACATCAGAATAGAAGGAAACATTTCAGGACTCATGGAGAGCTGAAATGTTCATGAATATCAAGCAGTATAGGAATTAACTGCATGGACTGAACTAATAGAAGACTGAAGTAATCATTTTGACTTTTTGCTTAAAACATTGTTGATCCTTTGTTTTGTTTTATTCAGAGTGAAGAAAGCCTTTCTTTTGAGCTATTGACAGCTTTTAACAAGTTAATATACTCCTTTGAACAAAATTTGCAACATATTTCTTTTCTCTCTATCTGATTTCTCCAGAATTTGGAAACTATTTGTGAGTATTCTTAACTTATGGCAATACAGTTATTTGCATAAGTGCAATAAGAATCTGTTTTCATTTGTAACAGGACACAATTGGAGAAACTGGTTATTTTACCAAGGCTTTGACTGGAATGGTGTGTTTTCCTTTAAGGAATCAAACTTGACTTATGGAGCCAATAAAACCCCTTTGGAAAAACTGGCCTCATACCTTGTGTACACAGTCCTTGTTCAGGGTTCTGGTCTATGGTAGTAAAGTATGTCACTTTCTGACAGGCCCAGGAGCCCCAAGTTTATCTCGGAAACTCAAGAGGAGAGGATCACCCAACTTATAGATATTTGATGGTACATATCCATGGCTGGGCTCAGCTTTAAAAAAGTTTTATCTGAGATTCCTTCTGTGGAACAAAGTTCCATCAAAGCCAGTTTAAAAGCCTATGTAAAAAATAATTATTCTTGCTGCACTATATACAAATAATTAGGCCAAGTATAATAAAGAAAACCAGTCCTCCCATGATTTCTCTTTAATAAAAACGGGAAACTGGAGAGAGAAAAATTACGTTTCAAAAACTATAGTACACCTGTTGTTAGATTTTGCTTGCATAATGTTTTTCCATTTTTATTATTTTCTACAGTTTGGACCGAATTCTAATTTTTCTTGGCTACAGTCTTTAAAATAATGTTTTCAACTTTTCCTTCCTTTTTCCCTATTTTTCCTAATTTGGAGTCACTGAAAACTAAGCTGTGCTTTTGTAAAGCCATGCAAACTGAAGCTAGACAACTTAAATTTCAGAAGAAAATAATGGCAACCTGTTTACATACATAAGCCACTTTCATACCTGCCTACTGAAGTATGGACTACAGAGTAATGTGGCCTATATCAATTTTTCAAGATCGTTATTTTGTTTGTTGTTGTTTTTATCCCTTCTTTGCCCTACTTTCTCTTCATGGGACATGAGACTTCACAACCTGCTAAAAATTAGTTTTTCTAAGAACTTGAGACCTACTTGTCTAGGAATAAACTGTCCTGGCCATGAGAGATCAGACGAAGTCTAAGACCAGAGATTCATTTTATTCTTAAACTGCTTTCTCCAAAAGATTTTACAAAGAAAAAGGGGGAAATGTAGAAGGAAAATAAATCTTTGGGCCCCAAAATCACTAAGTTAAAGGGAAAAGTCAAGGGGGGAACTGCCTAGGACAAACACGCCTCACATTCTATTCAAAGTCATCTCTCTGCTCATTGAGATAAATGCATATCTGATTGCCCCCTTTGGAAAGGCTAATCAGAAACTCAAAAAGCATGCAACTGTTTGTCTCTCACCTACCTATGACCTGCAAGCCCCTTTCCTACTTCAGGTTTTCCCGCCTTTCCAGACTAAACCAATGTTCATCTTACCTATGTTGATTGATATGTCATGTCTCTCTAAAACATATAAAACTACACTGTGCTCTGACCATCTTGGGTACATCCTCAGGACTCCTAAGTCTGTGTCCCTGGTGAACATCCTCAATCTTGGCAAAATAAACTTTCTAAATTAACTGAGACCTGTCTCAGATTTTTAGGGTTCATAGAGGGTTGGTAATATTCCATACTTGGGTGAGTTTCCAGGGTTGGTAATACTCCATACACGTACTGCTACACATGGACGCCAGAGGACACAGAATCCTGAGGAAACAGACATTTCATGTTTGGAGCCCTCCCAGTCCCAGATTCCTCCCATGTGTCTCTCCCTTTGAGGGGTTCTGATTTGTATCCTTTTTGCTATAATAAAACTGTTATGATCAAAGTATAGTTCAAAGTATAGATCAAAGATCAGCTTTCCTGAGTTCTGTAAGTAATTTAGCAACTTATTGAACATGAAGGAGTTTGTGGGGACCCTTGAATTTGCAGCCAGCTGGTCTGAAGTGAGGGTGACCCTGGGGACCCACAAACTTGCGGCTAGTGTCAGAAGTCTTGGATAGACTTCGCAGTCTGGGAGGACCTTGCCTTTCACCTCAAGTTTGGATAACTCCAGATATTAAATAACATACCTAAGGCCACACAGCTATGAAGTGTTGGAGCTGGGATTTGCACCTTGGTGTCTCTGTTACAATATGTCCAGGCAGGAGCTCAGTTTTGTAACCACAGCCTCTACCCCAAAACCCCCCAGCATATAACATGTGACTGTCACTGTCATTAATCTATACTGTCCTGTTTCTCATTTCTGAGTATAGAGAAGAGGTTTTCATCTGGGGCAGTTTTGTCCCCCCATAGAATATATGGTAATGTCTGGAGGCATCTTCTGGGGAGGATCCTACTGGTATCTAGTGAGTAGAGGCTAGGGATGCTACTTAACATCCTATAATGCACAGGTCAGCCCTCCCTCACAACAAAGAATTACCCAGCTTAAACATCAACCATGCTGATGTTGAGAAACCCTAGTATAGAGGTATGTTCTGTGCTGGAATTGCATTAAGTGAGAGAACCACCTTCTGTATTAGTCTGTTTTCACACTGCTCTAAAGAAATACCCAATACTGGGTAATGTATAAAGGAAAGAGGTTTAATTGACTCACAGTTCCACATGGCTGGGGAGGCCTCAGGAAACTTACAATCATGGTGGAAGGGGAAGCAGGCTTGTCTTACATGGTGGCAGGTGAGAAAGAGAGTGAGTGTGAAGGAGGAAACTGTCAAACACTTACAAAACCATCAGATCTCATGAGATCTCACTCACTATCATGAGAACAGCATGGGGGAAACTGCCACATGATCCAGTCACCTCCCTCCCTTGACATGTGGGGATTACAGGTCCCTCCCTTGACACATGGGGATTATAATTCAAGATGAGATTTGGGTGGGGACACAGAGCCAAACCATATGACCTTCTTATATGTGTTTCTCAATGCTCTGGGAAAGGATAACACCTAGAAATAACATGACAAATCAAAGTACAAGGTAATTAAGCTATGATCATCATCATTCTCTTAATTCTTGAGATGTAGCTTCAAGCAGGATATTCTTTCATAGGGGGAGTGATAATGTTGGGGCTTAGAAAACAATACCTCAAAGTATGGTAGATTGGCATGCTAAGTACTTTGAACTGAAGGACATTGAAAGGACCTCAGAAGCAAAGTATCTTTCTGATCTTCTCCTGCCTTCCTGTGTCCTGTTCCCCTTTTGCCCCCAAGGCAGGTCATATAAACCAGAGCACATCTTTCCCAAGGTGGGTTATAGAAACTAGCAATACTACTCTAACCTTCTCCTGCCTTTCTGTGTAGGAGCTGACCACAAATAAATTCTATGACCTACTTTGTCTGATCTGATAGTAGGTCATAAGACCCTCATTCCACAAGGGACCTGCCCTATACCTGGGAAGAAGGAATGCTGCACAGAAAGGCTCAGAAGAATCTGAACAGACAGGCTCTGCTGGGTTCCCCACTCAGTCTATTATCATCAGATCATTCTCTTTTTTGTCCAATCACATTTTTATACGGCCATCCATTCTTCATTGAACTGAAGCATAAAAATAGTTTTCCTGGGTCTTCGGGTCCTAATTTCTGAAGGGGTCCAAGTCATGTGAAACTCTGATTAAATAAATCTGTTATGCTTTAGTTCTGGGATACATGTGCAGAATGTGCAGGTTTGTTACATAGGTATAGATATATGTATGCCATGGTGGTTTCCTGCACCTATCAACCTGTCACTTAGGTTTTAAGCCCCACATGCATTAGCTATTTGTCCTAATGCTCTCCCTCCACTAGCCTCTCATCCCCGACAGACCCATCCCTGTGTCCATGTGCTTTAATAGTTCAACTCCCATTTATGAGTGAGAACATGTGATGTTTAGTTTTCTGTTCCTGCATTAGTTTGCTGAGGATGATGGCTTCCAGCTTCATCCATGTCCTTGCAAAGGACATAATCTTATTCCATTTTATGGCTGCATAGTATTCCATGGTGTATATGCACCACATTTTCTTTATCCAGTCTATCATTGATGGGCATTTGGGTTGGTTCCATGTCATTGCTATTGTGAATAGTGCTGCAATAAACATATGTGTGCATGTATCTTTATAATAGAATGATTTATATTCCTTTGTTGTTAACTCATCTTTTGAGAGTTGAGAGTCTGCCATGACCCTTATAATGGGTGAGGAAAGGTATCACACTTCCCACCCCTATAATAGTTGCCTCCTAGTTAAAGCTATTGTTCCCGTGGATAATATGTTTGTTAGTTTGAGTCCTCTAAGAAGGAGACTCCAAGACAAAATTAAATGTGCAAGAAATGTATTAAGGGAAATACTCATAAGAGAAAATAGGGAAGGACCATGGGAAGGCAGAAGGAAGACAGGAAGGTTGGGCAGAAGCATCCGAGGTTGCAGTATCATCCTTGTGAAAATGTGGTAAGGCTGTCAGAGTGTCCTTGTGCCAAAGTCACCCATCAGAGAAGTCCTGCATCTTGAGGCCTGTGTGAGTATCTCTGCATTTGCTCAATCCATGGCTGAGAGCAACCCATGGGAAGTGCGGCTTTGTGCAAATGCAGCAGTGGACATCTAAGTGCAGCACCTGGGGCTGTTGGTCAGTTTTGCTCACTGCAGTTGGAGATCACAGAGGCACATTCTCACAGCCACTGCAGCTAACAAGCAGATTTCTCAAATTAGCATTTTTAGTGTGATATCTGGCTTTTCCTTTCAGACTCCTGAAATTACAAATAACTACTTGCACCTGTTTTCCAAATTTACCACTTCTGCTCTCAGAATATAGATCAGAAAGTTTCACGTCTGTCTTTGAAAATTTTATTATTGCTAAAATCTAAGATGACTCAATAGCGTCATTTGGAGTTGACCTGATCAGACCAGGACACACCATCCCCAAAATATAACTGTGGAAGACCAGAATCTGCCACCCCAAATATCCCTCTTTTGCATAAGGATTATTTTGAGTTGGTTATTTTGAGAAATTGCAGACAAAAGAGTTCTGAAAAGTTACCCTTTTGTAAGAGAAATTTGCATCTATATCTGTTTGTAAGGGTGTCTCCCTGTCTGCACCAGGGATGAGAAGGATGACTAAATGACTAGAGACTCTATAATCAATGCAGAAGGCATCCATTAAATCTGCATAACAAATTTGACCTGTGTTTTAGTGTTTTTCATGGTTATTACATCTTAATGAAAACTCTCCCCACACCCTTCTTTCTTTGTTTCAGAGAACAACGGGATTTAAGCCTGAATTCTAAGACTACCCTTTTGAGATCTACTTTAGAGATGTACTCATTGATCTTGTTTTCTCCTTTGTATACAAGAGGTACACATTATTAAACTTTTGTTTGCTTTTCTCTTGTTAATCTGTCTTTTGTTAAATGGAGTTCCAGCTAAGAACTCATGAAGGGCAGAAGAGAAAATTATTTTTCCCCTCCTACAGACCCTTTAAAAAGTTCTACAGACATCCAATAATGTGTGATCCACAAAAGACACGTAGCTTCATGTGGATTTTCAAGACATTTGTCATTTAAATAAAGCTTGACTTTCACATTCACACTAAATTCTACAGTGTAGAACCTTATTTTTAAAGACATTAGCTCTTATTCTTAAAGATTTAAGGAATCTTTATTTTTATAATACTAAAAAAATCTTACTTTTTCTAATATTGCGTATAAATGGAAAGTGTTAAAAGTCTGGAAGAATATATAACAACTCTTCAACAATGAATACCTCTGAGAGGTTTTAACATTTTTCTTTGTATTGATTCAGAATTGCATTTGGCTGTCTATTTAGAAACCTAAGAAACAGAGGCTCAGGCAAATTGGGGAGTCATTTTTCTCACATAGTGAGGAGTCTGAAAGCAGATGGTTCAATGACACCAGAGTTAAGGTCTCTGTGATTCTCTCAGCCTTTCCTTCTTGGTCACAAAGTGGTAGCTACTGCTCCAGCCATTCTGTCCAGAGGAGGAAGAAGGAAAGAAAAGGGAGATGAGGAGCAATTGCCAGCCAAGGCACTCCATTTATTTATTTATTTATTTATTTTTGAGATGGAGTCTTGCTCTGTCTCCCAGTCTGGAGTGCAGTGACACGATCTCTGCTCACTGCAACCTCTGTCTCCCGGGTTCAAGTGATTCTCCTGCCTCAGCCTCCTGAGTAGCTGGGACTACAGGCATGTGCCAGCATGCCTGGCTAACTTTTGTATTTTTAGTAGAGACAGGGTTTCACCATGTTGGCCAGGCTGGTCTTGAACTCCTGACCTCAGGTGATCCGCCTGCCTTGGCCTCCCAAAGTGCTGGGATTACAGGCATGAGTCACCGTGCCTGGCCAAGACATTTCATTTTAAAGACAGCTTTTCAACAAGCTCCACCCCACAACTTCTAATTTCCCTGTTGACCACACCTTCCGCAAAGGATACTTAGCAATGTTGTTCTTAGCTACACAGATTGACATTCCGAATAAAGTTCGGGTTCTGTTGATGATGGAAAAAAATCACTTAATCCCTATTTCAACCTCCTTTTATCCCAGTTGTTACAAGATGTATTCTACTCAACTCTTAGTTAACAAAGTCAGTTCAGCATTTTTATAGTTAAATCACACTTAAACTCAATCAATTCAGATTTCACCTATTTATTTCTCCTTTGCCCTGGGAAGAGCTGGGGAGAGGGGTGTCTATGTGCTGGGTAAAGCATGCCATGGAGGTGGAAGTGGTGGTGGGCTCTGGTCCTTGGTAGTCCACACTGACAACTATGGAGCTGTCTATGGTCTCAGATGTCCATTTCAGACTTCTTTGCTGTGCCCTCCTTGTCCTGGAATGCTATCATTCTTACTCTAGAGCTGCCATACCATCTTGCTCCCAAGAACTCTCTGTGAGGTCTGCCATCTTCTAGAACGTTGATTGGGAACAAGGCTGAGACAGAACAGGGGCCCATAATAAGGAAGCCAAGCATGGAAATAAAGGAAAATCTTGAGTTCCTTCAAGAGACATTCCAGGAACCTAGTTAACCTTGAGATTTAAATAAGCAACCTGATAAGCAAGAAGGTAACGATAGCTTAAAACAATAGCCACCCAAGAAAATTAGAGCCACAAGATGTTTGTTTCCCTGTAGAAACTAAAGATGACATCTTCACAGATATCCCTGCATTGTTTTTCAGACTCCTATCAGATGGGAAATGCCAACTGCTGCCATGTAGACCACAGATAAGGGGGAGATGAAGACTGAACTCTGTCCACCATTCTTTGTTCTAAATTTCTTCCTGAGGGGCTTAGAGAAATTCACATCCACAGGCCACACCTTAACATTTTTTTTTTTTGTTAACTCTAAGTTTTTAGACAAAGCCTTGCTTCCTTAACCAATTGCAAATCAAAGAATCTCTGAATCTACCTATGACCTGTAAACCCCCTGCATCAAGATATCCTGCCTTTTGGGGCCAAACCAATGTAACCTCCATGTATTGATTTACAGTTTTGCCTGTGTAAACCAAAAGGTGACTGAGGTAGGTGTCTCAATTGATTAGAGGTTTATTTAGCCAAAGTGGAGGACATGCCTGGGAAAATCACAAATCATAGGAGCATTTGTGATCTACACTTTTGCCAAGGGTGTTGTGAACTTCAGTATTTAAACGGGAAAGAGCAAATAGGAGGGAGGGAGGCAGTGAGGCAGATCATTACATTCTTGTGAGGCTCTAAGTAGCCTCACTAAATCTACATTTTACATATGAAAATAAGGAGTAGTGGAAAAGTCAATTATGCATTGTCTCATGCCCAGTAAATCCACATTTTATATAAGATACACTTTAGGGAGGCAGAAGTTACAGGCAAAAGCATAAATCAATACATGGAAGTTTTACATTGGTTTGGCCCAGAAAGGTAGGACATCTTGAAGTAGGTGCTTCCAGGTCAAAGGTGGATCCAAAGGTTTTCTGATTGGCAATTGATTGAAAGACTTAAGCTTTGCCTAAAGAGTTTGAAGTTAGCATAAAGAAATGCTTGAGTTGAGATAAGGGGTGTTGTGGAAGCCAGGGTTCTTGTCATGTAGCTGAAGCTTCCAGATAGGAGGTTTCAGAGAGAATAGATGGTAAATTTCCCCTACTGGGCCTTACAAGGTATCAGACTCTCCAGAAGAAGACCTAGCAAGGGAAAGAGATTCTCTACAGATTGCAAATTTCTCTCACAAGAGACAGCTTTGCAGAGTCATTTCAAAATATGTAAAAAAGTACATTTTGGGGTAAAACACTTTGATTTCCTTCAGGGCTTACTGTCTGTCATGTGATGCCATACCAGAGTCAGGTTGGAATTTGGTATCCAAAGACTCTGTTTGGTCAGTCTTGTGATCTTTATTTTAATGTTAACGTTGGTTGGTTGTGCCAAAATTCCAAAGAGAGGAGGGTGTAACGAGGCCTGTCCAGCTTTCCCTTCCCATCACACCTGAACTAGTTTTTCAGGTTTCTTTGGGACCACCTTGGCCAAGAGAGGGGTCCATTTAGTCAGCTGAGGGCTTGGAATTTTAATTTTGGATTACAAGGTAAACAAAAATATTTTATTCTCTCTTAATGTTACATGAAAATCTTGTTCAAAAGAGAAAACCAAATTTACCTTTGTATTTAGTGTATTATTAAAAGCTAATTGTATGTTTGTATGTATATGTGTGTGTGTTTGTGCCTAAGAAATGTTAGTTTGATTTAACCAGTTTTCACAGCTGAATACTTATTCTATAAAAACTTTACAGATTATGCAGTTTATATATAGTTCAAACTACTGAATGAAAAGGTAGGCCCCACAGATGCAAAACTACTGTACCAATCAATCCAAGGTAAAGGTAGATTTACACACCGTACAGCACTTTGCATGGTTGGGGTAGCGGGCAGTTCTGAGTATAAACTTCAACATTGTACAGAAATAAGGTTTTGATTTTTTTTCACTCTTCATACATTCAATATGATTGCAAACTCAGAAGCCTAACTAATAATAAGTGATATGATTTGGCTATGTATCCACCCAAATCTCACCTTGAATTGTCGTAATCCCTATGTGTCAAGGGTGGGGCCAGGTGGAGATAACTGAATCTTGGGGGCAGTTCTCCCCATACTGTTCTTGTGGTAGTGAATAAGTCTTATGAGATCTGATGGTTTTGTAAATAGGAGTTCCTCTGCACAAGCACTCTTGCCTGCTGCCATGTAGGACATGGCTTTGCTTCTCCTTTGCCATCTGCCATGATTGTGAGGCCTCCACAGCCATGTGGAACAGTGAGTTCATTAAACTTCTTTCCTTTATAAATTACCCAGTCTCAGTTATGTCTTTATTAGCAGCGTGAGAACAGACTAATACAGTAAGCATCTGTAGTCTGGAATGTGTACTCACTCCTGGAAGGAATTCACTTGTCTATCCACACAGGGCACTCTTGGACACCATATTGTATTAGTATATTGTATAGACATAAAAGCAGAGGCCAAGAACATTAAAAGTTGAAAATAAGGTAGTTCTTTTTTTGTTTTGAAAGGAGTTTCTGCAACTAATACTATCTTAAAAGAACTTTAACTTATTAAATAAAATATATTCTAAGTGAACCTCAAAATTGCATTTTATAAACATAAAAATACTTTATTTTGATGTAATACATTAGTCATATCTGCAAATAGAAAATGAAAACTGCATATAAGGTAATATTTCTGACCCAGTAATAAAAGGCACTTTGGAGTTTTTTTGTTTGTTTGTTTTTAAGGGTCAGGAAAACTATTTAAAGCTTGGTAAGACTAACATAACTTGCATATTCATGATTAAGCTATTCAGTGATTCACTAATATTACAAAACAAGCTTTCTTTTAGAGAGACAGTGGTTTCTTCATGCTAACTGGGTAAGAGCTAGACATATTTAAAAAAGCAGAGGAAACCAATTGGTATCTCAGCATGAATCCTAAGCATATGTTTGGTTTAGGGGTGTGCTCGCCAGTGGATTTTTAATCAGAAAGATTTATCTTACAAGATAAGTCTCACTTTTGATTTAGAATTTCCCATCTCTGAAGAATTTGTACCTTTTTGGAGACAAAGGCAGTACCTCAGACATTCTGTATCTCTGTATTAGTGAGGCTGGCTGATACCCCTTTAGATTCTGTATTCTAGAAGAAAAAGATGAGAAAAACATTATCAAACATTACTCTAGACTTTTCTGCAATTCAAAACTAATAAAACAGAATTCCATTTTTTTTATATTGTACTAGCCAAAGAAAACAAAAATTGGAGCTTCCAAGAGCAGTCTAGTGCTCACCATTATACTTTTACACTTGTGTGGACAAAGCAGCTGTGTAGTTACTTATTTTAAAGCTGCAGTACTTAAAAACTTCTTGATAAGAAATAACTTGGGTATTTCCAGCCCTGCTTCCAAGCATGAACTATGGGTGAGCTTATTTCAGCCTGCAAGAATGGATTAGGGAAACCAATGATGTTCTTCTGCTCAGCCCATCCCAGTGTCATTAGCAGGCAGCTTGATGCTCACAACTCATCAATTTTCCTCTGCAAGCACTTTAACATGGAGTCCATCAGTTGGGCCAAGCCCCAGATTCTCTTCAGCACTTTGCACTCCCTCTCATTGGCCTGCTCCAACTCCATCTTCATGTTGCGGCACACAAGGGCTTCGGATTCCTCAAGCACAACTGGATTACATGAGGCAAACTCCTTAATTCAAATAATAACTTCCTGGGTGAAGGTCCCGGGCCAAAATACCTGGGCTACCAGACCTTTACCACATGCCTCCTGTGAGGTCAGCTTCTGCCCACTGAGCAATATCTCATTTGCAAATGCCGCTTCCATTATTTTGGGAAACAATGGTAGAACAGCCATCTGGATTCTGTCCAAAGGTAGTAGAGAGTGGTGGAAACCAAGCCTTTTCATTAGTCCAGACCACATTGCAAAGAGGCAATATAGATGCACTTAGCCTAATGGCTGGGCCATTGACTACTACGATAATAGATTTCTGAAACTGTATGAAAGTATTCACAAAGTTTCTGATAGCTTCTGCTGTTTTAGTGCTTTCTCTTTTGCTGTCATTTGTTGAATGCTATATAAAATAAATAAAGTCAAGTGCACAACAGAAGGCACTGCTGATGGCACTGAGCAGCATAAGCTTGCTGTTATCAGTAGCGGCTGTGCTCAAAGCACTTTGGATTTCTTTTTTTTTTTTTTTTTTTTTGAGACAGTCTCACTCTGTTGCCCAGGCTGGAAAACTGTGGCGCCATCTCAGCTCACTGCAACCTCTGCCTCCCAGGTTCAAACAATTCTCCTGCCTCAGCCTCCTGAGCAGCTGGGATTACAAGCGGGCTCATTTTTTTGCATTTTTAGTAGAGACGGGTTTTCACCATGTTGGCCTGGCCTCAAGCGATCTGCCTGCCTCAGCCTCCCAAAGTGCTGGGATTACAGGCATGAGTCACCGTGCCCAGCCTGGACTTCTTTCATTACCTTGAAATTTAGTGAGTTATTCTCTAATGATTCTGTGAATATAGCAAAGTGGGTGAAATCATCCTGCTTCCTGATGACAATATCTCTCTATCTGGAGGCACTTTCTGTTCGCCTCATGCTAAAATGCAATCACTTGCCAAAGGTTGGCCTTTTCTGTCATCAATAAATTTTCTTCTCCCAGGTGTCATTCCTGTAACAGACGTCTGCATGTTGGTTGTTCCATTGGCTGTTAACGCATCCATAAACACAGATGTACCTTTCCCATTAACAGCTAGGGCCCTGGTCATGGCTGTAGTCATGGGGCCAGACACCTGAGGCACTAGTGGGTGTATTCAGGGCCTGTTTCCCATCCTGACCTGCTCCATGCACAGGGGTCCAGTAAAGCTCCAACTTACTATTCTCCAGCCACTATTCTATAGCTCCAACTGGCTATTCAGTCACCACCATATTCTCCTGACCCTGCTCAACAGGGTCTAGTTTCTGGGGGCTCTTGTTCTGAAAGCCATTCTCTGTAGTCCTGCTCTTAATGGGGCTCATAAACACAAATATCTTGATACTTGACTTTGCTAGGTCAATATTCTTCCAGCTAGAGAGAGATGGAGCTGTGTTTTTCCTGAACTTCCGGGTAGCAGCAAACAACTGGCTGTTTTTAGACTCGTGGTGTTTGACAATCTCTAGTGACTTAGGAGAGGTCTTATCAAAGCTTCTGTTGGTGGATCTGGAGATTTATTTCCTAGCATTGTTTGGAGAGTGCTATTTGTTCTGGTCAGTGTGCTCTCTTTCTGCTTTTTGACGTGGTGTCTGTATTCCTCATGTTTCACGAGATGGCACTCTGGTTCCCAAGTGTGATCCTCACTGTCATAGCCCTTCCATCAAACCAAATACTCTGTCTTCCCTTCTTATTTTTGCTTTTGTCAACAATTCTTTCAGCCTGTCCTGTTCTAGTTGGTGGAGGCCAACATAATCCAGTTTACTCCTTTTCCAAATCCTGTGTACCTAAACCATCGATCATTGGAAACCAGTACTACCCAAGATAAAACTCTTCAGATCAGGAATCACAGCCATTTCCTGCCTTAGGAAAACAATGACTTAAAGCTAATTTTTCACAAAACCTTATAAATAAAACTGTCCAATCTCAATCAGTTAGACCATAAGGTAAGATTTCCATAAGCCTTTAAAAAACTTTTTCAATCTTTTGTTATAGAGTGTATCAATACTACAAAAAAGAAACAAACAAAACCCTGTTAGTCTGACACAGGGGCCCAGATTCTCACATTGGTGTGCTTTTGATATTAATGCTTAATTTATAGGAAAACTAAATAATCCCTTTTACATTTTAGCCAATTTAAGCACACACAGAATTCCTTTCACAAGACCAATTTCATAAACTTTCTATAACTTGCTTAAACCTTCAGTTTTGTCCTATCATTGCACCTTAGGACAAAAATTTACACTCTTTTTCACCTTTCTATATTCATATGGCTTTACTTGACACTGTTTTTACTTCTTTAATTAAAAATAATAAAAATCCTCTAAACGAGGTAAAATTACTTTAACAAAAATCACATTTCTATGCCTTCTTATAATTTTTTTTTATCAAAACTCATCTTACTTTCCTTATATACTTTGTATAAAAAATATAGGCTATAAAAAAAATGGCTACAATAAGGCTTAATGACAGGTGGAGCTCTCCCAGGCCCAGCTATACCTCCTGGTTCAGCTGAGAAGGGCCATGCCTTATCTGCAGCTCTGTTTTTTGTCCTGAGCTCTGCATCTGATACATAATTAAAAATGCTACCTCTTAGGTTTTTCACTAAAAATAAGTTGCTAAGAGTTAACATTGTAATTAATGTAAACCTGATCCAAATATATATAAATTGGAAAATTGAAACTGCCTTTGCAAAATTATAACTGAGGAAATTATGACAGTGAAAGAAATCAGACCTAACCGATTCCATCTTGCTTCTAACTTTTAAGCTGTTCTTGTTCATTCCTGGGCATAGGCCGAACTAACTTTGTGAAGGAATTCAGTTCATGGTTTGATTCTGAAACAAAATTGATAATAGTCCTTTCCAGAAAAGACACCCTTCTTGCCTGGGGACCAGTCTGCCCAGGCAGGACTAACAAATTACCTACAAGATTAGAAAGTACAGTTTAGAGGTCATGCAGCCTCTGGTTCCAAGAATCTGAACCTCCCCAAATTGCTCCTGGGGATAACATCACTATTGTAAAACCTAAGGTGAGTACTTGAGATATTTTACAGACTCTGCACTCCATGGATCAGCTGACACCACTCAGACCTGTAATCTGGCTCAACCAGTTCTGCCATCCCACCCAGGAACAGAAGACAGCAAGAAAAACTCACTTCGACCCCCTGTGATTCCATCTCCAACCTGACCAATCACCACCCCCCACTTCCCAAGCCCATGCCTGCCAAATTATCTTTAAAAATTCTGATCCCTAAATGTAATAATAAAACTCCAGTCTCCCACATAGCCAGCTGTGTTTGAATTACTCTTTCTCCATTACAATTCCCCTGTCTTGATAAATTGGCTTTGTCTAGGCAGTGGGCAAGGTGAACTCATTGGACAGTTACACTTCCACAGTGTTCCTCTCTATAAGGACATTCCCCAGAGGCCAGTGAACAACCCAAGCCAATTAGCCCACTCTGATCAACCCATTCCCTATTTAATATATACTCCATGGTCAAGTCTTTTTTTCACAGTACAAAGCAATTTCTGGTACCCCCAAAAGCCAAACAGGTTAGGTAACACAATCCAAAAGAGACTGAAGATGGCAAAGAGGAAGGAGGAACGGGGTGGAGTAAAAATAAATAGAACAATTTTTAAGAAAGGAAGTGAGCAGAAGTACCAAGAATGTAATGTTATTTTAATGTTTCAGTCAACTAAAAAATTCCTAAAAATAGAATCCAAAAAGAGAAAAAGCGTAATGGCTATATATACACGTGTATATATATATATAAAATCTACCTTGGATATCAACTTTTAATTAAGCTGACTTCTAATCATAGATTTGAAGTTTTGGAGTAAGCCAATTCCATTCAGATTTTTAAAATAATCCCTTCAAATCTCTTATTACCAGATTTTAGCTGGGGCAAATAGCTGATATTTTTGGCTTTTGAACATCCTCACCAAAGATATCCTCTCTGTTACCTTAACCAAAATTATAACCACAGATGCACGCACGGGGTATCTCCAAGGAGGTGACGAGTAGTTTTTACAAGATCCAGAATCACCCCAAAAATAACTAAGAGAAAGGAAAGTTTCACTAGCCATAAACAGGGTCTAACCCATGTTTCTTTCAGGCCATATTTTCTAGGATCTTAGCTTTTCATCTTACTGTCCCTACGTGAAGGCCAAGAGCCTTGGGTCCCCCATCACAGACAGAAGACAGGAAATCAAAAGCTGTCAACAGAAGGGGAAAAGATCAATAATACATTGGTACCCCCAAAGCCACATAAATATTAAACCAAGACAGGCTGGTTCCCTGACTAGGAATCAAACTCACGCTGTGGAGGGTTTTAACAATTAGGCTACAAGGTAGAATGGTGCTTGTTGTTCCCTAATCAGGAAGCAAACCCAAGCTGTGGTGGAAATTTTAACCACCAGAACTATTTTCGGTCAGACTTTGCTCTTAATTTAGTAAAGATAATTTTTAAGGCTGGCCATGAAACTATTAGGCTTCCCTTAAAGTATCTGATCTTTTCATTAATAGTTTAGAATAGGAGATCTCTAAAATCTTTAAATTAATAGCACAATGAGAGAGAGAGGCTAGAAAGGCAGTCTTATTACATGAAACATTTCAGATAGTCAAATTGTGATTTTTCTTAAGTGGCTGGGGTTTTTAGAGGTGGAATTTGACTTTCTACAGCTGCAGGGACTTTAGTCAGCTTTAGAGGGGGCCAGAAGTTGGTTAAATCTAATGGAAGATGGACTGAAACAAACAGACAAAAAAACAGAAAAAAGCAGTCACACAATTTACATAAAATTGAGATTTCTGAGCACAAAGAGAAATTACAGCCAACTGACGGTAAGCCTTGACCTTCAGCTACTAAATCCCCAAATGACACCCCAAACCAGCTCCTTACCTGGAGATAGGGCCCAAGCTGAAAACTGCTCTCTGCCATCATGGAAGCAGGAAAGTCTTCTTCCTTGTTAGAAGTAAGAACTCCCAGAAAAGGAGTTCTGCAGCAGAATAAACTTCAGATCTCAACTGGAAATTTTTGAGTGATTAGGGATATCTGGAGGGAGAAACTCTCAGACTTCAGCAAATCATCCAATAGGTCAGAGCAATAAAGAGCTCCAGCTGGTACTAGGGCCCCAGTAGGAGAGTTGCTACAGGCCAACAGCCAACTCCACTCAGAAAGCCCCTTTGTGGTTACCAAAATGTAAACCAAAAAGTGACTGAAGCAAGTCTCCATCCATTAGAGGTTTATTTGGCCAAAGCTGAGGATGCGCCTGGGAAAAAGCATAAATCACAGATGCTCCTGTGATTTATGTTTTTTCCAAAGGGGGTTTTGTGAACTTCAGTTCACAAAAGGGGAACTGCAAGCAGGTGGGGGAAGAAAAGGAGGCAGGCAGTGAGGCAGGTGGTCACGTTCTTGTGAGGCTCTTATTAGCCTCAGTAAATCTACATTTTACATGTGAAAAGAGGGAATAGAGGAAAAAATCAATGATGCATTGTCTCACGCTCAGTGAGTCTACATTTTACATAAGATGAAGCAAATGTGGAAAGAGGGAGTAGAGGAAATGAGGCTATGACATGGGGTTGTGAAATTACAGCTATCTGGGAGCCAAAGGAAGACAGTATTTGTGACTCAGCTTCTAAGCTTAACTTGCCCTTTGGTATAGTGAGTTCGGGGTCCCAAGGTTCTATTTTTTTTTTCATACCTGTAACTTGTTTCCAAAAATGTTCCCCTGCCTTTGAAAAACCCTTGCTTATAAGCCACTGGGGAAGTAGGATCTCACACAATAGCTGTCTGATTTTCCTTGCTTGGCACCCTGCAAATAAATGCCCTCCTTTTTCTTGCTGCAAACTTTGGTACAGATATTTGTCTTTACTGTGCTGGGCCAATGGACCCAGGTTTGGTTCAGTAACAAGGCACTTTTCTCACTTTTAGGTACCCCCACCAACTCTATCTAAGATTCCATCACCCTCCAAGGAGCAGGACCCTTTCCCAGAGGCCCACAGCAACGTATAAGCCTGGAGCTCGAATCTGACTCTAGCCTGATAATTCAAGTACCTCTGACCTAGTTTTAAAGAGTGGGGAAGTCTGCATGGTCATCTAGTGAGTTTCTGTTCTGTTGAGTTGGGCAGTGTTCTCAACTGAGTGCCCATGAGAATCACCTAGTGTGTGGGTATTAGGGGGGAGACTTTAAAAATACCAGTACTGAGCCCCCCACAGCAAGAGGTTTCCATTCACCTGGTCTAGACCCAGCCCAGGCAATGACGTTTTTAGAAAACATCCCCAGGTGGTTCTATCATGCAGCCAGGTGGAGAGCCAGTGGTGATGGCTTATACTGTATGCTCTGATTTCTTCAGAGCTTTGTTTTTGATTCTCCAACCAAAATTTTGTAACTCAAAATGGTTTTCTCTCCCAGAAAGCACAGCTTTTGTAAATTAAAACCCTTGTTTTTCTCTCATGAATTTCAAAGGCCTGCTTAGAAACTCAAAAGCCCAGAATCTGACTCTAAATTATCTGCAGTGTGCCTTCTCAGGCAGAAACCCGCAAGCCTGAGCCCAGCCTCACTGTGCAGTGATGATGAAGAGAGATGTCGAGTAAGAAAAAGCATTACTCAGTATGGAAAACAGCAGCTCATGTATTAAAATCATACCCATTCCCCTGAGCCTGTATCAGAAAAAATTCCAAAGAAGCCAGTTCTCCCTACATCCTTTCACCCAAGAAATCACAGCCAGAGATTTTCTTTTAATCTTACTCCCTAATAAACAAAAAGGCCCTCAGAAACTGCCTGTTTTCTTAACTGCCCAATAGTATTCCCTAGGAAAATAAGAAGTTTCTCATAAATGTGTGAGTGATACATATTCTTCTTGAAAGAATGAAAGTTACATCAAAGTTTTTTTTCTTGGTGTTTTTCCATTAAAGTATGGAACAGTTATCAATTTTCAGGGTACCTCATGTAGTTCAGATTTGATAAGTTATAGAGCTAATTCATTTGCAAATCTATATATTAGCATTCCATAGGGTTATTACTTTTTTCTTAGGCTACGTAGCTCAGTTGACTATGCTTGTCACTACTGATGTCAAGGTTAAGCCTTCAGTCTCCGTGGGGTCTGATTAATTACCTTTGCTGTGTTTTAGCCCTTTCTAAAATATATGCATTTAGTCACCAGGGGGACCAGACAATGTAGACAGTTAGAAGTATAAAATATCCAGAGAAATTCAAGGCCTTTTCTGAGAAAAATATATATATATATATATTTTTTTAGGAAGCCAAATAACTGAAATTTTGGAAAAATTCATAATTTATCTAACCCTTTGCCTAACATTTTATTTTTTTAAATTTCAAACATACAGAAAAGTTGAAAGAATTTTAAGTTAGTATCCATATACCCACCATCTAGATTCTACCATGCATATTTTGCTGTGATTGCTTTATCATGCTTCTAACTATCTATCCATGCCTCTGTCTAGTAAACTTATGTTTTTGATGCATATCAAAGAAATTTGCAGAAATCAGTGTACTTTACTTCAAAACACTTCAGTACGTGCATAAGTTTTTCCTATTGGTTGTGTACCAAATTATTAGTATGTATGTAAGTTTTTCCTGTTAGTGCTGTACCGTATTATACAAAGTGGCTTAAGACAACACGAATTTATTATGTACAATTCTGGACGTCCAAAGTCTGAAATGGGTCATCCAGGGCTCAAATCAAGGTGTCAGCAGAGCTGCTTTTCTTCTGGAGGCTCTAGGAGAGAATCTATTTCCTTGTTTTTTGTAACTTCTAGAAGCCATTCATATCCTTAGCTTGTGGCCCCTTCCTCCATCTTCAAAGCCAGCACTGAGGCATCGTCAAGTCTCTCCATGATCTCTGCCTCTCTCTTCATAACTTCTTTGCTGACTCTGGCCCTCCTGCTTCCCTTTTACAGGGGCCCTGTGATTGTGCCTACCCAGATGATCCAAGATAATCAACCCCTCTCAAGATCCTTAACTTAATCACATCTCCAAAGTCCCTTTTGTGTAAAGTAACATACTTAATAGGCTCTGGGGACTAGGACATGAATATCTTGCTGGGCCGAAATTATTCATCTAATATAGCATGCAAAACTTTTTCATCTTTAACACCCACTGAAGATTTACAGTCAGATGAAAATTAGGAAGCTGGCCTATGAATGGGAGTGAATATTGATACAAAAAGAAGGCTAAGAACTGAGGCCTGGAGCACACTTGGAGGTCAGGAAGATGAGGAGGAACAAGAAAAGTAGCCCTGAGAGGAACAGCCAGGGAAGTAAGAAGTGGACACTCAGCAAGTGTGTAATTCTGGAAGCCAGAAGAATTTCTAAAGTTTTTTAAAAAGAGGATGATGAGCTGTATCACATACTGCTTACAGAGCAAAGATCTGTGGTTGAGATGTAGTCACTGGTTGGGTTTAGCAAAGTGGAGATCTCTGGGTACCCTGTTCTGGTGGTGTGGCCAGGGTAAGTGCCTGGTTGGAGTGGCTTCAAGGGAAAAGGAAAGACGAGGAAGTGGAGTAGGTATAGGAGTGAATCAAGAAGAGGTGAACACATCAGATAACTTTTTCAGGGACTTCTGATAAAAAGAAGAGCAGGGAAAGGGGTGATATCCAATGTTGTCACTATCATCATCATCAATTTGACATGGTTGCAAACATTAATCAGATCCTTTTTAGCTCTAGAAAATAAAGGAATAAAAGGATAGAGCAAGAGCCTGCAAGTGCTTAGTTGTAAGTTGTCCTTACCACCATGATTCAACAGGGACATCACTGAAGAAATTCACAAGGCCCCGATGGCCTAAATTCTGACAATGCTATCAGCAGTCTTGACTTCTGCTCTCCTCTCCATCTTCCTTGTTTCATCCTATTTTTTCATTCTTTCCTTCCTTCCTTTATTCCACAAACATATAAGCCTCCATATCTTTGAAACTTGAATCCGGCAGAGGGATAAGTGTGAATTGACTAGCTGGAAAATTCTTTTCATTTCTTAATAAAAATCTTTCATTCTATTCTTGAGAATAAAAATATTCTTAAATTTCAAAACCAGTTGGTTTTATCTTCCAAAAACACACTCTCTGATTTAGTTGTAGACATTTATTTAAATAGTTTTACATGTAAATGTCCCTATTTCATAGTTTTTAGAAGCAATTTTTAGAGAGCAAAGTTTAGGCAGCAATATATGAACAATTTATATTATGAATTTCATTCACTTAAAAAGATAACGATTCTTTTTCCACTTTAAAAACTGCACTCAGAAATGAATGGGGAAACTTCATGAATGTTTCTGTTTTTTTCAGGGGCTTCACATTTCTGTATTTAATTCTTTCTTGACTTTCTCAGACTCTAGAATTTTCCTTTTCTCCATTTATATACACATATCCTTTGTTCTTTTATTTACATTTCACTGTGTCTTCTCCTTAGTCTCCTTAGTCTTCTTGTAATTTCTTTGTCCCAGGTGCAGTTCAGGACGATTCACACACCTAAGAAGACTGCTTAATATCGTGCTTTTAATCATCCCATCTCTATCAACTCTTTCCTCACTATAATCCATTATGTGAGTCTAACAATCTCATTCTCCCTTGCTAAGATAATTTTCTCACATCTTATGATTTCCTTATGATTGACTTAACAATTAAAATATTTAACTGAAAACTTCCTGGCTGAAACAAAGGAAACAGAAATAATCTTTACAACCTTGATATTTACCTGGTAAAATGTTTTCATATGAACACTCAGAGCATTGTATTTTGATCTGGGCACCACATCTTCAGAAGGACAATGACAAATTAAAATGTGCCCATTGGTGAGTGATCAGGAGTTTGAAGGTCATGTCATGAGTAATGAATAAAGGATCTTGGGATGTCCTGTTAGGAAGTAAAAAGTCTGGGGTGGGAGCAGGACGTGGGGTAGTAAGGGACAATAGGAAAAGGGAAAGCCTGGCTGGGATGAGTACTGCCACTACTGGTCAACAGGGTGGCTGTCCCAGGAGGATAGTGACACCTGGGATGGAGGGAGGGGGAAATATCTAGAGGAGCACCAAGGGGAAAATGTGGTCTCATGAAGCTTCAGTAGAAAGGTATCTCATCCATTCCCCACACCCACCTGGCCATGGGCTTTTGCTACTTCCGCCAGTTAGCCTCATGAGCAGAGGTGGTTGATGGTCTCAAAGGACTGACAATGAGACCACTGTAAAAAGAACTTGGGACAATTTAAGAAAAACAGTTACTGTGAAAGAATAACCACAAACAGAACAGCCTACAGCAGAAGAAGCAGACCTATTGACAGATATGAATAGGAATCTTAATACCAAATAAAACATTGCAAATATGAAACAAGAATAAGTAGTTTGAAGGAGAGCCAATCAAAGGTACTAGATATAAAAATTACAATTGCCAATATAAGGAATAGGTTGAAGAACTGAATGAATGACAAATGGGTAGAATCTAGAACAGATCCATATGTCCATGGGAACTTGGAATATGTATGTAGCATCATAGCCTGGTAGAGGGAAGATGAATTCATCAATAGTCCCTAGAAAATTGGTTCATCATGTGGGAAAAACTTGGAATAGATGCCCACCTTTTTCTATATACAAAAATAAACTTTAGGTAGAGTAAAAGCCTAAACATGAAAGGCAAAGCCATACATCTGTTAGCAGCAAATGGAGAATTTTTTTTTGTGACACTGGAATGGAGAAGAATTTTGTAAGGTGCTGAAAAGTACAGACCACAAGGGAGACAATCAATGGAGTTAATGACACCAAAATTAAAGATTTCTGATACCACAAAGTTACCAGATGTATGATAGATTTGGAGGTGACAAAGTGGTAATAACTGACAAAAAATAATAACTAGAACACACAGGAAACTCCTGCAAGTGGATAAGAAAAGGATGAGGACATTGTAGGGGACCCTGCTGATGCCCTGCCCAAATTTGTGGCCCATCTCTGAGTTCCCCTGCAGTTACTATCAAAGGTTCCCAGCATGCACACTGCTTCCCACCTGTGTGGGAGCCTCTCTCTTTCTCAGCCTCAAGGTTTTTTCAGGTACTGTGGGAACTTGCTTAGTTCAGGTGCAGTGCAAATTGGACAAGCTAGTGGCTGAATCTCACCAGGGTCAGCTCTCAACCAAAGAGGACCAGTGAGTAGCATATAAACAGCCTAGCTTCCCCATATCCTGGTAGGACAATTCTGAGGCGTGTTCAACACAGGTCCTCAGAGGGTCCTCAGCAGGACTGAGCCCTGGTTGCCCACAGCAATTATCTGCCCATAACTTACCCTTTAGTGGGTTTTCTCCTTTCCTTGTCTTGCTGTCTTTACTCCCTTGCTTGTACTTCTGAATAAATGACCTGCACCCAAGTCTGTGACTGAGACCTGCTTTTCAGGTAACACAAATTAGGACAGATGTACATAAGCATTTCACAGAAGGAGAAGTGGAAAGGCTGATAAGCGTGGGAAGAGATGCTCAACTTTAATAAGCGGAGAAATGGGCCGGGTGCAGTGGCTCATGCCTGTAATCCCAGCACTTTGGGAGGCCGAGGCGAGCAGATCACCAGGTCAGGAGATTGAGACCATCCTGGCTAACACGGTGAAATCCCGTCTCTACTAAAAATACAAAAATTTAGCCGGGCATGGTGGCACACGCCTATAGTCCCAGCTACTCATGAGGCTGAGGCAGGAGAATCACTTGAACCCGGGAGACAGAGGTTGCAGTGAGCCGAGATCACGCCACTGCACTCCAGCCTGGGCAACAGAGCGAGACTCTGTCTCAAAATAAAAAATAAAAATAAAAAAAAATAAAAATCAGAGAAATGAAAAGTATATAGGGAAATACAAATTTACCTGAAAAGTATAGAAAACATAAAAAACCTGGATTTCCTAAAGTGCCTATGAGAATTTGGAGAGGCAGAAACCCCATACATCACTAGTGAGACCATTCTGGAGAGCAATTAGCAATGTTTAGTGGATTTGCCTAGATGCACACCCTATGATCTCACAAATCCTCTTCTATGTGTAGGCCCCACACAAACTCCCACGCTCCCACTCTACCTGGCCTATGAATCAAACTGATCTTCAGGTAATCTTACCATATTTCTCAAATCCATCACTGTCCTTCTCAACTTCTTTCTTCTCATATCTTCTCTTTCTTCCTCACATTCAGCTGATGACCTCACTTCTTATTGAATTGAGAATACAGAAGCAAACAGAAAAATATTTCCCCACGTTCCCATTGCCAAATCTACCAATCTACCAGTAAGTGTGCCTGTATCCTCTGCCTTCCTCCCTTCCTGACACTAACTCTTTCCATCTCTCTCATCTCTTCACGAACCATGTTCCTAGACCGTCACCACTGTCTCCTGATCATCAATTTCTCCCACCCTGTTGGGTCATTCACACCAGTATGCTGTAGCAGTCCCCACACAGCAGGAGGAGGAGAACGAGGGAGAGGGGTAGGAAGGGAAAGCAGAGAAAGGAGAGGAGGAAAAGGGAAGAAAAAAGGAAAGAAAACATCCCTCTTTTATACATTCCCCTTTATGTTTTGCTTCATACTTATGCTTCCCTTTATAGTAAAATGTCTCCAAAGAATTGTCCATAATTCTTAGTCTTCCCCTTTTTGGGCCCATCAGCACCACTGGCCATAATAGATAGTTTCCTCTGTCTTGAGGCCCTTTCTTCACTGCCCCAGGGATGCTTCTCTCTTGCTTGAGTCTTCTGTCTCATGGCGTCTACTTCTCACTTTCCTTTGCTGGCTCCTCATCCCCTTTCCGGACTCCATGTGTTGCCTTGCTCCAGGGCTCAGTCCCTTACTTGTTCTCTTCTCAACCTACACTCACTCCCTGCATAAGCTTGGCTTTAAGCATCATGTATACCAGGAGAACTTTCTAGTTTTATTTCCAGCACGGACCTTAATCCCAAATTCCAGAACTACCCTCTTGACAGCTCCACTTGGATGTCTGATAAGCATTTCAAACTTAAAATGTTAAAACCAAACCATCGGTTTTTCCCTGAAACCTGTTCTACCTGTTGTCTTCCTCTTAATAAATGGTACAACTTTATCTTCCCAGCTGCTCAAGTCAGAACTATTGGGGTCGCCCCTCATGCTTCTCTTCCTCCCGTTCCCCACACCTAATCCATTAACAAATCTCATTGGCTCTACTTTCAAAATATGCTGCAGTATTCCTACCCTTCTCCCACCTCCACCACCACCACTCAGTCCAAGCACCACCGTCTCTGCTCAGGACAACTGCAGTGGTCTCCTAACTGGATTCTCCCTCTCATCCTTACTCTCCTGTCATCTATTCTCCACTCAGCTGCCAGAAGGATCTTTTCAAAAAGTCAGGTCTTGTCATTCTTTTCCTCAAAATCCTTCCTACTTCACTCAGAATGGACACGTCAGTCTTTACATGGCCTGGGGACGCTATCTGATTTGGCTCCACCCTATTCCTGTGGTCTCATCTCTTCCGTGCTCCCCTCCAGCCTCCCCTCACTCACTGTGCTTTAGCCTCACCCACTGCTAGTTCTGGAACACGTCTTGCACTTGCCATTCCCTCTGCCTGGAATGCTCCTTTTCCAGATATCAGCATGGCCCGCTCTCTAACTTCATTCACGTCTCTATTCAAATGTTACCACATTCTCAGAGACAATTTTCCTGACCACTGTATTTGAAACAGTATCCCCCATTGCTCTCTGTCCTCTTATCTTGATTTATTTTCTTCCTTGCACTTATTATAACCTAGCATTGTATGTTTATTGTCTATTTATTTTCTTTCCATACTAAAATAAGGGAAGGGATTTTGTCTATTCCCAGTCATGCTGTACTCCCAGTAGCTACTTGTATTTAGCATAGACTGGCACCAGATAAATATATTTTGAATAAAAGAATGAACAGGCATACAAATTGAGAGCTAAGCAAAGATTTTCATCCCAGCATTTTACATGAAAAAAAACTTGAAACAAGCTTCATGCCCTTCAATGAGAGAATGAAGAAATAAAATGCAGTCCAAGCAAAAAGAATGAAATTCTGTTCAGCTGTTCCAAGGAACAAACTAGAGTCATATATCCAGCTATCAAAATGGGTAGGTCTTAAAAACATAAAGTTGAGGGGAAAAAGTAATAAGGAAGATGAAATAAAGAGTATAATACTGACGAATACTAGGACTGAGAAATGGGGAATAAAAGGAAGACATTTTTAAATAAAATAAATAATACAAGAAAATAAAATAAGGGCTCTTCCATAAACCAACAATGATAGAGTGTTATGAACTAAGTTGAACTGTATGTTTGAGGTTTAAAAATAATGTATGTGGAAAAAAATAAGAGTTGCCTTGGGAAGTACTTACTTAACTGGAAAACATGGGATGGGATTCCTAAGAGCTGTAGGTGAGAGCAGTGGGGTCTGATCCCATCAGGGAAGGCTTTGTGGAAGCAGGGAGACTTGAGGTGTTCCTTGAAGGATGAAAATGATATAAACAATGTAAGCAAAGAGCAGTAGCAAGACATTCTAATGGGCCCCAAAAGTCTGGAAGTAGGAAAGCTGGATATAGACCTATCAGCCTCAGGAGATGGCCCACAGTGTAGGGGAAAGGGTAGAAGACAAAAAGATAAAATTGAACACACTCGCTAACATCAGATGGTAGAATGCCCTGGCTAACACTAAGGAATTTGGACTTGATTCTAACATTGGTGATACTACTTTTGTGTAACACTTGCCCAGTGTCACACAACTATTAAAGTGGGAGCCAACATTTGACTTCCAGCAGTCTGATTCCAGAATTTTCACTTTTAACTGCCATGCTTAACTTCTTTCAGTGAGCAACAGGAATCCAGTCAAGGGTTTTGAGAATTGCAAGGTAATGGACAAGGGATTTTAGCAGGTGGGTTCACCAGAATTGTGCAGAATGGCTTGCATGAGGCAAAGACTGGAGGCGAGCAGTCTGTGAGGAGGGGAGTATGATGATGTCCATGTGAGCTGGTAAGACACTGACTAGCATGCTGCCAGGGAGATGGGACAGGGAGGGGCCAATGAGGTAGAACCAATGGGGTTGACTAATCAGACAGCTCACAGATTTGTTTTGTGGCCCTCCTGTGTGCTAGGCATTGGTCTGGGCTCTGAGGACAGCGTAGTGAAAGAGATGAACACAGATAATTAACTACAAGTAAGAATGCACACTACTGCCAGGTAAAAGGAATGCAAAGGTCCAACCTAAAGCAGAAGGAGGGTGGTCTTTGTATTTAATTAGAGCTCTTCTTATTAAAATAACAAATGTTAAGCATGAAGTAGTCTTAATGTTTCATACCCTTGAAAAAAATAATTCTGAAAAAAAATCACTGGTTTAGAATTCCTTTCTATAACCAAAAAGGTAGAATATTTGCCTTTTAAAAATGGATTCCCTTTTCAAGTTAATCATCTTTATCTGAAAATGCAAAGAAGATGGCTTAATGGTCATCGAATTGACAGATGTAACTGGAACTCTAATCTGGTTCTGTGATGCACAATTATACAGAAATGTGAGATCTGAGTTTGTGGATATGAATATGTTATCTTCAAGCAGGTTTTAGAAGTCAGAATGAGCAGAAATTTTAACTGGAAGATCAAAAGTACAAATCAACAAAATTCATCCCCAGGCAGAGGTTGCATAAGATGTAGCAATTTTTTATGAATATTTATATATTCATATGAATCATACTTTACTTGCCTTATTTAGTAAGTTATTTGATCCTCTTAAGCATTCTTTTATTAATGAAATGTAATTGCACTGCCATCAAAATGACTATAATATCTGATACCTAGGCAGACATTTATCTTCAGTTTTTGTTTTTAACTTTTGTTTTAAGTTTAGGGGTACATGTGCAGGTATGTTACATAGGTAAACTTGTGTCATGGGGGTTTTTTGTACAGATTATTTCATCACCCAGGTATAAAACTTAGTACCCAATAGTTATTTTTCCTGATCCTCTCCTTTCTCCCACCCTCCACCCTTCAGTATGCCCCAGTGTGTGTTGTTCCCTTCTATGTGTCCATGGGTTTTCATCATTTAGTTCCCATTTATAAGTAAGAACATGTGGTATTTGGTTGTCTGTTCCTGTGTTAGTTTGCTAAGGATCATGGCCTGCAGCTCCATCCATGTTCCTGCAAAGAACATGATCTTGCTCTTTTTTACCACTGCATAGTTTTCCATGGTGTATATGTACCACATTTTCTTTATCCAGTCAATCATTCATGGGCATTTAGGTTGATTTCATGTCTTTGCTATTGTGAAGAATGCTGCAAGGAACATATGCATGCAGGTATCTTTTTAAATTTTATTTTACTTTAAGTCTGGGATACATGTGCTGAACATGCAGGTTTGTTACATAGGTATACATGTGCCCGTCATCTAGGTTGTAAGCCCTGCATGCATTAGATATTTGTCCTAATGCTCTCCCTCCTTTTGCCCCCCACCCCGACAGGCCCCAGTGTGTGATGTTCCCCTCCCTGTGTCCATGTCTTCTCATTGTTCAACTCCCACTTATGAATGAGAACATGCAGTGTTTGCTTTTCTGTTCCTGTGTTAGTTTGCGGAGGATGATAGTTTCCAGCTTCATCCATGTCCCTGCAAAGGTCATGAACTCATTTTTTTTTATGGTTGCATGGTATTCCATGGTGTATATGTACTGCATTTTCTTTATCCAGTCTATCATTGATGGGCATTTGGGTTGGTTCCAAGTCTTTGTTATTGTAAATAGTGCTGCAATAAACATATGTACAAAAACCCTAGAAGAAAACCTAGGCAATACCATTCAGGATACAGACTTCATAGGCATAGACTTCATGACTAAAACACCAAAAGCAATTGCAACAAAAGCCAAAATTGACAAATGAGATCTAATTAAACTAAAGAGCTTCTGCTCAGCAAAAGAAACTATCATCAGAGTGAACAGGCAACCTACAGAATGGGAGAAAATTTTTGCAATCTATCCATCTGACAAAGGTCAAGTATCCCAAATCTACAAGGAACTTAAACAAATTTACAAGAAAAAAACAAACAACCCCATCAAAAAGTGGGCAAAGGATATGAACAGACACTTCTCAAAAGAAGACATTTATGTGGCTAACAAACATATGAAAAAAAGCTCATCATCACTGGTCATTATAGAAATGCAAATCAAAACCACAAAGAGATGCCATCTCATGCCAGTTAAAATGGCAGGTGTCTTTATAATAGAATTATTTATATCCTTTGAGTATATACCCAGTAATGGGATTATCGAGTTGAATGGTATTTCTGTCTTTAGGTCTTTGAGGAATCACCACACTGTCTTCCACAATGGTTGAACTAATTTACACCCCTACCAACAGTGTATAAGCATTCCTTTTTCTCCACAATGTTGCCAACATCTGTTATTTTTGACTTTTTATTAATAGCCATTTTGGCTGGTGTGAGATGGTATCTCATTGTGGTTTTGATTTGCATTTCTCTAGTGATCAGTGATGTTGAGCTTTTCTTCATATGATTGTTGGCCACATGTATGTCTTCTTTGGAAAAGTGTCTGATCATGTCCTTTGCCCACTTTTTAACGGGGTTGTTTTTTTTTCTTATAAATTTAAGTTCCTTATAGATGATGGATATTAGACCTTTTGTCATATACATAGTTTGCAAAAATTTTCTTCCATCCCATAGGTTATCTATTTACTCTGTTGATAGTTTCTTTTGCTGTGCAGAAGCTCTTTAGTTTAATTAGATCTCATTTGTCAATTTTTGCTTTTATTGCAATTGCTTTTGGTGTCTTTGTCATGAAATTTTTGCTCATGCATACGTCCTGAATGGTATTGCCTAGGTTGTCTTCCAGGGTTTTTATAATTTTGGGTTTTAAATTTAAGTCTTTAATCCATCTTAAGTTAATTTTTGTATAGGGTGTAAGGAAGGGGTCCAGTTTCAATCTTCTGCATATGGCTAGCGGGTTATTCTAGCACCATTTATCGAATAGGTAATCCTTTTCCCATTGCTTTTGTCAGGTTTGTTGAAGATCAGATAGTTGTAGGTTTATGGTCTTATTTCTGGGTTCTCTTTTCTGTTCCATTAGTTTAGATGTCTGTTTTTGTACAAGTACTATGCTGTTTTGGTTACTGTAACCTGGTAGTATAGTTTGAAGTTGGGTAGTATGATGTCTCCAGCTTTGTTCTTTTTGCTTAGGATTGCCTTGGCTATTTGGGCTTTTTTTTGCTTACATATGAATTTTAAACAGTTTTGTCTAGTTCTGTGAAGAATCTCAATGGTAGTTTACAGGAATAGTATTGAATTTATAAATTGCTTTGGGCAGTATGGCCATCTCAACAATATTCTTTCTATCCATGAGCATGGAATGTTTCTCCATTTGTTTGTATCATCTCTTTTTCTTTGTGCAGTGGTTTGTAGTTCTCTTTGTAGAGATCTTTCACTCCTCTAGTTAGCTGTATTGCTAGATATTTTATTCTTTTGTGGCAGTTGTAAATGGGTGTTAGTTCCTGATTTGGCTCTTGACTTGATTATTGTTGGTGAATAAGAATGCTAGTGATTTTGGTGATTTTAGCACATTGGTTTTGTATCCTGAGACTTTGCTGAAGGTGTTTATCAGCTTAAGAAGCTTTTGGGTGGAGACTATGAGGTTTTCTAGATATAGGAACATGCTGTCTGCTGAGATAATTTGACCTCCTCTCCTCCTATTTGAATGCCCTTTATTTCTTTCTCTTGCCTGACTGCCCTGGCCAATACTTCCAATACTATGTTGCATGGGAGTGTTGAGAGAGGGCATCCTTGCCTTGCACTGGTTTTCAAAGGGAATGCCTCTAGCTTTTGCCCACTCAGTATGATGTTGGCTGTGGGTTTTTCATATATGACTTTTATTATTTTGAGGTATGTTCCTTCAATACTTAGTTTATTGAGAGCTTTTAACATGAATGAATGTTGAATGTTGAATTTTGTTGAAAGCCTTTTCTGCATCTATTGAGATAATTATTTGGTTTTTGTCTTTAGGTCTGTTTATGTGATGAATCACGTTTATTGATTTGCATATGTTGAGTCACCTTGCATCCTGGGGATAAAGCCTACTTGATCGTGGTGGATAAGCTTTTTGATGTACTGCTGGATTCAGTTTGCCAGTATTTTGTTGAGGATTTTTGCATTGATATTCATCAAGGTTATTGGCCTGAAGTTTTCTTTTTTTGTTGTATCTCTGCCAGGGTTTTATATCAGGATGATGTGGGCCTCATAGAATGAGTTAGGGAGGAGTTCCTCCTCCTCAATTTTTGGGAATAGTTTCAGTAGGAATGGTACTATCTCTTCTTTGTACACCTGCTAGAGTTCAGCTGTGAATCTATATAGCCTTGGGCTTTTTTTGGTTGGTAGGCTATTTACTGCCTCAATTTGAGAGCTCATTACTGGTCTGTTCAGGGACTCAATTTCTTCCTGGTTCAGTCTTGGGAGGGTATATGTGTCCAGGAATGTAACAATTTCTTCCATATTTTCTAGTTTATATGCAAAAAGGTGTTCATAATATTTTCTGATGGTTGTTTGCATTGCTGTGGGATCAGTGCTAATATCTGCCTTGTTGTTTCTGATTGTGTTTATTTGGATCTTCTCTCTCTTCTTCTTTATTAATCTAGCTAGTAGTACATTATTTAAAAAAAAAAATCCTGGCTCCTGGATTCATTGATCTTTTTAATGGCTTTTCATGCTTCAATCTTCTTCAGTTCAGTTCTGATTTTGGTTATTTCTTGTCTTCTGCTAGCTTTGGAATTTGTTTGCTCTTGGTCCTCTAGTTATTTTAGTTGTGATGTTAAGTTGTTAACTTGAGATCTTTCTAACTTTTTGATATGGGCATTTAGTGCCATAAATTTCCCTCTTAACACTACCTTAGCTGTGTCCCAGAGATTCTGAAATATAGTATCTTTGTTCTCATTAATTTCAAAAAACTTCTTGATTTCTACCTTAACTTCATTATTCAAAAGTCATTCAGGAGCCGGTTATTCAATTTCCATGTAATAGCATAGTTTCGGGTGAATTTCTTAGTCTTGATTTCTAATTTGATTCTGCTGTGGTCCAAGAAACTGTTATAATTTCAGTTCTTTTGCAATGCTGAGGAGTGTTTTACTTCTGATTATGTGATTGATTTTAGAGCATGTGTCATGTGGTAATTAGAAGAATGTATATTCTGTTGTTTTTGGAAGGAGAGTTCTGTAGATATCTATCAGCTCCATTTGATCCAGTGCTGAGTTTAGGTCCTGCATACGTTTGTTAATTTTCTGTCTGGATGATCTATTGTCAGTGAGGTTTTAAAATCTCCCACTATTATTGTGTGGGAATCTAAATCTCTTTGAAGGTCTTTAAGAACTTGCTTTATAAATCTGGGTGCTCCTGTGTTGGGTGTATATATATTTAGGACAGTTAGGTCTTCTTGTTGAATTGAACCCTTTACCATTATGTAATGCCCTTCTTTGTTTCTTTTGATCTTTGTTGGTTTAAAGTTTGTTTTGTCAAAAACTAGGACTGCAACTCCTACTTTTTTTCTGTTTCCTATTTGCTTGGTAGATTTTTCTTCTTATTTTGAACCTATGTATTTCATTGCATGTAAGATGGATCTCTTGAAGACACCATACCAGTGGGTCTTGGTTCTTTATCCAACTTGTCACTCTGTGTCTTTTAATTGGGGCCTTTAGCCCATTCACATTTAAGGTTAATATTGATATGTGTGGATTTGATCCTGTCATCATGATGCTAGCTAGTTATTTTGCACGCTTGTTTATGTGGTTGCTTTGTAGTCTCACTGGTCTGTGTACCTCAGTGTGTTTTTGTAGTGGCTGATAACAGTCTTTCCTCTTCATATTTAGTATTTCCTTCAGAAGCTCTTGTAAGGCAGGTCTGGTAGTAACAAATTCCAGTATTTGCTTGTCTGAAAAGATCTTATTTCTCCTTTGCTTATGAAGCTTAGTTTGGCCAGATATGAAATTCTGGCTTGGAAGTTCTTTAAAGAATGTTACTATTGGTCACTGATCTCTTCTGGCTTGTGGGGTTTTAGCTGAGAGGTCTGTCGTTAGACTAATGGGATTCACCTTTTAGGTGTCCTGGCCTTTCTCTCTAGCTTCTTTTAACATTTTTTCTTTATTTCCAACCTTGGAGAATCTGAGGATTATGAGTCTTGGAGATAATCTTCTCGTGAAGTATCTTACTGGGGTTCTCTGCGTTTCCTGAATTTGCATGTTGCCCTCTCTAGCTAGGATGGGGAAGTTCTCATGGATGATATTCTAATATGTTTTCCAAGTTGGTTCCATTCTTCCCATGTCTTTCAGGTACACCACTAAGTCATAGATTCAGTCTATTTACATAATCCCATATTTCTCAGAGGTTTTGTTCATTCCTTTGCATTATTTTTTCTCTACTCTTGTCTGCCTGTCTTATTTCGGGAAGCCAGTCTTCAAGCGCTGAGATTCTTTCCTCCACTTGGTCTATTCTGCTACTAATACTTGCATTATGAAATTCTTATAGTGTGTTTTTCAGTTCTGTCAGGTCAGTTACATTCTTCTCTATACTAGCTATTTTGTTTGTCAGCTCCTGCAATGTTTCATCATGATTTTTAGCTTCCTTGCATTGGGCTTCAATGTACTCCTGTAGCTCAATGAACTTATAACTATTTATATTCTGGATTCTACTTCTGTCATTTCAGCCATCTCAGCCTCAGCCCAGTTCCAAACCCTTGCTGAAGAAGTGATGAGGTCATTTGGAGGAAAGAAGGCACTCTGGCTCTTTCAGTTTTCAGCATTCTTGTACTGATTCTTTCTCATCTGTGAGGGCTTATCTAACTTTAATCTTTGAGGTTGCTGACCTGTGGATGGGTTTTTTTTCTTTCATCCTATTTGATTACCTTGAGGGTTTGATTGTGGTATATGGTGTATTCAGCCAACTGGCTTCATTTCTGGGAGATTTTAGGGGGCCAATGCTCAGTCCCCAACTCCTGGACTGTGAGCTGTAACTCTGAGGGACTTGTATTGGGTCCCAACTTTGGCTCCTCAAGCTTTGGAGTCCACTGTGTTTGGGGGTGGGCTGAGGTGCAGCAGCTTTAACAGAGTGCCAGTAGATGTGGGTGTGCCTGTCTCCCTGGGGGAATTTACCACAGTGGAGGAGGCAAGGCAGCTGGGGACTGTGTGTGCTGTTGCACCGGAGGTGGTGCTGGCTTGGGGCAAGGTATTGGCCAGCAGAGGTCTAGGTGCCTTCTCTGCCCTGCAAACAGGAGTAATAGTTCAGGGGGTGGGAGGATCCCCTGTTCTCTGCACAGTGTTAGCACAAGGGCAGGGTACTGGCAGTGGTGGGGTTTCCTGGCTTGGTGTCCACCAAGGCTCTGTCTACAATGGTGGTCAGTGGAGGGTTGGGGATGCTGCACACCTGTGTGCAGGTTGGGCAAGTAAAGCAAAACCTGGCCATGCAGATGTGCATGAACGAAGTGATCTGGGGAGTAGCCATGGGCTCAGGGGAAGTTCCAGTATGGGGAGGGAACATGTGGACTGGTGCACGGCTGTAGGGGCCGCCTTGCTGGAGCTCTCCAGCAAGCTCTCTGTGGTCTGCCAGCACAGGAGCTATGCTGTGGGCCCCCAGGGCATCCAAGACTTCCCTGTAAGCATGTGTGGTCAGGCTGGGCCCTGGGAGTGGCCAACAGACCAAGGAGTGCTCAGGTCAGACCAGCCCCATCTGATGTGCAAGACCATTCTGCAGAGATCAGGTCAAATAGTTCCCCTGGGGCTAAAGTCTCTTATGGGAGCAATTTGAACCTAGAGGGATGGCCATTCCTGGCTATGCTCCACTACAGTCACTCCTGCTCCAAACCACCTGTGCTCCACATCAACTGGCTAGCTGCCCCACCACTTTGCTTGTCTCCTGGGGGCTCTACCCCAGAGAGATGTGGGCCAGCAATTGCTCAGTGCAATCAGCCCAGGATGGAGGATCTGTGCCATGGACCTAAGCTAGGGGTTCCCTGTCTGGTGATGAGCAGTAGGGTTGTGTGGGACCCGGGAGAGATGGACCAGCTTCCTTTCCTTGGGTCGACTACAACTTGTTGGATGTGTGGATAATGCACTGAGGGTCTTTGTTTCTTTGTTAGTCCAAGGGTAGCAAGGACAGTTCCACCACAGAGGCAGTGTCAGAGAAGCTTTCACTTGTCCCTGGAAGCTCTGTCTGGGAAGTTGCTGAGTTGCTACTGGCTTGATAGCTCTGGTTGCGGGTGGCTAGAGGCCCAGGACCAGGCCTGGAGGACCTACCTATTGAGGAGATATGGGAACAGGCACCCACATAACAGTCTGGCCACTTTTCTGTAGGGCTACTATATGTAGTATGCTGGGAGTCCTCTCCAGTTCCTAGTCCCCTTGGAATTTCCAGTACCTGGAGGCATCACCAGAGAAGGCTATGAAACAGCAAAGATGGCAGCCTGTCCCTCCCTCTGGGAGCTCCATCCTAAGGAGGTACAGACCTTTTGCCAGCCTGAACACACCTGTAGGACGTGGCTGAAGACTCAGTTGGGAGGTCTCACCCAGTGAGGAGAAATGGGGTTGGGGATCTGCTTAAAAAAGAAGTCTGGCCACATTTTCACAGAGCAGCTGTGCTGTGCTTGGGGTCTGCTTCAGGCCTCAGTCACCTTAGACACTCCAAAGCCCAAAGGCTGGAATGGCCAAATTGCCCAAATGGCAAAGATGGCGGTCCACCCCTCCCTCTGGGAGCTTTGTCCCAGGGAGGTTTGAAACCTCTGTCAGCTGGAGAACACTGGCTGGGGTGCCTAGAGGCCCCAGTCATGAGGTCTTGTCAAGTGAGGAGGAAGAGGATGGAGGACCCACTTAAAGAAGCAGTCTGGTCACGTTTTTGTAGAGCAGCTGTGCTGTGCTGGGGTACCACTTCCTCTCCTGGTCAGCTTGGACTCTCCAAAGCCCGAAGGCTGGAATGGCTAAGTCACCCAAACAGCAAAGATGGCGACTTGCCCCTCTGCCTCTGGGAGCTCCACCCCAGGGGGTTTTCAAAACTCTGTTGGCTGGAGAACACTGGAGAGGGTGGCTGGAGACCAAAAGTTGGGAAGTCTTACGTAGTGAGGAGGAACAGGATCAGGGAACCACTTTAAAAAGCAGTCTGGCCATGTTTTCATACAGCAGCTGTCCTATGTTGGGGGATCCCTTCTGCCTCTGGACAGCATGGACTCTCTGAAGGCTGGAATGGCTGAGTCACCCAAACAGCAAAGATGGCAGCCCATCCCTCCTCCTGGAAGCCCTTTCTTAGGGAGGTGCAGTGCCACTACTGGTGGCTGGCTGGAACTCCAAGCCAGTGGGACTTTTCCAGAGAGGAGTAGTGAAAGTGGAGCCTGCAGACTGTTGCTGCTCGGCCCCCTCTTTCCTAGGGGTACAGAGGTGTAACCTCTTTCCTAGGGGTACAGAGGTATAACCTCCTGCTTTGCCAGAGTTGCAGCTGCTCTTGCCAGGAAGCCCAGAGAGTGCAAGTATCTAAGGCTCCTGGGTCTCCATGCATGCCCCCGACCAGAGCAGCTGCATTGCTGAGACTCCACATAGCTCTATGTGTCAGACTAAAGGCTCTGGTGGAGTGGGTTCACAAGGGGATCTCCTGACCTGAGGGTTGCAAAGATCTGTGGGAGAATCATGGGTTCCCGAGGTTGCATATTCAGTCACTGCTTCCCTGGAGAGGCGGGGTTCCCTTGGCTCCATGTTGCTCCTGGGGTGGGGCATCATCTTGTCTTGCTTTTCTCCACGGCACTGTATGGCATGAGAAATGGTTGGCCCTGTAAGGCATGGCCCTGTATGGCATGGGTTGCTTCCCTATGCACCCAAGAAGTTCCTGGAACTCACTGAAAGGGCTGGGCTCAAAGGATCCCTTAGTCACAAATGAGGGACCCAGACACAATAAATGTCTCCACAGATATTAGTGTGGGAGGATAATGGCTGAGATCAGATGCCTGCTTCCACCAGTATCTTGACCCAGTGAAGCCCACCTTCCCCCAATGCCCCTTAGACACAGGAGAATACCCATCCGGATTGAGGAAATTAAGTTTCCACTGCCTGGCAAAACAAGGCCTCAATTAAAAATTTAAGTGAATTGTAGAGAATATGGAGAAACAAACTTCGGTTTGTAAATGGAAATATAATTATAATACAGATCTACCTATATCTAAATGCTAGATACGGAGATCTATATCTCTGTATGCTGTATGCTCTGATCTATATGCTGTATGCTCTGATCTATATGCTATACATAATTAATTTCTCTTTGTCCAGATGAATAGTAAGTGCCATCAGAGTAGGTATATCAGTAAAGGAATGTTTTGGTTAGAATAAAAGAAAACATGGGCTGGGTGCGGTGGCTCACGCCTGTAATCCCAACAATTTGGAAGGCCGAGGTGGGCCGATTACTTGAGTCCAGGAGTTCAAGACCAGCCTGGGCAACATGGGGAAATCCCATCTCTACAAAAAATACAAAAATTAGCTGGGTATTGTGGCGCATGCCTGTGGTCCCAGCTACTCAGGAGGCTGAGGCAGGAGAACCACTAAGCCCAGGAGATTGAGGCTGCAGTGAGCCAAGATCACACCACTGCACTCCAACCAGGGCGACAGAGTGAGACCCCATCTAAAAAACAAAAAACATGACCCCCAAAACTTAAAGAATTGGAGGTTTTTATTTTTCACATGACAATAAGTTTGGTAGTGGGCAGTTGCTGACTGCTTAGTGATGTCAGGGACAGCGTCTTTATTGTTTTCTTCATGTCTGTATTATTTTCCCTTGTGGTTGCTCCAATGCTCCATCCATCATACCTGCATTCAAGGCTGAAAGAGAAAGGTCTGGCTGAAGCTGTACTTGTCTCCCTTTATGAGGAAAGTCATGGCTTTCCCAGAAGTCCCCAGCAGACTTTTCTTTATATCTCATTGGCAAGTACTCAGCACCGTGCACATCTCAAATGGTAGTTGAGGATTTAACTACCTCAGTGAAAATTGAATATAGTTAAAATTGCCCTTGAGTAGTTCCTTAGGATTTTGCCACATTGGAGAGCAGCCTGCTGGAAGCCTACACTTCTTTTAGAAGCCCACACTGTCATTTCTACCACAACATTGGAACAGATCTTTATTTTAGCAGGTGAACTAGCTAGTATTAGGTGTTGTAGCATCTAAACAGTAGGATTTTTAAACAAAGGGATTACACTCAATGCAGCAAGATACTTTTACTCTGAGAGAAATATGGAACCCCCACCCCAAGCTCATTAAATAAACTGGCAGATAGAAATGACCTCACTATATAAATTGTTGTCCACATGCTATGAAGCACATGGTGTAGAGGAGTGGTTAAGAGTCTGTCCACTGGAAATAGACTGAAAGCCTGCTCCATCACTGACTAGCTTGTTCTGTGACCTTAGGCAATTTATTTAACCTTTCTGTGGCTCAGTTTCCCATCTGTGAAATGAGGAAAATAATGCAACCAGCCTCATAGAGGTTATTGTGAGAAATAAATGAGTTAATAAAGGTAAAGCCCATGTGTCTGACTCATGCTAAATGCTATAGAACGTTTAGGTATTATTATTATTATTGTTCTTGTTATTCCACAGTTGCATATACTCCTGTTAATATGCACAAGATGCTACTCTAGAGAGGAAAGCATTCAATCAAGATTTGTTGAATTAATAAATAAACTATAATATTTAAAGTATTTCACCAAATATCTGATTAATATTCAACCAACAGTTGTTACTAACACTGCCACTTCAGTGCCTTTGAACCTTAATGATCATGTCTCATGTGAAGGAATGCAGAAATGCACCACAGCTAGGGAGGAAGTACTAGATATTTAAAGGAAAATGAAATTCAATACTTAATAATACAAAAATTCATCACAAGGTGACCTGTGTAAATATTAAGGGTTTAAATCATTTAACCCCTCCATGCCTTGGTCAGATAAAAAGTTGGATTAAGAGAGTTCTAAAAGTGAGTTCCCTAAGGTGTTAATAGGTGTCCTTAAATAAATTTGGGAAACCTAGAGGTCAAGTTAAATGAATTACTGTTGTCCCTTTTATTTTTTCTGCTGCATTTATCAGAAGCTTGAGGTAAATTTGCCTTATAAATCTCTGAAAGTGTATATAGAATGAAGTGCTATACAAACTTGTTTGATGACAGAATCTTTTTTTTTTCCAGTTGCTGTGAACATCCTGCAGGTCTCCTGTTCTATCAAATGCTAGACGCCTCTGAGGTCCCCCATTCATTCAATTCTAAAATCTTCTGTATGACTAATGAAGGTCAGTAGGTGGAGGATGATTTTAACGTATAGTTATATAGTTCAAAAATCCTGAATGGTGCTTTGTAAATATCCACACTGGGGCTGGAGCTGTTGTTGTTATCTTTGCCTGTACCTTGTAATCACCTAGGGAGATTTAAAAAATACTGATGCTCAGGTTGCATCCTCAGAGATTCTAATTTAATTGGTCTGGGTGTCACCTGGCCATTAGATTTTTCAAAAGATCCTCAAGTGATTTCTAATGTGCAGCCAGGGTTGAGAACCACTGGGCTAGGAGAAGGAATCTTTGGCTGGGACAGGTGATAACCAGGGTCAGAAATGCAAAGGACCATAGAGTTTGGGAGGGGAAATAAAAGGGAAAGACAGAAAGAGGAGACATGAGGTGATGATGATTAAAATCTAGCGATGGAGTGGGTGTAAGCTGTGTGAGAGAAGAGATGAGACTGTCTGAGGGGATGGAGGATAGAGTGACCATGGAGAATGGAAGCTATATATAGAGGAGTACTTAGAACACCAATTGGGAAAGATCATACTACCCTGAAGACAAACACACACAAAAATAATCTCAAAAACGAAAGCAAGCAGCCTGGTCTGAATGGATGGAAGCAGACCATATGAGCCAGAAGATCCACAGCTTCAGGACTGGAGTCACTCCAAGGAGACTTCCCTTAGGCAGAGCCCCTAGTGTTAGAAGAAAGTCTTTGAATTACAGCTGAATTGACTGTCTCATGAGAGATCTTCCTTTAGATTTGCCTCAACTGAAGCCAGTGTATAACCTGTTTCCTTCCACCATAGTGAGGTTTATAGGCTGTGACATAATTTTTCATAATTTATGTGAGTACTTCCTGCTGGGCCTCCACTGGACCCAGTAAGAAAGGGGAGGAAGCTAGGGGGAGGTGAATGGGGACTGCATTTGCAGCACTCACCCAGCTGTAGGATAGTCTCAGCAGGAAATGACCAGATATCCAAATCAGTGTCCAGAAGAGAACAGCAGCTGAAATCCCATCTAGACTGGCCTTGCTCCAAGTGAGTACGTCTGATGGGGAACAATATGGCTCCAGATATTTCTAAGCCAAGAAAGGCAAATCTATGCATGCTCTCCCACATTGCCCACTCTGGCATGCATGGCAGACATGAAGAATTGATCATGGTGCAATTTTATGATGAGGTTAGGCACAACCTCAGTGTGTTTCTCAACATGGAGCACCAAACAGCTATCACCAAGTGATCAGAGTTAGGGCTCAACTCCCCTCCCCATCCTAGGCTGTATGTATGCTCAGAGTGGTGTGGGTGGCAGGACTGTGGTAGGCAACAAGGTGCCATTTATTTATTTATTATTTATTCAATCATCCCGACATAAAAAAGATAAAACCTATGCCTAGCACTGTAGTAGACATTCGGGGATGCAACAGTAAGTAAAACAGGCATGGTCCCTACACATTAAATAAACTGCTAAACAAACATAAATAAACATATTGTAGTGAATGCTACTGAGAGTTTAGGAAGTTAATAATTAACATGTTCCTCTTCCCCTTATCTTGACTTAGAAACAGCTGAGACAGGCATAGGAGTCAAGTGGATGGAGGTACAATATCACTTTCGTTACTAATAAGAAGAATATGGCTTAGGTCTGACCAACTGGGCTTGTTAATGTGCTACTGCTGAATTGTACTTATCACCCTTCTCTGCATAATCCCAGGCCACAGGAACTGATCTGTCCTGTCAGTCTACTTGCAGGTGTAGAAGAGTCCTGACCAGCAATTTCTTCAAGTGGGAAGGGCCAGGCCGCACATGGCCAGTTCCTTTCCCCAAACCCACCAATAAGAGAAGTAAGTGGTTGCTCCTCTGCTAGGGGCAAGGCAAGAGGTGAGGAGTGTTACACAAGTGGAGGGCCCCCTATTTGGAAACACAGGGAAAGGGGAATAAGTGATCCATCCTCCTCAACAAGGGCCGTGCCAGGAAAGTAAAGGGCACAATGAGGGATTATAGGAGGGTACTTTTTTTAGGATCTAGATGTTAGGAAGGCTCCTTTGAGGGAGATATATAAAATGAGCCCTAAGCAATTTGGCTCCAGAATCCAACTTATTTTGGGGGACTAAGTCATGCAGGGTTTGATGTTAAGAAGTTGAGTTTTTTCCTAAGATCAATGGCACAATTTTGAAGAATTTAAGCAGGGGAGTGAAGTAATCAGCTTTGCATTTTCAAACAGCTATTAACTAGAGGAAGAATTGCCAGAATTAGAAAAAATACATATATAATATGTATTTACACACAGACACACACACATATATATATATATATATGGTGCCCAGTTTATACTAAAAAAAAAAACCTGTCCATTGTTTATCTCTAATTAAAGTTTAACTGAGTGTTCAGTATTTTATTTGGCAACCCTAGAGGAGAAGAAACAGAAAAACCAACTAAGATGTTGTTGCAGGTGTTGGTGATAGAGAAGATGACATGCAGCAGGTTCCAGTTCTATTTGGAAGTAGACTCCTAGAAATAGATTGATGTGGTAGAAGAGAGAGCCTGGGGTCCAGGGCCGTGCAGACTCTGGAGAGCCTCTGGATGGACAGAGCTGCCAGTGTATCCAATGCCACCAAATGAAAATAAAATTAGTTTTAACATTTCAGTCTGTTGCTCTCCTCTTGCAAAGTCATGCACCCTATGTAGCCATCCTCATGACAACAGCTGTTTATTAACTGATTTCTATATAATGCGGCATTGAAACAAATACTGAGGGAAAGGGCCTTGTGTGCTGCCAAAAAAAGTAGCAAATAAACGATAGTTCTAGCAGTGTTGTGCCTAATATGACATTGCTTGTGACTGAGAAAATTATCGAAAGCGTCTGGGATCAGAAAACAATATAAATTAGTCCACAGATGGGAGGAATGCTGTTCTGGTCTTCTGACTGTGTCCCTTAACTTTTTGATTATGTAAAATTTTATCAATATAACCTATCTTATCACATCACTGTTGTGAATATCATGTGAATTACAAATATAAAACATCTTTTATTAATATTCAGGTATTGTGGACTGAATGTTTGTGTACCCCCACCCCAAATTTATATGCTAAAGCCCTAATTCCCAATGTGATATTATTTAGAGATGGGGACTTTGGGAGGTAATTAGGGCTACATAAAGTCAAGAGGGTGGGGCCCTCATGGTGGGATTAGTGGCCTTGTAAGAAGGGGAGGAAAGATCCTTTGACCATGGACCCTCTGTTCCCTGCACACATGGGAGAAAGGTGATATGAGGGCATAGTGAGAAGGTGGTCATCTGCAAGCCAGGAATAAAGACTCCACCAGAAACCAAATTGAGTAGAACCTTGATCTTGGACTTCTAGCCTCCAGAACTTTGCATAAATAAATTTCTGTGGTTTAAGCCATTTAATCTATAGTATTTTGTTGTGGTAGCCCTACCTGAATAATATACATACTAATTTTTTTTTACAAAAATAATTAGGTATAAGCAAGCAAGAATGTTAACACCAAAGCAAAATCTCTTGCTTTACTTAACTGATTATTTATTTAGAGACAGGTCTCTGTCTGTCACCCAGGCTGGAGTGCAATAGCGCAAGCATGGCTTACTGCACCCTGGAACTCCTGGGCTCAAGTGATCCTCCCACCTCTACCTCCTAAGTAGCTGGGACTACAGGCACACCCTACCATGACCAGCTTTTTTTTATTTTTTTATTTTTTTAATTTTAGAGTCAGGGTCTTGCTATGTTTCTTAGGCTGGTCTTAAACTTTTAACCCCAAGCAATCCTCCCACCATGGCCTATGAGTAGCTGGGATTACAGACCCAAGCTACTGTGCCCGGCTTCTTGCTATTTTCAGTCTGCCAGTGAATTTTCTGAATCTGTAAGCTAGGCCACCTCTAGCATATGTTCTCAAGTCTCCACTCCTGGAGCAAATTATATTGTGTATATTTCCTTGCCTTTTCCTTTTCTACCTTCCAAACATTCACATCAAGGACAGTCTTGAGAAGGCAATGTCACAAAAGGTGTGAGTGTGTGAGGAAGAAAGGAGCTTGGTTGCTAGGAAACCAGGGAGCCAGTACAGCCAAACAGCCACTAGGTGCTTAGGGATTATGTGGTTTGTGCTGACTGCATGTATGTGAGTAGCTGGGGCCTTTCTCCTTTAGCACCAACTAGAAATCTGCCACATCCAGACTTCTAGTCTGACATCATATGTAAAAAGATGCTGAATAATGTAATGACTAGTGAGGCTTTCCATTGCAGTGGTCCCCCCTTATTCACAGGGAATACATTCCAAGACTCCCAATGGATGCATGTAACCAAAGGTAGTATCGAATTTAATACATACTGTTTTTTTCCTATACATATGTGTCTATGATAAAGTTTAATTTATAAATTAGGCACAGTAAGAGGTTAACAATAACTAGTAATAAAATGGACCAATTAAAACAATATACTGTAATAAAAGTTATCTGAACATGCTTTCTCTCTCTCTCAAAATATCTTATTGCAGTGTACTCATCTATTTTCAGACCGCTATTGAACGTGGGTGACTGAAACCGTGGAAAGCAAAACCACACAGATAAGGGAGGACTATTGTACGAAAGACAGAAACCCAACTACAGAAAAGAGAATTTGTTATATATAGTAACTGGGAAGTCTGGGAGTGGATACTGCTTCGGTTAGGACTGGATTCAGTAACGTGAATGTCATTAGCTCATTCTTTATCATACCTGTTTTTCTCTGTGCAATAGCCTCATTCTTACCTATTTTATTTTTCTGACTCTAAGTGGGATCCCTTCAGGCAGTAAGGAAGGGATCACAGACTCTAAGCTCCTATGTTTCCAGGAACCATCTCCAAGTAAAGAAAGAGCTTTTCTTTGCTAGGATTCGTATGTTAAATCCCAGAGAAGGGATCTGATTACTTGGTTGGGTCACAGGCTCTCCTATTACACTAATTACTATGGCCAGAGTAGCAGGGTACTCTGATTTGCCGCCCCATTAAGAACTGCATGGAATATGGGAGGCAATTATCCAAAGGAAAATGGGATGTGTTATAGGAAGATGAGAGAATTAACTGGGCAGGTCAAAACAGCAGATATCCACCGAAGTACTTGAAAAGACATCTACACAGTTAGCTCTGACTTTTATTCATATGTAACTTTAATCAAAATTACATATGAAGGATGCCCACTGATGCACTGTTTTTAATAAAGAAAAAATGGAAACAACCCCAATGTGCATTCATAGAGAAGCAGTAAATTATTGTAAATTCATATAGTATAATACTAAATAGCAATTTAATTACTGACACAGAATGTGGCCTTGATATAAATTAAGGGAAAAAAACAAGTTGTAAAGCAGTGTTTAAAGTTTAAATTTTTTGTAAAAATGTTATTTCTCTGAATATTGCCCCAAATTGTTAAGAGTAGCTTTCTTGTAGGAAGTTACTATTGGATTCCCTTTTGGTGGGTTATAAACTCCTAAAATGTGATATTTTAGAATGAGCAATATTAATTTTGTAGTTAAACCAATAAAGATTAAATTTCAAAAACTCATTATAAATACTTTAAAAAAGTACAAATATTATCTCCCATTTTGTAGATTGTTTTTCACTTTCTTGATAGTGTCCTTTAAGACACAAATATTTTACATTTTGGTCAAGTCCCATTTATCTATTTGTGCCTTTGTCACTTTTATTTTTGTTGATGTATCTAAGAAACCTCTGCCTACTGGGAGGTCATGAAAATTTACACCTTTGTTTTATTCTGAATTTTATAGTTTTAGCTCTTAAATTTAGGTCTTTGGCCTATTTTGAGTCAATATTTATATATGGTGTGAAGTACAGGTCTGTGTAGTAAAAAATTTGGCCTCACCCAGAGAGAGGACTAGCCTTTGCCCTCAGCTTCTGAGAGTTGATCTATATAATACTCAATGTATTATATACTCAATGGGAGTGTCCTTGTTTAGGGTGGCAGCTGGCCACACTAGATCTTAGGGTGAGGCTAGCTACACAAGAAAGACCAAATATGTGATTTAGGGTGGGGGCTGGTCATGCTAGAAAGATCAACATGTGATTCAGAGTGTGAGCTTTGGGTCACATGGTGTAAGTCAACTTAGAGACTGAATTCAATCATGTTGGCAGTCTGTCAATCATGTGTACATAATGAAACCCCAATATAAACTCTGGATACTGAAGTTCAGGTGAGCTTCTCTCACTGGCAATACTCTGCATATTGCCACACATTGATGCTGGGAAAGTATACATGCTGACTCCACAGGAAAGGGGAAACAGAAGCTTCGGGTTTGGCACCTTCCCAAACTCTGCCCTGTACTTCTTCCTTTGACTAATTTGAATATGCATCCTTTCCCTATAATAAACTGTAACAATCAGTATAACAACTTTCAGTGAAATCCTGTGAGTCCTCATGGAAAATTATGAAAACTGAAAGTGGCTTTGGGAACCTACCAGAATTTGCAGTTGCTGTCAGAAGTGAGGGCCATTTTGTGGATATTGTGCTCTCTAAACTTGTAGTTGGCTCCAAATTGTCACAGTTGGTATCAGAAGAGGGATTCATGGGACCAAACCTGACTCACTGGAGCATGTGGTTTGGGAAGAAAAAGGATGAAAGGGTGGATGTTAATGAACTTTTCATTTCTGGATGGCTACAGAGTCAGCCATGATATGGAACTATAGCTGTGCTATAATCAGTTACTGAAGGTAAAAGTTACCAATGGAATTTTAAAATGATGGACCCAACTCCAAGAAGTTGTCTCACTGGATGCATAAGGAAATGCAGAGTAACAAGAAAAAGAAAAAGAAAAACATATGATCTTCGGTTACTGTTATCTGTCATATCTAAAATGTGAGTAAGAGGTAATGCAAGAATTTTGGGGTAAATCCTAATGCTGGGCAAAGCTTGGATTCCAGCTGGTTCAAGCTGCAGCTATCAGCCTGTAGAGCCCCTACCAATGAATATAGTTAAAATAAAAATAAAAGAAAGTGTGTGGACCCCCATCCTGGGCCTAGCTTGGATTCCTTCTGTTCCAAGCTACAGCTGCTAGCCTCAGAACCCCTATGAAAGGAAAAATTATGCTGAAACAAAAGATAGGGAAATAGGTTAGAATGATTTATAAGAGAATAGGTACAACAAAGGGGAAAGAAAGAGGGGCAAATTGGGCACAAATTTGGCTAAGCAAAGTGGAAATCTTTAAATGGTCGTTAAGAAATGAGGTGAATAAAGCAAATATTAATGTAGCCAAAACTAAGGCCTTAATGTGATATTCTCAGAGCTTGGGTGGAGACTGGCAGCCCTGCTGCTCTTCCAATATTGAAAGGCCTAAACAAATCAGATATAGCAGGCGGTGGGTGTGGGCTGGGGTTTCTGGGGGAGGTGGTCAGGGAACCACCTGGTCCCAGGAGTGCCAAAGAGAACAGCACAAATCATCAAGCATCATTGATGATAGTCAGTCATCTAGTGACCAGTAGAAACAAGGAACCAGGTGGTTTTCAGAGGACAGCACGAAAACCTGCACATAGCCCAGTGGGCTTCTCCCCTGGAGATCATGCAATTTTCCTCCCTCTAGATGCTATCTTGGAGAAGAGAGAAAACAGCCAAGTTGGATCATTTGATCTGACTATTTGACTAGATATTTACTCTTTTTTTTTTTTTTTTTTTTTTGAGATGAAGTCTCACTCTGTTGCCCAGGCTGGAGTGCAGTGGCACGATCTCAGCTCACTGCAACCTCCACCTCCTGGGTTCAAGTGATTCTCCTGCCTCGGCCTCCCGAGTAGCTGGGATTACAGGCATGCACCACCACACCCAGCTAATTTTTTGTATTTTTAGTAAAGGCAGGGTTTCACCATGTTGGCCAGGCTGGTCTCGAACTCCTGACCTTATGATTCACCCGGCTCAGCCTCCCAAAGTGCTGGGTTTACAGGCATGAGCCCCTGTGCCTGGCTGATATTTACTCTTTTTACTCCATCATGTGTATACTTGGCTTCTATATCATTTGAAGAAGGTATTCTGCTGTTTACTGAAAATTGAACAAAGAAAAAACCCCATAGGTAAAAAATTTTTGGTGTTAGTAACCTGAAAAAGGCTGTTTTAAACAGGAAAATATTGAGATAACTTTAATCAGTGAGTTTAAGATTTTACTCTCTCCACTGGAAAGAACACCTAAGAGGACAATGAGATCAATTCTAGAAACAAAGGAACACTGCATATATATAATCTAGCACATATAAATTATACTGCTTATATTTTGACGTGTTTCATGTCAAATACATAAAGCATAGGTGATTTGGTGTAGGAGGGTGAAAAGGGGGCAGGCGGATTATTTGTACCCCTCACCAGAAAATCCCTGTGGCACCTGCAGAGGCAGATAGAAGTGTTTGAAACCCAGTGATCCATCTGGGGAAATTGGTCCTTCAGTCTTTAAGTGACTTTACAATAACACAACTGCTTAGTTAGTGCAGGAGCCCATACTGGCACCCAGGGACTTAACTTCTAGGACTTTAACAAGGAATAGACCATGTCAACCTCATTCCTTATCAGCAGGTTGGCATTTTCTTCTGAACAAAAAATGTACTAAATTTTCAGCCAATTGCTTTTGAACAAGGGATTTCTGTTGATCTAATGTTCATTATGAGGTTTAGTTCCAAGATTCTTTTTGCTCATTTTATCATGGTGCCTATTCTCTTTCAGTTTCTAGACAGAAATTTTTTACTATGGATATACAGATCTAACGTTGTGTCTCAGGGGTTTTCAACCTTGTTACTCTTGACATTTGGACCAGATATTTCTTTGTGAGGTAAGAGGGCTGTCCTCTGCATTCTAAGATGTTTAGTAACATCCTGGCCTTTACTCACTGCATTCCAGGAGGACTATCACCCCACCTCCACCCCAGTTGAGACAAAAAAAAAAAAAAAAATCCTCTATATATTGCCAAATGTCCCCTGGGGAGGCAAAATTACCCATATTTGAGAACCACTGCTCTTTCATTACGACATAAACTGATTCCAAGATACCCCTCTGGTGTACCCACTCCTGACTGATCTCCAGCCTGATCACTGTGGATGAATACTCTCCAATGATGAGGGGTACTGGAGGAAAGGACTGTGTATTCACGATTCATTTCTCCCCTCCCCAACAGTGAATTAGTAACACTCCTGGTTCAGGCTGCTTCACTTCTGTAAGGATGAGTAAATTTGTTGAGAAACAAATTATTCAATGATACTTGTTAAAGCATGGTAAGGAAGACTTCAATTCAAGACCATTACAATAGGTGTGGGGACAATTAAAATGGGGTCTTGCAGTCAGGGAAAGAGATTGGACTCAACTCTGAATATGGAAAGGAGAAATTTACAGCCAAGGAGCAGGGTGAGGGTCAGTGGATGGAAAATTACTAAGGGAGATTCTGGCTAAACTGATCCAACAGGATTCTTGCTGAAGACAGGCCAGGGTGATCAGACATCACCTGGGGGATGATGGAGGATGTGTAACATAATCAGATATCAAGGATAATCAGATATTGAAGATGGAGGGTTCTGGCTAAACTTACTTTGCTAAAGCTGGATTTTACAACGAAGTGCACAGATGGGCCCTGGGAGAAGGTCCAGAATCCTGAGTAAAGTTTGGCCAAGAGAAGACTCTTAGTCACATTTCAGATGAATCTATCATGAAACAATTAGTGTCTCTGCTGATATTATACAAAATATAAAGAAAGAATATATAGAAAGAGCTGGACATCAGCCTGAGGATACTATTGAATCTCATTGTTCAAGTCATGTTGATGAGGGTTTTTTTTTTTAACTTGGAGTTAAAAGAATTCTAACTAATGAAATTAGGCAGCTTAAATGAATTCATTTTGAATAATTAAGGTTTTCACTACACAATCAGGCCTAATAGCATGATTTTCCAAAAAGTGAATCATACTTAAAGATAATCAGATATGTTCTCACCAGTTCAAGAGAGCATGAGGGGTGAACTTAGCCCAGAGAAGAAGAGATGGGGTTAGAGTCCATAGGGCAAAGTCTTCTTATTCTCAATCTGTTTGTTTGTTCCCTAGATCATATTGTTAAGCTTGGAATTCTGGAAAACACTTACTCTGAACTTACCCATCTCAAATTCTCCTACTGTGTCTCCCTCCTTTAATATACATTAGCTTTCATTCATTCCTTAATTAAGAAAATATTAATTGAGTGTGTGCAATGGGTCAGCCTCTGCTCTGGGGCCACAGATGCAGAGGTGAGAAAGAAACACATGGTCCTAGCCCTCACAAAGTGTGTGGATGAGAACCAATAAGATGAAGGTGGAATAGAGGAATGACATTAACAAATTTTTTTATTGTGGTATAATATACATAACATAAAATTTACAATTTTAACAATTTTGTCTTTTTTTAAATTATACTTTAAGTTCTGGGATACACGTGCAGAATGTGCAGGTTTGTTACATAGATATACATGTGCCATGGTAGTTTGCTGCACCCTTCAACTCGTCATCTACATTAGGTATTTCTCCTAATGCTATCCTTCCCCTAGCCCGCCACCACACAACAGGCCCTGGTGTGTGATGTTCACCTCCCTGTGTCCATGTGTTCTCGTTGTTCAACTCCCATTTATGAGTGAGAACATGTGGTGTTTGGTTTTCTGTTCTTGTGTTAGTTTGCTGAGGATTATGGTTTCCAGCTTCATCCATGTCCCTGCAAAGGACATGAACTCATTCTTTTTTATGGCTGCATAGTATTCCATGGTGTATATGTACCACATTTTCTTTATCCAGTCTATCATTGATGGGCATTTGGATTGGTTCCAAGTCTTTGCTATTGTGAACAGTGCTGCAATAAACATATGTGTGCATGTGTCTTTATAGTAGAATGATTTATAATCCTTTGGGTATATATCAAGTAATGGGCTTGCTGGGTCAAATGGTATTTCTGGTTCTAAATCCTTGAGGAATTGCCACATTGTCTTCCACAATGGTTGAACTAATTTATACTCCCACCACTCCCTTTTTCTCTAGATTCCTCCTCTCTGGGCAGGGCATCTCTGAAAGAAAGGCAGCAGTCCCAGGCAGGGGCTTATAGGTAAAACTCCCATCTCCCTGGGACAGAGCACCTGGGGGAAGAGGAGGCTGTGGGCACAGCTTCAGCTGACTTAAATGTTCCTGCCTGCCCGCTCTGAAGAGAGCAGCAGAACTCCTAGCACAGTGCTTGAGCTCTGCGAAGGGACAGACTGCCTCCTCAAGTGGGTCCCTGGCCCCCGTGCCTCCTGACTGGGAGACACCTCCCAGGAGGGGTCGACAGACACCTCATACAGGAGAGCTCCAGCTGGCGTCTGGCAGGTGCCCCTCTGGAACAAAGCTTCCAGAGGAAGGGACAGGCAACAATCTTTGCTGTTTTGCAGCCTCCGCTGGTGATACCCAGGCAAACAGCGTCTGGAATGGACCTCCAGCAAACTCCAGCAGACCTGCAGCAGAGAGGCCTGACTGTTAGAAGGAAAACTAACAAACAGAAAGGAATAGCATCAACATCAACAAAAAGGATGTCCACACAGAAACCCCATCTGAAGGTCACCAACATCAAAGACCAAAGGTAGATAAATCCACAAAGATGAAAAAACACAGCATAAAAAGGCTGAAAATTCCAAAAACAAGAACACCTCTTCTCTTCCAAAGGATCACAACTCCTTGCCAGCAAGGGAACAAAACTGGACAGAGAATGAGATTGATGAATTGACAGAAGTAGGCTTCAGATGGTGGGTAATAACAAATTCTTCTGAGCTAAAGGAGCATGTTCTAACCCAATGCAAGGAAGCTAAGAACCTTGAAAAAAGGTTAGAGGAATTGCTAACTAGAATAACCAGTTTAGAGAAGAACAGAAATGACCTGATGGAGCTGAAAAACACAGCACGAGAACTTTGTGAAGCATACACAAGTATCAATAGCTGAATTGATGAAGCAGAAGAAAGGATATCAGAGATTGAAGATCAACTTAATGAAATAAAGTGTGAAGAAAAGATTAGAGAAAAAAGAATGAAAAGTAATGAACAAAGCCTGTAAGAAATATGGGACTACGTGAAAAGACCAAACCTATGTTTGATTGGTGTAACTGAAAGTGACAGGGAGAATGGAGCCAAGTTGGAAAACACTCTTCAGGATATTATCCAGAACTTCCCCAACCTAGCAAGGCAGGTGAACATTCGAATTCAGGGAATACAGAGAACACCACAAAGATACTCCTTAAGAAGACCAACCCCGAGACACATAATCGTCAGATTCACCAAGGTTGAAATGAAGGAAAATATGTTAAGGGCAGACAGAGAGAAAGGTCAGGTTACTCACAAAGGGAAACCCATCAGACTAACAGCGTATCTCTCTGCAGAAACCCTACAAGCCAGAAGAGAGTGGGGGCCAATATTCAACATTCTTAAAGAAAAGAATTTTCAACCCAGAATTTCATATCCAGCCAAACTAAACTTCATAAGTGAAGGAGAAATCAAATCCTTTACAAACAACCAAATGCTGAGAAATTTTGTCACCACCAGGCCTGCCTTAAAAGAGCTCCTTAAGGAAGCACTAAATATGGAAAGGAAAAAGAAGTACCAAATTGTAAAGACCATCAACACTATGAAGAAACTGCATCAACTAATGGGCAAAATAACAGCTAGCATTGTAATGACAGAATCAAATTCACACATAACAATATTAACCTTGCTCTCTTCCTTTCTCTGCCATCGTGGTGTGTTCTTGACTCCACTTCTCGCCATGTCTTCTCACAAGACTTTCAGGATTAAGCGATTCCTGGCCAAGAAACAAAAGCAAAATTGTCCCATTCCCCAGTGGATTTGGATGAAAACTGGAAATAAAATCAGGTACAACTCCAAAAGGAGACACTAGAGCAGAACCAAGCTGGGTCTGTAAGGAATTGCACATGAGATGGCACACATATTTATGCTGTCTGAAGGTCACGATCATGTTACCATATCAAGCTGAAAATGTCACCACTATCTGGAGATTTCGACGTGTTTTCCTCTCTGAATCTGTTATGAACACGTTGGTTGGCTGGGTTCAGTAATAAATATGTGAGGCCTTTTGTTTTAAAATAAATAAATATATATATATATATTAACCTTAAATGTAAATGGGCTAAATGCCCCAATTAAAAGATAAAGACTGGCAAATTTGATAAAGACTCAAGACCTGTTGGTGTGCTGTAATCAGGAGACTCATCTCACATGCAAAGACACATATGGGCTCAAAATAAAGGGATGGAGGAATATTTACCAAGCAAATGGAAAGCAAAAAAAAAAAAAAAAAAAAAAAAAAAGCAGGGGTTGCAATCCTAGTACCTGGTAAAATAGACTTTAAACCAACAAAGATCAAAAATGACAAAGAAGGGCATTATATAATAGTAAAGGAATCAATGCAACAAGAAGAGCTAACTATCCTAAATATATATGCACCCAATGCAGGAGCACCCAGATTCACAAAGCAAGTTCTTAGAGACCTACAAAGAGACTTAGACTCCCACACAATAATAGTGGGAGACTTTAACACCCTATTGTCAATATTAGACAGATCAATGAGACAGAAAATTAACAAGGATGTTCAGGAGTTGAACTCAGCTCTGGACCAAGTGGACCTAACAGACATCTACAGAACTCTTCACCCCAGATCAACAGAATATACATTCTTCTCAGCACCACATGGCACTTATTCTAAAATCAACCACATAATTGGAAGTAAAACACTCCTCAACAAATGCAAAAGAATGGAAACCATAACAAACAGCCCCTTGGACCATAGTGCAATCAAATTAGAACTCAGGGTTAAGAAACTCACTCAAAACCACACAACTACATGAAAACTGAACAACTTGTTTCTGAACGACTGCTGGGTAAATAATGAAATTAGGGAGGAAATAAAGAAGTTCTTTGAAGCCAATGAAAACAAAGAGACAATGTACCAGAATCTCTGGGACAGCTAAAGCAGTGTTAAGAGGGAAATTTATAGCACTAAATGCCCACATCAGAAAGTGGGAAAGATCTAAAATTGACACCCTAACGTGAAAATTAAAAGAACTAGAGAAGCAAGGGCAAACAAATTCAAAAACTAGCAGAAGACAAGAAATAAGATCAGAACAGAACTGAAGGAGATAGAGACACAAAAAACCCTTCAAAAAATCAATGAATCCAAGAGCTGGATTTTTGAAAAGATTAACAAAATATATAGACCACTAGCCAGACTGATAAAGAAGAAAAGAGAGAAGAATCAAATAGACACAATAAAAAAATGTTCTGATCCCACAGAAATACAAACTACCATGAGAGAATACTATGAAAACCTCTCTGCAAATGAACTAGAAAATCTAGAAGAAATGGATAAATTCCTGGACACATACACCCTCCCAAGACTAAACAAGGAAGAAGTCAAATTCCTGAATGAACCAATAACAAGTTCTGAAATTGAGGCAGTAATTAAAAGCCTACCAAACAAAACAAACAAACAAAAACAAAAAACAAACCAAAAAAACCCCAGGAACAGGTAGATTCACAGCCGAATTCTACTAGAGGTACAAAGAGGATCTGATACCATTCCTTCTGAAACTATTCCAAACAATAGAAAAAGAGGGACTTCCTCCATCTCATTTTATGAGGCCAGTATCATCCTGATACCAAAACCTGGCAGAGACACAATGAAAAAAGAAAATTTCAGACCAATATCCCTGATGAACATTGATGCAAAAATCTTCAATAAAATACTGGCAAACTGAATCCAGCAGCACATCAAAAAGCTTATCTACCATGATCAAGTCAGCTTCATCCTTGGGTTGCAAGGCTGGTTCAACAAATGCAAATCAATAAACGTAATCCCTCACATAAACAGAACCAATGACAAAAACCACATGATTATCTCAATAGATGCAGAAAAGGCCTTTGATAAAATTCAACACCCCTTCATGTTAAAGACACTCAATAAACTAGGTATTGATGGACCACATCTCAAAATAATAAGAGCTATTTATGACAAACCCACAGCCAATATCATACTGAATGGGCAAAAACTAGAAGCATTCCCTTTGAAAACCAGCACAAGACAAGGATGCCACCTCTCACCACTCCTATTCAACATAGCATTCGAAGTTCTGGCCAGGGCAATCAGGCAAGAGAAAGAAATAAAGGGTATTCAAATAGGAATTGAGAAAGTCAAATTGTCTCTGTTTGCAGATGACATGATTGTATATTTAGAAAACCTATCTTCTCAGCCCCAAAACTCCTTAAGCTGATAAGCAACTTCAACAAAGTCTCAGGATACAAAGTCAGTGTGCAAAAATCACAAGCATTCCTATACATCAATAATAGACAACCATAGAGCCAAATCATGAGTGAACTCCCATTCACCGTTGCTACAAAGTAAATAAAATACCTAGGAATACAACTTACAAGGGACGTGTAGAACCTCTTCAAGGAGAACTACAAACCACTACTCAAGGAAATAAGAGAGGACTCATGGATAGGAAGAATCAATATAGTGAAAATGGCCATACTACCCAAAGTAATTTATAGATTCAATGTTATTCTCATCAAGCTACCATTTACTTTCTTTGCAGAATCAGAAAAAACTATAAATTTCATATGGAACTAAAAAAGAGCCCATAGAGCCAAGACAATCCTAAGCAAAAAGAACAAAGCTGGAAGCATCACCCTACCTGACTTCAAACTATACTATAAGGCTACAGTAACCAAAACAGCATGGTACTGGTACCAAAACAGATATATAGAGCAGTGGAACAGAAGAGAGACCTCAAATAACACCACACATCTACAACCCTCTGATCTTTGACAAACCTGACAAAAACAAGCAATGGGGAAAGGATTCCCTATGTAATAAACTGCTGGGAAAACTGGTTAGCCATATGCAGAAAATAGAAACTGGACACCTTCCTTACACCTTATATAAAAATTAACTCAAGATTGATTAAAGACTTAAACATAAAACCTAAAACCATAAAAACCCTAGAAGAAAACCTAGGGAATACCATTCAGGACATAGGCATGGGCAAAGACTTCGTGACTAAAACACCAAAAGCAATTGCAACAAAAGCCAAAATTAAAAAATGGGATCTAATTAAACTAAAGAGATTCTGCACAGCAAAAGAAACTATCGTCAGAGTGAACAGGCAACCTACAGAGTAGGAGAAAATTTTTGCAATCTATTCATCTGACAAAGTCTAATATTCAGAATCTACAAGGAACTTAAATAAATTTGCAAGAAAAAAACAACCCCACCAAAAAGTGGGCAAAGGATATGAACAGACACTTCTCAAAAGAAGACATTTATGCAGCCAACAAACATATGAAAAAAAGCTCATCATCACTGGTCATTAGAGAAATGCAAATCAAAACCACAGTGAGATACCATCTCACACCAGTTAGAATGGTGATCATTAAGAAGTCAGGAAACAATGGATGCTGGCAAGGATGTGGAGAAATAGAGACTCTTTTACACTGTTGGTGGGAGTGTAAATTAGTTCAACCATTGTGGAATACAGTGTGGCAATTCCTCAAGGATCTAGAACCAGAAATACCATTTGACCCAGCAATCCCATTACTGGGTATATACTCAAAGGATTATAAATCATTCTACTATAAAGACACATGCACACATATGTTTATTGCAGCACTATTTACAATAGCAAAGACTTGGAACCAACCCAAATGCCCATCAATGATAGACTGGATAAAGAAAATGTGGTACATATACACCATGGAATACTATGCAGCCATAAAAAAGAATGAGTTCATGTCCTTTGCAGGGACATGGATGAAGCTGGAAACCATTATTTTCTGCAAACTAACACAGGAACAGAAAACCAAGCACCACTGTGCTCTCACTCATAAGTGGGAGTTGAACAATGAGAACACATGGACACAGGGATGGGAACATCACACACTGGGGCCTGTCGGGGGGTAGGGGGCAAGGGGAGGGATAGCCTTAGGATAAATACCTAATGCATGTGGGGCTTAAAACCTAGATGATGGGTTGATAGGTGCAGCAAACCACCATGGCACATGTATAACTATGTAATAAACCTGCACATTCTACACATGTATCCCAGAACTTAAAATTTAAAAAAAAGAAATGGAATTTCTGGATTATATGGCAATTCTTTCATTTTTTGAGGAACTACCACACTGTTTTCCATAGCCACTGCACAATGGTTTTACATTCCCACCAGCAATGCGCAAGGGTTCTAATTTCTCCACATTCTTTTCAACACTTATTTTCTGTTCTTTTACATAATAGCCATCCTGGTGGAAGTGAAGTGGTATTTTATTGTGGTTTTGGTTTGCATTTCCCTGGTGAGTAGTGATATTGAGCATCTTTTTGTATGCTTATTGACCATTTGTATAATTTCTTTGGAGAAACGTCTCTTCACATCTTTGGGAGGAAGAACATTTTAACTCATGCTTACTCTTAAGCTCTATAAGTTTACACACCAGCACCCTGTGTGTTAATTTTAATACAGACTTAGGTTGCCTTTTAGAAAATTTTGGTATAATAGAGAAGTTTCTCTAGCTCTGCATCCTTGATTATTACCATCTTATTCTAGGCTAAGAACAAATGTAACAAGAAATTGTCTGTGCCCACACAAGGACTCAAGTGCAATGGCAACTTTATGGGGCTGATTGTTCTTCAGTTCAGGGAGTTCTTCCAGACCAGGCCCACCTACAGCCACTCTCAACTTCCTGGACTCCTAGCTCCCCTGGGATCCTCATATGCTTGTCCTTGAAGCTTACCTCCCACCTTTTGTTTGACCCATTAAGATTTATTAATCTGACTCCAAATATTTTCCTCATTTTCACTGAGGTAGAAACTCTATCCGATCCAGTTAGTGGGAAGTATTCTTGGGCTCTAAATATCATACTGCAGCCAGGAGTTGTTAAACTCCTGTGTCCAGCGTGGGGCCCTGGAAGGCCACTTGCACAGGCAAAGTGTGATTAAAATGGTTGGAGTGGTGGGTGGTGGATGGGACAGATTACTTAGAGAGGGTTGCTGTAGACTTTTCTGTGGACTCTTATTCCATTTGGGGAGAAAGATTGAGCAGAAATGTCACATCTACTCAGACTAGTCAACTACCCAGCATTTGTGGCTCAATGTTCTTTCTCTTGCCATATCTGTTCTTATTACAGCATTATGCCCAAACATTAAAGATATTTCCAAAGCATCTCAAATTTCTTTTAATAAATTACTCGATTTTCTAAGTTCTTTTGCAATGTTGTGTTATTCTTAGCAAATATAACCTCTTGGGTTTTTTCATACATGTTGACAACATGCTTTGAAAAGAAAGATAAAAATTCCTTCCTTAATGAGCATTACACTTGTTTTTCCAGGATTGCCTCTTGGAAGAATTTTTACCCGTATTTGCAATTTTCTTCAATAATAGGAAAACAGTACTTGAACTCTTCAGCTCATCTTAATGTGGGTACACTTTCTAAAAAAAAAATATTGATGGTGCCCAGCATAAGCCATTGGATGTTTCCTTTTTCACTTTGTGAAAGCTTGTATGGCAGTCATTTAGCTTTTCTAGCTAATAGACCCAGCTGGGGTCCCTGCCTGCAGAGCCAGCATCAACTCCCAGACATGAGAAAGAGCCAGCTTTCATGGGATTCCACTCCCAGCCTTTAGGCCATCCAGGTGATGACCTGAGGCAGAATTGAGGTGTTTCCATTGAACGTAGCCTTAACTGTAGATTTATGAGTTAAATAGTGATTGTTGTTGTTTTAAGCCACTAAGTTCTGGGTACTTTGCTACACAACAATAAATAACCAATGAAGTGACACATGTGACTTCTGCTCACTGTTCATCGCCTGTGACTAGTCACATTGCCCTGCCTAATTGCAGGAGTCTGAGAAGTACATATTTCTTAGTGCTTAGGGAGAAGAGGACAACCTGACATTGGTGAGCATTAGTAATGCTAGCAACAATGACTTTGTTTTCAATTATTTAGAACATATTTTTTCTGATTATAAAGACAATACGTGGTCACAATGGAAAATTTGGAAAATATAAAATGGTATAAAGAACAAAGTGAAAATCACCCAAATGCCACTATTTAGAATTGATGATCACTGCTTCCTGTCATTTTCCTCTGTTTACATTTAAAAAACAAAATTGGAATCGTTCACTTTTAAATTTTGACTTTTTTACATTAAAAGCACTTACATGTTCCTGCCATTAAACATTTATTTTGTGCTAAAATATGTATAATAGCCAGGTGTAGTGGTGCATGCCTGTAGTCTCAGCTATTCAGGAGGCTGAGGTGAGACAATCACTTGAGCCCAAGAGTTCACGGCCAGCCTGGGCAACATAGTGAGACTCACTTGTTTCTTTCTTTCTCTCTTTCTCTTTTTTTTTTTTTTTTTTTTTTTGAGGCAGGGTCTTACTCTGTCACCCAGTTTGGAGTGCAGTGGCACAATTATAGCTCATTGCAACCTTGGACTCCTGGGGTCAACTGATCCTTCCTCTTCTGCCTCCCTAGTAACTGGAATCACAGGTACACACCACCACACCTGGCTAATTTTTAAAAATTTTTAGTAGAGACGAAGTCTTTCTACGTTGCCCAGGCTGGCCATCTCTTTAAAAATAAATAAATAAATAAATAAATAAATAAATAAATAAATAATTTTAAATGTACAACATAAGATTCACCATTTTAAAGTGTACAATTCAAAGCCATCTAACACACTCATAATGCTACCATCATCACTATCTACTTCCAAAACATTTTCATCACTGCTAAAGGAAATTCTGTGCCCATTAAACCTTATTCCCCAATTTTTCCCCTTTTCTCTAGCAACCACGAAACTTATTTATGTCTCTATGGATTTGCCTACGGGAGACACTTCTTTTTTGTTTGTTTGTTTTTGAGACGGAATCTCACTCTGTCACCCAGGCTGGAGCGCAGTGGCGCAATCTCGGCTCACTGCAAGCTCCGCCTCCCGAGACGTTTCATATGAATGAATCATACAATGCGTGGCCTTTTTGTGACTGGACTATTTCACTTAGCTTAATGTTTTCAAGAGATATCTATGTTGTAGCCTGTATCAGTACTTCATTCCATTTTAAGGCTGAATAATATTTCATTGTATGGTTATACCACATTTCATGTATCCATTCATTATTTGATGGACATTTGGGTTGTTTCTACCTTTTGACTATTGTGAATACTGCTGCTGTGAACATTTATGTGTAAGTTTTTGTCTGAACATCTGTTTTCAATTCTTTTAGGTATATAGCTAGGAGCAGAATTGCTGAATTATCTGGTAATTCTATGTTTAACTTATTGAAGAACTGCCAAATTGTTTTCTACAGTGACTCCACCATTTTACATTTCCACTAGCAATGTGTGAGTGTTCCAATTTCTCCACATCCTTTCCAACACTTGTTATTGTCTATTTTTTTAAATATAGTTATCTTGGTGGAGATGAAATGATAACTCTTTGTGGTTTTAATTTGCATTTTCCTAACCACTAATGGCATTGAATGTCTTTCCATGTGTTTGTTGGCCATTTGTATATCTTCTTTAGAGAAATGTCTATTCAAGTCTTTTTTTAAAAATGGAGTGGTTTTGTTGTTGTTGTTGAGTTATATAAATCATTTACATATTCTGGATATTAAACCCTTATCAGATATATGATTTGTAAATATTTTCTCCTATTCTATGGGCTGTCTTTTCACTCTCTTCACAGAGTCCTTTGATACACAAAAGTTTTTAATTTTATGAAGCCCAACTTACCTATTTTTTCTTTTGTTGCTTATAATTTGGTCTCATATCTAAGAAGTCGCTGCCAAATCTAAGGTCATGGAGATGTACAACTAAGTTTTCTTCTAAGAGTTTTATAGTTTTAACTGTTATAGTTAGCTCTTTGATCCATTTGCAGTTGATTTTTGTATATGGAATGAGGTGAGTCCAACTCCATTCCTTTGCATGTGGCAATCCTGTTGTCCCTGCATCATTTGTTGAATAATGTTAATCACTTTTTGAAAACATGTTTTGGGTGACTACATATGTTACATAGTGCATCACCATTTGCTTACTTATTCCTCCTTTGTCTTGTGGTGTTCTAGAGATGCAGATAATTTACTCGTTGACCACATCTTTCTTTAGAAAACATGTTCGGCTCACAGCTTCAAAAAAGAGAACCCCTAGAGACATCATAAATATTTTGGACATGGTAGACACTTGGCCAAAGCTGGGCCCATCAGATCTTTACTTTGGGAATTTAGCACTGGGATACTGATACTATGTGATCTAGATGTGTGGGGAAACAAGTTTAAAGGTAACATAAAGTCTGGGTTCCATAATTTTTTTTGACTTTATGAACCATCTGATTTACAAAGTCTGGTTATCATAATAACTGAGGTTATTATGATAATTTCTGTGTTAAGAGGACAGAAGAACCAGCTATAAAACAGAAAAAAAAAAAAAGGATGTAGACACATTTAAAATAGAAACTACAAAAAAATGGAGAGATTTGCAGTTTCGTAAATTTCTAATTCTCATGAATCCCATAAGAATCTCTGCTTCCTTTACTTTCCCTGGTTTTCTGGAGTTAGTTTGGGTGAATGTCTTTTCCTTTGCAAACAAAATTTTCCTGACTTAGACAGACCTTATACTGGTTGGGAATCTTGCAAGAGACAGAAAACCCAACTTAACTGGCTTAAGCCAAAGGACTCATACTGGCTCATATACCCAAAAGTCCAGGGTATAGCTTGATGTAGGGACTAAAACATGTCAGGTAGCCATGGTTCTCTACATCCCCCAGTTCTACCTCCTGTGGTGTTCACTTAATTCCCAACCTTAGGAACTCTCACCTTCAATCATTCTGGCTACGAACAGTCTAAAAAGAAAGAACACTTTCCTATAACTCCTGAGCAAGTCTTGGATTCACTCTGATTGTGACCACATTGCATGAGTCATGGCCCATCCTTGAACTAACCCCAAAGGGTCTTGTGCCAAGTCTGAGTCAGATGTTCACTCCTGGGTAGGGAAAAACCTCATTGGAACCACATTGACTGAAAATGAGGAGGGAGGTTTTCTTAAAGGAAATTCTGGATTCTGTTACAAAATAGAATGGATGCTGAGTAGGCAAAGAAACAATAGATGCCAACACAGGCATTTAGATACATTCTAATTTTTTATTATTGCCCTTAATACTTGTGTGCAGCCTTGTCCATAAATATTTGTTCACATCTCTCATCATGTTTTTAGGATATTGTTTAGCTCTGTTGTTGCATTACAAATCATCCCAAACTTAGTGGCTTAAAACAAAGACAATGATTTATTTCTCACTATTCTGTGGGCTGGCTGGGCTCAGCTGGGAAGTTCTGCTCCTTATGGTATAGTTGAGGTTGCTCATGGAGCTGCATTCAGCTGATGAGTGGCTGGGGCTGCCCCATCCAAGACAGTTTCTTCTCCTCCTGGGCCTCTCTCTATGTGGCCTTTCATCATTCCGCAGTGTAGGCTGAGCTTATTTATAGTGTGGTGACTGGCTTCCAGGATGTAGAGAATGGAAATTCCCAGACAGTCCTCCTAAGGCCTAGGCCTGGAAGTCCCAGTGGATTACTTCTGCTTCACCTTGTCAGTCAAAACAAGCCATGAGGCCTTCCCAGATTCAAAGGGAGAAGGATATAAATATACTCCCAGAAATAGAAATGCTAGGTGAAAGAGTATGCGTATTTTAAGGTTCATGACACACATTGTGAGATTTGTTCCCCAGACAGCTTCTGCCAATGTTCAACACCCCCCCACCAGCAGTGTATAAGATCATGTGTTTCACCACACAAATGCAAACACTTAGAAATTTCATAGGTTTAAAAATAACAATGTGATTGTTGTCTTATTAATATTTGAGGGGTTAAACTTTTTCATGTGCTTAGCCATTAAAATAATTTTAATTATTTAATAACATATGTCTGTGTTATTAGATTAGGATATAGCATACCAATGTGTGCCATCATCTAGTTTAATAAAAAGCATCTTACTGTGAAATGTTCTGTGGGTTCCTCCCTAATTCTATTCCCTTCTCTCCCTCTCAAAGGTAACCATTATTATAAATTTTTGTTTATACTCCCATGCCCTTATTTTATTTTATCTTTTATAACAGCTTTTTTTGCAATATAATTCACTTATCATACAATGGACCCATTTAAAGCGTACAATTAATGTTTTTTGTACATTAACAGAGTTGTAAAACCATCACCACAATAAATTTTAGAACATTTTCATTATCCCCTAAAGAAATCCTGTACTCCTTAGCAGTTATATTCATTCTCCCCTTTCCCCTAACTCCCACCCTAGGCAATCACTAATCAATTTTATTTCTATTTAGATTTCCTATTTGGGGTATTTCAGAGAAATAAAATCATAGAATATGTGGTCTTTTGTGTCTGGCTCCTTCACTTAACATGTTTTCAAGGGTCATCTATGTTGCAGACTGTATCAATATGTCATTCCTTTTTATTGCTGAGTGATATGCCATTGTGTGAATACATCACATTTTATTTGTGATTTGTCTGTTGATGCACATTTAGGTTGTTCACATTTTTGACTATTATGAATGATGCTGTTATGAACATTCATGTACAAGTTTGTGTAGTCTTATATTTTCAGTTCTTTTGGAGTATTTCAGTACCTTGGAGTGGAATTGCTGGGTTATGTGGTAACTCTGTATTTAAACGTTTGAGTAACTGTCTTTCAGAGTGTTTCACACTTTTCCAGACTGTTTTCCAAAGTGATGACAGAATTTTACATTTCCAATAGAAGTATGACGGTTCCAGTTTCTCCACATCCTTATCAACCCTTGGTATTATCTGTCTTTTTGATTATAGCCATCCTAGTGGATATGAAATGGTGACTCACTGTGGTTTTCATTTACATTTCCCTAATGACTAATGATACTGAGCATCTTTTCCTGTGCTTAATTTCTCTTCTTTTGTGATAGTTTAATCATGTGTTTGTATTTTTAGATAATATGTTAATTAGTTTTACATGTTTTAATGTGATTTTCAAATTGATATATAATAGTTGTACATATTTTGGAGGTACAGGTGATATTTTGATACCTGTATGCAATGTGTAGTGATCATGTTTTGAAATTTATATTAATAGAATTCTTTATGCAAGTATAGTGTATGCGGTTGTACATCCTTCTGTAAGATACTTATTTCAGTAAATTTAACACTTCTGGGGTTCATCCATATTGAGGCATGTGACTGTAGTTTATTTCACTTATGTATATATTCCATTATGTGAATACTGCAAAATTTATTTATTCATTATTTTATTAATGAATATTTAGGTTAGTTCCAATTTTTCATTATTATACAAGAGGCTACTGTGAATATTTTTGCATATAGACACACAGGTGCAATAATTTTTCTAGGGCATAAATTGAAGTAAAATTCCTGGGTCATAAGATATACAAAAGTTCACCTCTACTAGGTAAAGCCAAATAGTCTTCCAACATGGTTGTACAAATTCACACTCCCCCAGTAGTGTGTGAGCATTTCTGTTACTCCATCATCTCTCCAACATTAGACGTTGTCAGGCCTCTGAGCCCAAGCCAAGCCATCGCATCCCCTGTGACTTGCATGTATACGCCCAGATGGCCTGAAGTAACTGAAGAATCACAAAAGAAGGGAATATGCCCTGCCCCGCCTTAACTGATGACATTCCACCACAAAAGAAGTGCAAATGGCCAGTCCTTGCCTTAACTGATGATATTCTACCGCAAAAGAAGTGAAAATGGCCGGTCTTTGCCTTAAGTGATGACATCACCTTGTGAAAGTCCTTTTCCTGGCTCATCCTGGCTCAAAAGCTCCCCCACTGAGCACCTTGTGACCCCCACTCTGCCTGCCAGAGAACAACCCCCTTTGACTGTAATTTTCCTTTATCTACCCAAATCCTATAAAACGGCCCCACCCTTATCTCCCTTGGCTGACTCTCTTTCGGACTCAGCCCGCCTGCACCCAGGTGATTAAAAGCTTTACTGCTCACACAAAGCCTGTTTGGTGGTCTCTTTACACAGACGCGCATGAAATTTGGTGCCGTGACTCGGATTGGGGGACCTCCCTTAGGAGATCAATCCCCTGTCCTCCTGCTCTTTGCTCCATGAGAAAGATCCACCTATGACCTCAGGTCCTCAGACCAACCAGCCCAAGAAACATCTCACCAATTTCAAATCCAGTAAGTGGCCCCTTTTTACTCTCTTCTCCAACCTCCCTCACTATCCCTCAACCTCTTTCTCCTTTCAATCTTGGTGCCACACTTCAATCTCTCCCTTCTTTTAATTTCAATTCCTTTCATTTTCTGGTAGAGACAAAGGAGACACGTTTTATCCGTGGACCCAAAACTCCGGCACCAGTCACGGACTAGGGAAGGCAGCCTTCCCTTGGTGTTTAACCATTGCAGGGACGCCTCTCTGATTATTCACCCAGGTTTCAGAGCTGTCAGACCATGCAGGGACGCCTGCCTTGGTCCTTCACCCTTAGCGGCAAGTCCCGCTTTTCTGGGGAAGGGGCAAGTACCCCAACCCCTTCTCTCCATGTCTCTACCCCTTCTCTGCATTTCTGGGGGGCAAGAAACCCCCAACCCCTTCTCCTTCACCCTTAGCAGCAAGTCCTGCTTTTCTGGCAGAGGGGCAAGTACCCCAACCTTGTATCTCTGTGCCCCAATCCGTTATTTCCATGCCCCAACCTCTTATGTCTGTGCCCCAATCCCTTATTTTTGTGCCCCGACCTCTTATATCTCTGTGCCCTGATCCCTTATTTCCATGCCCCGACCTCCTATATCTCTGCGCCCTGATCCCTTATTTCTGTGCCCCAACCTCTTATATCTCTGCACCCTGATCCCTTATTTCCATGCCCCGACCTCATATCTCTGCACCCTGACCCCTTCTCTGCTTTTCTGGAGGGCAACAACCCCCCACCCCTTCTCCGTGTCTCTACTCTTTTCTCTGGGCTTGCCTCCTTCACTATGGGCAAGCTTCCACCTTCCATTACTCCTTCTTCTCCCTTAGCCTGTGTTCTTAAGAACTTAAAACCTCTTCAACTCTCACCTGACCTAAAATCTAAGCCTCTTATTTTCTTCTGCAATGCCGCTTGACCCCAATACAAACCGACAGTAGTTCCAAATAGCCGGAAAACGGCACTTTGAATTTTTCCATCCTACAAGATCTAAATAATTCTTGTCGTAAAATGGGCAAATGATCTGAGGTGCCTGACATCCAGGCATTCTTTTACATTGGTCCCTCTCTAGTCTCTGTTCCCAGTGCAACTCATCCCAAATCTTCCTTCTTTCCCTCCTACCTGTCCACTCAGTCCCAACCCCAAGTGTTGCTGAGTCTTTCTAATCTTCCTTTTCTACAGACCCATCTGACCTCTCCCCTCCTCGCCAGGCTGAGCTAGGTCCCAATTCTTCCTCAGCCTCCGCTCCTCCACCCTATAATCCTTTCATCACCTCCCCTCCTCACACCAGGTCCTGCTTACAGTTTTGTTCCGTAACTAGCCCTCCCCAATCTGCCCAGCAATTTACTCTTAAAAAGGTGGCTGGAGCTAAAGGCATAGTCAAGGTTAATGCTCCTTTTTCTTTATCCCAAATCAGATAGGGTTTAGGCCCTTTTTCATCAAATATAAAAATCCAGCCCAGTTCATCACTCGTTTGGCAGTAACCCTGAGATACTTTACAGCCCTAGACCCTAAAAGGTCAAAAGGCCGTCTTATTCTCAATATATGTTTTATTACCCAATCTGCTCCCGACATTAAATAAAACTCCAAAAATTAAATTCTGGCCCTCAAACCCCACAACAGGATTTAATTAACCTCGCCTTCAAGGTGTACAATAATAGAAAAAAGTTGCAATTCCTTGCCTCCACTGTGAGACAAACCCCAGCCACATCTCCAGCACACAAGAACTTCCAAATGCCTGAACCGCAGTGGCCAGGCGTTCCTCCAGAACCTCCTCCCCCAGGAGCTTGCTACAAATGCCAGAAATCTGGCCACCAGGCCAAGGAATGCCTGCAGCCCAGGATTCCTCCTAAGCCGTGTCCCACCTGTGCAGGACCCCACTGGAAATCAAACTGTCTGACTCACCTGGCAGCCACTCCCAGAGCCCCTGGAATTCCGGCCTAAGGCTCTCTGACTCCTTCCCAGATCTTCTTGGCTTAGTGGCTGAAGACTGATGCTGCCGGATCGCCTCAGAAGCCCCCTAGACCATCACAGACGCTGAGCTTCGGGTAACTCTCACAGTGGAAGGTAAGTCCGTCCCCTTCTTAATCAATATGGAGGCTACCCACTCCACATTACCTTATTTTCAAGGGCCTGTTTCCCTTGCCTCCATAACTGTTTGTGGGTATTGACAGCCAGGCTTCTAAACCTCTTAAAACTTAGACAATACTCTTTTAAGCACTCCTTTTAGTTATCCCCACCTTCCCAGTTCCCTTGTTAGGCCGAGACACTTTAAATTATCTGCTTCCCTGACTATTCCTGGATTACAGCTACATCTCATTGCTGCCCTTCTTCCCAATCCAAAGCCTCCTTTGCATCCTCCTCTTGTATTCCCCCACCTTAACCCACAAGTATAAGATACCTCTACTCCCTCCTTGGTGACCGATCATGCACCCCTTACCATCTCATTAAAACCTAATCACCCTCACCCTGATCAATGCCAATATCCCATCCCACAGCATGATTTGAAAGGATTAAAGCCTGTTATCACTCGCCTGCTACAGCATGGCCTTTTAAAGCCTATAAACTCTCCTTACAATTCCCCCATTTTACCTGTCCTAAAACCAGACAAGGCTTACAAGTTAGTTCAGGATGTATGCCTTATCAACCAAATTGTTTTGCCTATCCACCTGATGGTGACAAACACATATACTCTCCTAGCCTCAATACCTCCCTCCACAATCCATTATTCTATTCTGGATCTCAAACATGCTTTCTTTACTATTCCTTTGCACCCGTCATCCCAGCCTATCTTCGCTTTCACTTGGACTGACCCTGATACCCATCAGGCTCAGCAAATTATCTGGGCTGTACTGCCGCAAAGCTTCACAGACAGCCCCCATTACTTCAGTCAAGCCCAAATTTCTTCCTTATCTGTTACCTATCTCAGCATAATTCTCATAAAATCACACGTGCTTTCCCTGCTGATCATGTCCAATTAATCTCCCAAACCTCAATCCCTTACAAAACAACTCCTTTCCTTCCTAGGCATGGTTAGTGCGGTCAGAATTCTTACACGAGAGCCAGGACCACACCCTGTAGCCTTTCTTTGCAAACAACTTGACCTTGCTGTTTTAGCCTAGCCCTCATGTTGGCGTGCAGCGGCTGCCACTGCCTTAATACTTTTAGAGGCCCTAAAAATCACAGACTACGCTCAACTCACTCTCTACATTTCTCATAACTTCCAAAATCTATTTTCTTCCTCATACCTGAGGCATATACTTTCTGCTCCCCGGCTCCTTCAGCTGTACTCACTCTTTGTTAAGTCCCACAATTACCATTGTTCCTGGCCCGGACTTCAATCTGGCCTCACACATTATTCCTGATACCACACCTGACCCCCATGACTGTATCTCTCTGATCCACCTGACATTCACCCCATTTCCCCATATTTCCTTCTTTCCTGTTTGTCACCCTGATCATGCTTGATTTATTGATGGCAGTTCCACCAGGCCTAATCGCCACACACCAGCAAAGGCAGGCTACGCTATAGTACAAGCCACTAGCCCGCCTCTTAGAACCTCTCATTTCCTTTCCATCGTGGAAATCTATCCTCAAGGAAATAACTTCTCAGTGTTCCATCTGCTATTCTACTACTCCTCAGGGATTATTCAGCCCCCCTCCCTTCCCTACACATCAAGCTCGAGGATTTGCCCCCACCCAGGACTGGCAAGTTAGCTTTACTCAACATGCCCCAAGTCTGGTAAGTAAAATACCTCTTAGTCTAGGTAGACACTTTCACTGGATAGGTACAGGCCTTTCCTACAGGGTCTGAGAAGGCCACCGCAGTCATTTCTTCCCTTCTGTCAGACATAATTCCTTAGTTTAGCCTTCCCGCCTCTATACCTTCTGATAACAGACCAGCCTTTGTTAGTCAAATCAGCCAAGCAGTTTCTCAGGCTCTTAGTATTCAGTGAAACCTTTATATCCCTTACGGTCCTCCGTCATCAGGAAAAGTAGAACGGACTAAACGTCTTTTAAAAACACACCTCACTGGTGGCGGGCACCTGTAGTCCCAGCTACTCCAGAGGCTGAGGCAGGAGAATGGCGTGAACCCCCGGGGGGCGGAGCCTGCAGTGAGCCCAGATTGCGCCACTGCACTCCAGCCTGGGCGACAGTGAGACTCTGTCTCAAAAAAAAAAAAAAAAAAAAAAAAAAAAAACACACCTCACCAAGCTCAGCCACCAACTTAAAAAGGACTGGACAATACTATTACTACTTTCCCTTCTCAGAAGTCAGACCTGTCCTCAGAATGCTACAAGGTACAGCCCATTTGAGCTCCTGTATAGACGCTCCTTTTTATTAGGCCCCAGTCTCATTCCAGACACCAGACCAACTGACTGTGACCCAAAAAACTTGTCATCTCTACTATCTTCTCTCTAGTCATACTGCTATTCTCCATTCTCAACTACTCATACATGCCCTGCTCTTGTTTACACTGCCAGTTTACACTGTTTCTCCAAGCCATCACAGCTGATATCTCCTGGTGCTATCCCCAAACTGCCACTCTTAATCTTGAAGTAAATAAATAATCTTTGCTGGCAGGACTATGCTGAATCTCCTTAGGTACTCTCTAATTAAATGTCCTAGGTCCTCCCAATTCTTAGACCTTTTATACCTGTTTTTCTCCTTCTCTTATTCCATTTAGTTTTTCAACTCATACAAAACTGTATCCAGCCCATCACCAATAATTCTACACGACAAATGTTTCTTCTAACAACCCCACAGTATCACCCCTTACCACAAAATCTTCCTTCAGCTTAATCTCTCCCGCTCTAGGTTCCCACGCCACCCCTAATCCCGCTCGAAGCATCCCTGAGAAACATTGCCCATTCTCTCTCCATACCACCCCCCCAAAAATTTTCGCCGCCCCAACACTTCAACACTATTTTGTTTTATTTTTCTTATTAATATAAGAAGGCAGGAATGTCAGGCCTCTGAGCCCAAGCCAAGCCATCGCATCCCCTGTGACTTGCACGTATACGCCCAGATGGCCTGAAGTAACTGAAAAATCAGAAAAGAAGTGAATATGCCCTGCCCCGCCTTAACTGATGACATTCCACCACAAAAGAAGTGTAAATGGCCAGTCCTTGCCTTAACTGATGACATTCCACCACAGAAGAAGTGAAAACGGCCGGTCCTTGCCTTAAGTGATGACATTACCTTGTGAAAGTCCTTTTCCTGGCTCATCCTGGCTCAAAAGCTCCCCCACTGAGCACCTTGTGACCCCCACTGCCCACCAGAGAACAACCCCCTTTGACTGTAATTTTGCTTTATCTACCCAAATTCTATAAAACAGCCCCACCCTTATCTGCCCTGGCTGACTCTTTTCAGACTCAGCCCGCCCACACCCAGGTGATTAAAAGCTTTATTGCTCACACAAAGCCTGTTTGGTGGTCTCTTTACACGGACGCACATGAAAGACATTATCACATTTCTTAAATTAGTCTAACTTGTGTGAATAAAATTGTATCTCAATCTGATTTTAATGTACATGTCCCTGATTACTAATGAGATTGAGCATCTTTTCACATTTCTATGGACCATTCATATTTTTTCTTTTCTGAAGTGCCTAAGTATTTCGCCCATTCTTCTGTTGTGTTGTCTTTTAAAAATTGATTTGTAGTTCATTTTATAGTGTGAATACTGATACTTTGTCAGTCGTATATGTTACAAGATTTCCAAACACTCTCCTCTCTTTTTATTCTCTTTATTATATATTTTGGTGAGCAAAAGTTCTTAATTTTAATGGAACTAAGTCTGTAATCATGTTATGTGATTTTGTGCTTTTTTTGTATCTTAAATAAATTTTTTCCTTCAAGTTCATAAAGCTATACTCTCAAATTATCTTCTAAGTGCTTTATATCTCTGCTTTTCATATTTAAAGATGTGCTTGAACCGAAATTGATTTTAATGTATGGTGTAACCTAAAGTAACCTAAGGATGTAATTGAATTGTTTGTAACTCAAAGGATAAATGCTTGAAGGGGTGGATACTCCATTTTCCATGATGTGCTTATTTGACATTGCATGCCTGCATCAAAGCATTTCATGTACCCCATAAGTATACATACTTACTATGTACCCACAAAATTTTTAAAAGTAATAAAATAAAAGCCTATTACAATTTTTGTTAAAATTAATTTGACTCTATAGATTAGGGGAGAATTGACATCTCTATAAAATTGAATTTTCTGACAAATCAACATAGCATATTAAGTACTCCTTTATTTTTGTCTTTTTGAATATATTTCACAGATGTATCATTCTCCCCATTCAGCTTTGCACATCTTTAGTAGATTATCTTTTTTTTTTTCTTATAGACAGAGTCTCACTATGTTGCCCAGGCTGGCCTTGAACTCCTGGGCTCAAGTGATTGCTCCACCTCTGCCTCCTGAGTAGCTGAAACTACAGGTACATACCACTGTGTCCAACTAACACCTCATGGGTTTTATGCTATTATAAGTTATGTTTCTTTAAAATTATATATTCTGATTGTACTAATGTTTTATATATTGCATTTTTATCTGTCAGAATTGTTCAGCTCTTTAACTGGCTTGTATTTTTGTGTAGATTCTCTGCGAATGACTACGTAGACATCATATCAACTGTGAGTAATGACTACCTTATTTTATCATATCCCATCTGTATTCTTCAACTTCCTTCTATAGTATTGGTTAAAACCTCCAGTACAAGATTAAATACAAAAGTTGATGGTAAGGGCCCTGTTTTTTTTTTTCTCCTAAATTTAAAGGGAATTTTTTCAACATTTCACAATTTAAGTATAACATAACATTTGCAGTAGGTTTTTAGTATATGCCATTTATCAGAAAAGGAAATGTCTTTGTATTACTAGTTTGATAAGAATGTTTATCAGGAATTCATATTGAATTTTATACAACATGTTTTTCTGTATTTTTTTAAGATGATCGTATTATATTTATTCTTTAAATTAAGATTGTAGCCAGAGCTTGCAGTGAGCTGAGGTAGTGCCACTGCAGTCCTGCCTGGGTGAAAGAGCGAGACTCCATCTAAAAAAAAAAAAAAAAAAAAAAAAAAATTGTAGTTAATTGTAATAATTGGTTTCTATTGTTAAGCCAATCTCTCATTCCTGAAATGAAATTAATTTGGCCATATGTTATCATCTTTTCCTAGTATGTTATTAAATTTAGTTTGCTAATATTTTGTTTAGGATTTTTGTATCTGTGTTTATGATTTAAATTGGGTTTTAATTTTTGTTTCTCACATTATCTTGGTCAGTTTTTACTGTGCAATTATGCTGGCCTTATCATATGAGTTGGGAAATGCTCTCTCTTTTTTATGCTTCAGGATATCTTGCATAGTTTTAAAATGTTTGTTCTTGAATGTTTGCTATAAATCACTAAAAAAACCCACACAGGCTTGATGTGTTCTGTGGGAAGATTTTTTGGGGTAAATTTTTAGAGACAGAGTCTTGCTATATTGCCCAGGCTGGAATGCAGTGGCTATATACAGACACAGTCATAGCACAATACAGCCTCAAACTCCTGGTCTCAAGGGAATCTCCTGCCTCAGCCTCCCAAGTAACTGAGGCTATGGGAGTATACCATCACAGTCAGCCTATGGGAAGATTTAAAAGTTTCTATTCGATTTACTTCATACTTTTAAGACTATTGAAGTTCTCTGGGTTTTTTCTTTTGAGTCAGTTTTGTTGATTTATATTTTTCTAGGAATTTGCACATTTCATTTAAGTTTTCAAGTGTATTGATACTCTTTATAATATTCTCTAATTTTCTTTTGGTATCAGAAGTATCTGAAGTTACATCTTCATTTTTATTACTTAGAGTTAATGTCTTCTCTTTTTTCTTCCATGATCAATCTAGCCAGTTTTGTTTTTGTTGATTCTTTCGATTATATTTTCATTTTATATTGACCATGAGTGATATAAGTACTGTGACAATCAAGATACAGAATACTTTTATTACTGTAAAATGGCCTTATGCTGTCCTTTGTAGTGAAACCCTACCCCATTTCTAACTCCTGATATTACTACTGAGCTATTTTCTCTCCCTATAGTTTTGCCTATTTCAAAATGCTATTTATTTTTTATTATTTACTTATTTTTAAATTTTTTCTGAGTACATAATAGGTATATTTATGGGGTATTTGAGATATTTTGATACAGGCATGCAGTGCCTAATAATCACACCATGGAAAATGGGGCATCCATCCCTTCAAGCGTTATCCATTGTGTCACAAACAATCCAATTGTACTCTTTTAGTTGTTTTTAAATGTACAATTAAATTTTTATTGACTAGAGTCACCCTGATGGGCTGTCAAATACTAGGCTTTATTCATGCATTCGAACTATTTTTTCTTACCCATTAATCATCCCCAACTCCTCCCCACCCTCCTACTATCCTTCCCAGCCTCTGATAACTATGCTTCTAATCTCTGTTTCCATGGGTTCAATTGTTTTAATTTTTAGCTCCCACAAATAAATGAGAACAGGTGTTATTTGTCTTTCTGTGCCTGGCATATTTCACTTAACATAATGACTTCCAGCTCTATCCTGTTTTTGCAAATGACTGAGTCTCATTCTTTCTTTATGGCTGAATAGTACTCCATTGTGTATAAGTATCACATTTTCTTTATCCGTTAATCTGTTGATGGACCCTTAGGACGCTTCTAAATCTTGGCTATTGTGAACAGTGCTGCAACAAATATGGGAACTCGGGTATCTCTTTGATATGCTGATTTTCTTTCTTTTGAGTATATACTCAGTGGAATGCTGGATCATATGGTAGCTCTATTTTTAGTTTTTTGAGGAACCTCCAAATAGTTCTCCATAGTGGTTGTACTAATTTACATTCCCACCAAAGGTGTACAAGGGTTCCCTTTTATCCACATCCTCGCCAGCATTTGCTATTGCCTGTCTTTTGAATATAAGCCATTTAATCTGGGATGAGATGATACCTCATTGTAGTTTTGATTTGCACTTCTTTGATGATCAATGATGGTGAGCACTTTTTATATGTCTATTGCCATCTGTATGCCTTCTTGTGGGAAATGTATATTTAAATCTTTTGCCTATTTTTAATTGGATTACTAGACTTTTTCCTATAGAGTTACTTGAACTCCTTATATGTTCTGGTTATTTATCCCTTGTCAGTTGGTGTATTAGTCCGTTCTTGTACTGCTATAAAGAAATACCTGAAACTGGGTTATTTATAAAGAAAAGAGGTTTAATTGGCTCATGATTCTGCAGGCTGCCCAGGAAGTATGGCTGGGGAGGCCTCAGGAAACTTACAATCATGGCAGAAGGTGAAGGGGAAGCAGACACATCTTCACATGGTCATAGCTGAAGGAAGAGAGAGCGGGGAGGTGCTACATACTTTTAAGCAATCTGATCTTGTGAGAATTCCATCATGAGAACCGCAGCAAAGCGGGATATCTGCCCCCATGATCCAATAACCTCCCACTAGGCCCCACCTCCAACATTGGGGATTACAATTCAACATGAGATTTGGGTGGGGACATAAATCCAAACCGCATCAGATGGGTAGTTTGCAAATGTTTTCTCCCATTGTGTGGGTTGTCTCTTCAGTTTGTTGATTGTATCCTTTGCTGTACAAGAGTTTTTTTTTAACTTGATGTGATCCCATTTGTCCATTTTTGCTTTCGTTGCCTGTACTTGTGGGGTGTTGCTCAAGAAATCTTTGTGCAGACTGATGTCCTGGAGAGTTTATCTAACATTTTCTCGTGGTAGTTTCATTGTTTGAGGTCTTAGATTTAATTCCTTGATTCATTTTGATTTGATGTTTCTATATGATGAGAGATGGGGGTCTAGTTTCATTCTTCTGCCTATGGGTATCCAGTTTTCTCAGCACTATTTATTGAAGAGACTGTCTTTTTCCCATTGCATGTACATGGTACCCGATATGGTTTGGATCTGTGTTCCTGCCCAAATCTCATGTCAAATTGTAATCCCCAGTGTTAGAGGTGGGACCTAGTATAGCAGGAGGTGATTGGATCATGGGGGCCAAGTTCTCATGAATGATTTAGCACCATCTCCCTTGGTACTGTATAGTGAGTGAGTTTTCACAAGATCCGGTTGTTTAAAAGTGTGTGGCACCTTCCCTCTCTCTCTCAGTCCTGCTCCTGCCATGTAAGATGCCTGCTCCCACTTTGCCCTCCACTATGAGTAGAAGTTCCCTCAGGCCTCCCCAGAAGCAGAGGCTGCCATGCTTCCTGTACAGCCTGAAGAATTGTAAGCCAATTAAACCTCTTTTCTTTATAAGATACCCAGTCTCAGGTATTTCCTTATAGCAATGCAAGAATGAACTAATACAATATCTTTATCGAAATTGAGTTCACTGTAGGTGTGTGGATTTGTTTCTGGATTTATTCTGCTCCATTGGTCTGTGTGTTTGTTTTTATTCCAGTACCATGCTGTTTGGCTATTAGAGCTCTGTAGTGCAGTTTGAAGTCAGGTAATATGATTTTTCCAGTTTTGTTCTTTTTGCTTAGGATAGCTTTGACTATTGTGGGTCTTTTGTTGTTCCATATAAATTTTAGGATAGTTTTTTTCTATTTCTGTGAAGAATAACATTGGTATTTTAATAGGAATTGCATTGAATCTATAGATTGCTTTGGGTAGTATAGACATTTTAACAATATTGATTCCTCCAATCCATGAACATGAAATATCTTTTCATGTTCTTTGGTGTTCTCTTCAATTTCTTCCATTGGTGTTTTATAGTTTTCATTATAGAGATCTTTCACTTCTTTGGTTAATTTCTAGGTATTTAATTTTATTTGTAGCTATTGTAAATGGGATTACTTTTTAAATATCTTTTTCAGATTATTCACTGTGGGTATATAGAAATGCTACCGATTTTTTTACGTGGATTTCATACCCTGCAACTTTACTGAATTTATCAGTTCTGATAATTTTTTGGGGGAGTCTTTAGGTTTTTCCAAATATAAGATTATATCATCTGCAAACAAGAATAATTTGACTTCTTCCTTTCCAATTTGGATGCCTTTTGTATCTTTCTCTTGCCTGATTGCTGTAGATAGGACTTCCAGTACTACGTTGAATAACAGTGGTGAAAGTGGGCATGCTTATCTTTGTTGTGTCCCAGATTTTAGAGGAAAGGCTTTCAGTATTTCCCCATTCAGTATGATACTAGCTGTGGGTCTGTTAAATATGGCTTTTAATCTGTTGAGGCATGTTCCTTCTATACAAACTTTTTGAAGGCTTTTATCATGAAGGGATGTTGAACTTCATCAAATGCTTTTTCAGGATCATTTGAAATGATCATATGGTTTTTGTCCTTCGTTCTGTTGATATGATGTATCACATTGATTGATTTGCATATGTTGCATCCCAGGGATATATCCCACTTGGTCATGATGAATGATCTTTTTAAGTGTTGTTAAATTCAGTTTGCTAGTATTTTATTGAGGATTTTTGCATTAATGTTCATCAGGGATATTGGCCTGTAGTTTTGATTTTTGGTGTGTCTTTGTCTAGTTTCGGTATCAGAGTAATACTGGCCTTATAGAATGCGTTTGGAAGTATTCTTTCCTCTTCTATTTTTCAGAATAGTTTGAATAGGATTGGTATTAGTTCTTCTTTAGATGGTTGGCAGAATTCAGCAGTGAAGCCATTGGGTCCTGAGGTTTTCTTTACTGGGAGACTTTTTACTATGGCTTCAATCTCATTACTTGTTCTTGGTCTAGTCAGGGTTTAGATTTATTCTTGGTTCAATCTTGGTAGGCTGTATGTGTCTAGGAATTTGTCAATTTCTTCTAGATTTTCCAATTTATTGGCATATAGTTGCTCATAGTAGCCTCTAATGACCCTTGGAATTTCTGTGGTGTCAGTTGTAAAGTCTCCCCTTTCATCTCAGATTTTACTTACTTGGATCTTCTCTGTTTTTTTCTTAGTCTGGCTAAAGGTTTTTCTATTTAATTTTTTTTTTTTTTAAACAACTTTTTGTGTCATTGATCTTTTGTAATTTTTTTTTTTGAGACAGAGTCTCGCTCTGTCACCCAGGCTGGAGTGCAGTGGCGCAATCTCGGCTCACTGCAAGCTCCACCTCCCGGGTTCACGCCATTCTCCTGCCTCAGCCTCTCCGAGTAGCTGGGACTACAGGCGCCTGCCACCACGCCTGGCTAATTTTTTGTATTTTTAGTAGAGACGGGGTTTCGCCATGGTCTCGATCTCCTGACCTCGTGATCCGCCCGCCTTGGCCTCCCAAAGTGCTGGGATTACAAGCGTGAGCCAACGCGCCCGGTCTGAGCTGACTTTTAAACCGTAAGACATGGTCCTTCCCACTCTTCCCTCTTCTTTTCAATGGCAGAGAAGCCTCACCTTGTGGCCGCCATCACCTCAGGCCCACGAGGAGTACTACCAGACTATTGCTCATGTTCCCTTAAGGCTAAGGACTCTTCAGTCAGCTTGTGGTGAATGCTGCCTGATCTGAGACTCACCCTTCAGAGGAATGGGCTCCCGTATGGCCCAGGGCAGGTCCGGAAATGCTGTACCAGAGCCAAGTCTTAGAATTGTGGACCCCAGGAGCCCACTTTTTGCTCTACCCACCTCTGGCCAAGCTGCTACCTAAGGTGCAAGACAAAGTCCCTTAACTTTTTTTTTTTTTGAGACAGAGTCTCGCTGTCGCCCAGGCTGGAGTGCAGTGGCACGATCTCGGCTCACTGCAGGCTCCGCCCCCCGGGGTTCACGCCATTCTCCTGCCTCAGCCTCCGGAGTAGCTGGGACTACAGGAACCCGCCACCACGCCCGGCTAATTTTTTGTATTTTTAGTAGAGACGGGGTTTCACTGTGTTAGCCAGGATGGTCTCGATCTCCTGACCTCGTGATCCACCCGCCTCAGCCTCCCAAAGTGCTGGGATTACAGGCGTGAGCCACCGTGCCCGGCCTAACTTTTTTCTCCACTTTTCTCAAGCAGAAAGGATCTCACCCCACAGCCACCACAGCTGGAAATTTGCTGTGTCTCATCTGAAGCTAGCAAGTCTGAGTCTCATTCAAAGCCCTTGACACAGTACTTGGGTATTGCTGCCGGGTATTCAGGGGCCAAGGGCTCTTCAGTTAGCAGGTGATGAATTTTGCCATGACTGGGTCCTTCCATTCAAGGCAGTGGATAGCCTCGTGGCCCAGAGTGTGTCTAGAAATGTTGTCTGGGAGCTGGGGCCTGGAAAGGGGATTTCATGACTGACTGGTACCCTATCCTGCTGTGGCTCAGCAGCTGTCCAAGATGCAAGACAAAGTCCTCCCCACTCTTCCATCTCTCCTCCTAAAGTGGAAGAAAGAGGTCTCTTTTGAAGCCATGAGCTGTGCAGCCTGGCATTAGGGGAGGGTTGATGACAGCACTCCCTTAGTTGCCCTGGCTGGTGTCTTAGTAGGTCATGTGGACCCCTAGTCCACTGTCTCTGGACCCAGTTCAGCACTAGAGCTCACCTAGGTATTAAAGTCCTTATGGCCTAGACTGCCTTTCAAGTTTAGTTGGAGCCCTAGAGCACTTTAGCCTGTGGCGGTGAAGCTTATGGGAACTATTTCCAACTGCTGGGATTGGTGATTCGCCCCCTGGCTAGGGCTGATTTAAATGCTCCCTCCATGTGCAGGTGTCAGCTGAGTTTGGTCCAGTTTTGCTTTCTGCTGTAACAAGGGCAGCACTGAGTTCATTGCTGGCTCGCCTTCTCCCCAGGGCACACAAACACTCTCAGCACTACGCCACTGCTGCTGGGTGATGGGGAAGAGGTCGTGTCGGTGATTCAAGACTGTTTTTCCTACCTCTTCAGTGCCTCTTTCAGTGCTATGAAGTAAAACCAGGTACTGTGAGTGCTTACCTAATTTTTGGTTCTTATGAAGGTGCTTGGCTGTGTATAGATAATTGTTACATTGGTGTCATTGTGGGGAAGACAATCGGTGGAGACTTCTATTCTGCCATCTTGCTCCACGCCTCTCACCAGAATGCTATTTAATTTAAATTATACAGTATATAGCCTTTTGAGTTTGGCTGCTTTCACTAACAAATCTTATCCTGAATTTTACTCCATTTTAATTCTTCTTGACTTATGAAATCATACTTGTATTTAGAAACAAATCATTACAGAAGAAATATAAGAATAATTGGTAATTTGCTGGTGTACACTCTCAAGTACAATTTTAAAAATATTTCACATTTCTACCTAATTTTTTGATCCACTTTTTTCTTTTCTTTTTCTTTTCTTTTTTTTTATTTTTGAGATGGAGTCTGTCTCTGTTGCCTAGGCTGGAGTGCAGTAGTGCCATCTCAGCTCACTGCAACCTCCACCTCTTGTCCTGGGTTCAAGCAATTCTCCTGCCTCAGCCTCCCAAATAGCTGGGATTACAGGCGCCCGCCACCACCATTAGGCGTCCAGCTAATTTTTGTATTTTAGTAGAGACAGGGTTTTACCATGTTGGCCAGGTGGGTCTCGAACTCCTGACCTCAGGTCATCCGCCCACCTGTGCCTTCCAAAGTACTGGGATTACAGGCGTGAGCCACTGTGCCTGGCCTTGATCCACTTTTTAAGTTAATTGTATAAATTTTCAAATTTTAATTTTGAAATCATAAAATCAATATGTGCTTATGTGGACAATTTAATTTGAAGAATTTTGAGGAACTAAATTCCTTAGTTTTACTCTCCAGACTTTGTGGCTACTGTCAGTTTCTTGAGTATGTCTGAGGACATTTTATATGCATATGTAGGGGAATACTTTGGTGATATTGTGGGTTTGGTTCCAGACTACTGCAGTAAAGTGAGTATCACAATAAAATGACTCACTCAAATTTTTTTCCAGTGAATATAAAAATTATGTTTATACTGCAGTAGCACTACATCTTAAAAAATGTATTTACCCTAATTTTAAAAATATTTTATGGCCAAAAACTGCTAATAATTATCTGAGCCTTCAGCTAGTTGTAATCTCTTTGCTAGTAGAGGATATTGTCTTGATGTTAATGGCTGCTGACTGGTCAGGCTGGTGATGCTGAAGGTTAGGTTGGTTGTGGCAATTTCAAAAAATAAGACATCTTAAAATGAAGCCTGCCACATTGATTGACTCCTCCTTTCATGAAAAATTTCTCTATAGAATGTGATGCTATTTGATAACACTTTACTCAAGAGTAGATCTTCTTTCAAAATTGAAGCCAATCCTTTCAAACCATCCTGCTGCTTTTTCAACTAAGTTAATGTAATATTCTAATTCCTTTGTTGTCATGTCAACAATGTTTACAGCATCTTCACCAGGAGTAGATTCCATCTCAATAAACCATTTTCTTTGCTCATCCATAAGAAGTAACTCCTCATCCATTCAAGTTGCATCATGAGAATGCAGCAATTCAATCACATCTTTAGGTTCCACTTCTAATTCTAGTTCTCTTGCTATTTTTTTTTTTTTTACCATATCTGCAGTTACTACCTCCCCTGAAGTCTTGAACCCCTCAAAGCATCCTTGAGGGTTGGAATCAACTTCCTCCAAACTTCTGTTACTGTTGATATTTTGACCTTTTCACACAGACGAATGTTCTTAATGGCATCTAGAATGATGAATTCTTTCCAGAATGTTTGCAATTCATTTTACTCAGTTATATCAGATAAATCACTATCTGTGGCAGCTATAGCCTTTTGAAATGTATTTCTTAAATAATAAGATTTAAAAGTCAAAATTACTCCTTGATATATGGGCTACAGAATGGATGCTGTGTTAGCAGGCAGGAAAACAACATTAATATCCTTGTACATCTCCATTAAAACTCTTGGGTAACCAGGTACATTGTCAATAAACAATAATATTTTGTAAGGAATCTTTTTTTCTAAGCTGTAGGTCTCAACAGTAGGCTTAAAATATTCAGTCATGTGCAAAGATATATGCTGTCATCCAGCCTTTTTTGTTCATTTATACAGCATAGGCAGAGTATATTTAGCATGATTCTTAAGGATCATAGGATTTTCAAAATGGCAAATGAGCACTGGCTTCTACTTAAAATCACCAGCTGCCTTAGCCACTACCAAGAGAGTCAGCCTGACCTTTGAAGTTTTGAAGCCTGGCATTGACTTCTCTTGAGCTATGAAACTTCTAGATGCCATATTCTTCCAAAAGAAGGCTGTTTCATCTACACTGAAAATCTGTTGTTTAGTATAGCCACCTTCATCAATGATTTTAGCTTGATCTTCTGAATAACTTACTGCAGCTTCTACGTCAGAACTTGCTGCTTCACCTCACACTTTTGTGTTATGGAGAGAGCTACTTTCCTTAAACCTCATGAACTGAGTGCTGCAGCTTCTCCAACTTTTCTTCTGCAGCTTTCCCACCTCTCTCAGCCTGCATAGAATTTAAGAGAGTTTAGGGCCTTGCTTTGGATTAGGTTTTGGCTTAAGGGAATGTTGTGATTGGTTTGATCTTCTGTATAAACCACGCAGACTTTCTCCAAATCAGCAGTAAGGGTATTTCAGAAAGGCCTTATTCATGTGTTCACTGGAGTAGCACTTTTAATTTCCTTCCAGAACTTTTCTTTTGCATTCACAACTTAGCTAACTGGCACCAGAAGCCTGGCTTTTGGCCTGTCTCAGCTTTCAATATGCCTTCCTCACTAAGCTTCATCATTTCTAGTTTTTATTTCAAGCGAGAGACTTGTGACTCTTCCTTTCACTTGAGCACTTAGAGGCCATTGCAGGGTTATTAACTGGGCTAATTTCAATGTTGTCTCAGGGAATCGAGAGGCCTAAGGAGGGAGAAAGAGAGAGACACACAGATAGGGGAAATGGCCCATGGGTGTGTGGCAGGCCAGGTCTTCATTAGCAACCAGAACAGTCAGTTTCCACTAATCCTTTACTATAATTCTGATGAATGTATAAGTTAAATATTAGGAACTAGGGAAACTGCTGCCTTAGTACAAGGGCTGAAATGTGAAAACAAACCCATCAAGATCCCATCTGGGCTTTCTCAGACCTTAAAGACTGATAAAATGATGAAGGCATTTTTCTTTTTTTTTGTTTTTGTTTTTGAGATAGAGTTTTGCTCTTGTTGCTCAGGCTGGAGTGCAATGGCATGATCTCGGCTCACTGCAAACTATGTCTCTTGGGTTCAAGTGATTCTCTTGTCTCAGCTTCCTGAGTAGCTTGGATTACAGGCATGTGCCACCATTCCCAGCTAATTTTGTACTTTTAGTAGAGACGGGGGTTTCTCCATGTTGGTCAGGCTGGTCTCGAACTCTCGACCTCAGGTGACCTGCCCGCCTTGGCATCCCAAAGTGCTGGGATTACAGGCGTGAGCCTCCACTCCTGGCTGATGAAGGCATTCTTACACACACCTTGTATCAGGGCCCACTTAAGATTAAGTAATTTTTCCAGGGCTCTAAAGAAACTTTCCAGGCCCTAGAACATAGTTAAAGATTAGATTGAATGAAACACTCTTGCTGGTAGGTGCACACCCGCACGTAAACATATAACTTGAATGTATATAAGCACTGAAAAAAAAACTTGAAACTCTGAGTTGATCTGATGAACTTCCCTGACCTTCTCCCTGTGGCTGCTTACAGAAATAAACTCTCTTATGTCCAGGTCATCTACATCTCATTAATTGGATCATAAGACCAAGCAGCCAGACCTCAGTTTTATCCGGGCACAAAATCTGGCGGCTCCACTGGGACAGAGCTGCCCTCAGCAGCTAGAGGCTTGTGACCTGACGGTCTTTAGGAGACTCCCAGCAGCTGCTAGGTACAGTTTGTCCTGAGGACCCTTCTGAGAACTTTCCCCGGGCAAAAGGACCACCCATCCCCTTGCTACTGGGGTATAACAGGGGCTAGGACACTGAAGGGGTGAGTAAAACTGGATTATAAGCAGGGATCCTATTGTCTTCCTTATCGGGGCTTGCAAAGCCATTCATTTTGGTACCATTAAGGAGACAATAGGGCTAATTTGTAGATCTACTTTGCATTTGTTTGAAATATATTTACATTTGGCTGTGAGAATCTGTTTTTGTGTGTCTGTTATCTGTTAAGTTTTGAGCACTCAGGATGGGAAACACTGTCTCTGTTCCTGCCCATCGCCCCCTAGGGAGAATTCTGGCAGATTGGAAACACTATGGTTATCCACCCATGACTAAAAAGAAATTAATCTTTTACTGTAACATAGCTTGGCGGAAGTATGTTTTAGAGTCTGAAGAAAGGTGGCCAGTTTGTGGGACCTCGAACTTTCACACCATCTCTCAGAACTATTCTGCCAAAGGTTGGGAAAATGGGGGGAAATGCCATATGTCCTGGCATTCATGTTACTGTATGATTAGGATGTTAAGAAAGAAGGGAATAAGTTAATGGTACAATACACTGCTAAGGTTTGTCCTGACTCCCAAGGGGAGGAAGAAAGGACTCAGAAACCCAACAGTTAATAAATGCTCTTAACCGCTATAGTAGCTACTGCTCCAGTGCTAAGGCAAGGAAAGGAAGAGTTACTGCCCCCAGAATATAAGGAAGCTGCAGAGTTAGTGTCTCCCTCTCGAACTAGGCAAGGTACTAATTTGGGGAGGTCACCGACCCTGGAGCAGGGCAATTTCCACTATGACAATACCCAGTAGGGGTTAATCAGCAAGGAGCTCTGGCTGGATATTATTGGGCCTACAATCCTTTTTCCACATCCAACTTGTTAAATTGGAAAAACATCCTTCACATAGAGAGGATCCCCAGAAAATGACTGAATTATATACTGCTATATTTGCTACTCATTGTAGCAGATAGGCAGGTGTGTAAGCCCTCCTGAATATTATGCTCACTGCAGATGAGTGGCAGCTAGTTTTAGACAAAGCAAAGGAGGAAGTGCAACACCTTTATGATGAGGACCTAGATGATACTCCAGATTCTGATAGGGCAATCCTCTCTATGAACCCAAGTTGGTACCCTAATGAGGCCAATGCGGCTGGCATGGTTCACTTGGAACACTACAGGAGATACATATTAAAAGGCATGAAATCAGCTGGGCATTGTGGCTCATGCCTGTAACCCCAGCACTTTGGGAGGCCAAGGCGGGTGGATCACTTGCGGTCAGGAGTTCAAGATCGGCCTAACCAACATGGAGAAACCTTGTTTCTACTAAAAATACAAAATTAGCTGGGCATGGTGGTGCATGCCGGTAATCCCAGCTATTCGGGAGGCTGAGGCAAGAGAATCAGTTGAACCTGGGAGGCGGAGGTTGCAGTGAGCCAAGATCGTGCCATTGCACTCCAGCCTGGACAACAAGAGCAAAACTCTGTCTCAAACAAACAAAAAATGCATGATATCTGGGATGCCTAAACCTAAGAGCTTAAACAATGTACAGCAGCTCCAACAAAAACCTAATGAGGAACCCTCTGAGTTCATGGAACATATTTGTCCGATGTTCAGAAAATATACAGACCCCTACAAGATCCTGAAAACGCCAATATGGTTAATATGACTTTCATAGGGCAAAGTGCCCGATATCAGGAAAAAGTTCCAAAAGATAGAAGGGGCCTTTGGGATGAATGCCTCACAATTGATTGATATTGCATTAAAGGTTTATAACAGCAGAGAAACCAGGGAAGTTAAAAACCTGTGACAGGCAACAATACTTCTAGCCACAGCAGGAGGAAATCCAAAAGGAAAGGGACTCCAAAAATGGAGAGGAAAAATAGAAAAGGATCAATGTGCTTGCTGCTGGGAAACAGGACATTGGAACAAGGTTGTCCAAAATTAAGCCAGAGTGAACCAAAATCACTGATGGCAGCTAAGCCTGGAAATGAATTTGAGGAAGATTGAAGGTGCCTAAGGCTACCAGCAGCTCCAACCCTATCTGATATTAAAATCTCCCCACAGGAGCCTGGGGTAAAATTGACAGTACAGAAACAAAAAGTGGATTTCTTAATCAACATTGGCATTACTTATTCAGTGGTTAACACCCCAATAACTGGACTTTCTAATACTTCTGTTAATGTGGTTGGGATAAGCAGAGAACTAAGATCAGAATGGTTCCTGTGTCCCCTCTCTTGTAAAGTGGGCAATGAATTAATACTCATAAATTCCTTTATGTGCCGGAGTTCCCAGTCCCTTTACTTGGCAGAGACCTGCTATGTAAGCTGCAAGCTCAGATTGTCTGTAATCCCGAGAAACACCAGATGTGTCTCCCAGTGCCTCTGGAACATGGGTTTCAGCTGCAGGCACTCCTAACAGACTCAGAGGCTTCCAACTCTAAAACAGGGACTATTCCGCAGGAAGTCCTTGACAAGGTAAGCTCAGAGATTTGGGCTTCACGTCGGCCCAGGAAGGCCATCAGTGTGGACCCAGTGTAAGGAAGGAGCCTAGCCAGTCCAGAAGAAACAATACACTTTAAAAAGAAAAGCATTAGAAGGCATTCAACCAGTCTTTGTCCAGTTCTTGTAGTATGGCCTAATAGTACCCCATCAGTCTCCTTACAACACTCCAGTTTTGCTGGTGAAAAAGCCTCACTCACACAGATTTTAATTTGTACAAGATTTAAGGGCAATTAATGACATTGTAGAACATGTACATCCCACTGTAGCTAACCCATGTACTGTGTTTATTTCTCTTCCTGGAGATCGTGAATGGTCTACAGTATTGGATTTAAAGGATGCTTTCTTTTGCATACCTGTACACATAGAAAGTCAACTGCAGTATGTCTTTGAATGGACAGATCCTGAAGCCGCAACTCAGTTTCAGTGTTATTGGATTGTGTTCCCACATGGGTTTAAAAACTCTCCAACTATATTCAGAGAAGGCTTGGCTCAAGACTCAAGAAGTTTACAAATGGAAAATGGGGTGTTGTTACAATACATGGATGATTTACTAATATCTAGCCCCTGTGAATGGGGATGTCAAAATAATACCATTAAAACTCCAAATCACCTAGCAACCCGTGGGTACAAGGTTTCAAGTAAAAAGGCTCAAATATGCAGAAAAACTGTGGGGTACTTAGGGTTTCTCTTGCAGAAGGGAACCAGAACCTTGATGGTGGAAACATGAAACGCAATTGCCTCCATCACCACACCCTCTACTAGAAGACAGCTGAGAGGATTTCTGGGTATGGCAGGGTTTTGTTGCATTTAGATTCCTAACTATGGACTACCAGCAAAGCCACTACATGAGCTGTTGAAAGGGGCTGACAATGATCCCTTCAACTGGGAAGTGAAACACCAGCATGCATTGAAACCACTGAATGTAAGTTAATTTCTGCACCAGTCTTGGGGCTTCCAAATCCTCACAAGCTCTTTCAACTGTACGATCATGAGAGACTGGGTCTGGCACTCAGGGTCCTCTCCCAAAAGTTAGGAGAAATATTACAGCCAGTAGCTTACTTTTCTAAGCAACTGGTGACTGTGGCCAAAGGCTGCCCACCCCCTTGTTTAAGGGCAGTCTCTGCCACCCGCCTGCTGTTAAAGGAAGCTGAGAAGCTAACTTTGGGACAGCCTGTCACAGTCTATGTGCCTTGCCAAGTGCTGGTGCTACTGGAACAAAAGGGAGACTATTGGCTGACAGCGGCAGGTTAGGCAAATGCCAGGCCATTTTTAAATGACCCCACAGTGAAATTACAAACCACCAGAGCCCTGAACCCAGCTACTTTACTTCCTCCTACCAAAAAAACCAAAATAACCTACGCATAATTGTTTAGAAGTTATTGATCAAGTATTTTCCAGCCATCCTGATTTAAAGAATATATTCATGCTGCATGTAGATTGGACATTGTTCATAGATGGGAGCAGCCTGGTAACCAATGGAAGAAAAAATGCTGTATATGCTATGGTGACCTCTTAAGAGGTAGTAGAGGCAAGGACTTTATGTAGGAACCTCTGCACAGAAGGCAGAGCAAATCACCCTTATAAGAGCCCTGCAGTTTTCCCAAGGTAAAAACACCAACATCTATGCTGACTCTAACTGTAAATATGCATTCATGATAGTCCATGCTCATGGGGACATTTGGAAGGAGAGGGGACTACTGAAGGCTGTCAATACTGAAATTAAATATGCCACACAAGTACTGGAATTACTAGAAGCAATAAAGTCTCCACAGGTGGTTGCCATAATGCATTGTCTTGGCCATCAACACAGCAATTCCAAAATAGCAAAGGGAATGCCTTTGCAGACCACACTGCCTGGCACTTAGCCAGCATTGAATTCCAGACACCTCTAATTCCTCAAATAGATTTAACAGCCTTTAGGCCCCAATATAGTCCTCGAGTGAGAAAAGTGCAGAAAGCAAGGGAGTTGCTTTAAATAAGGAAGGCTGGAAAATAAATAACAAGGGCCTAATTTGGATACCAGCTCGTCTTGTCCATCCAATGTTAAAGTATATCCATGATGGCACACACTATGGGCGAGAGTGTTCGTTAGCCTTCATTCAGTGGTAATAGAGAGGGAAAGGGCTAAAAGCTAATTTGGAAAATACAGTCCAGCACTGTTATCTGTGTGCTAGAAATGAACCTAACAATCACAGTTGAGGACAACCCAGACATCAAAACAGAGGAAAATACCCACTGGAAAGTTGGCAAATAGACTTTCCTCAAATGCCACCCTCCCGTGGAGGATACAAATACCTCTTAGTTCTAGTAGACACCTTCTCTGGCTGGGTAGAGGCTCACAGAATGAGCAACTGAAGTAATTAAAGTTTTCTTAAAGGAAATCATACCTCAGTACGGGCTTCTGGACATAATTCAAAGCGATAATGGGCCCTCACTCACATCTGACATAATAAGTAAATAAGGCACTTGGAATAAAATGGAAACTACTTTCAGTGTGGAGACCTCAATCTTCCGGACAGACTGAAAGAATGAATCTAACACTGAAAACAATCATTGCCAAACTGTGCTGGGAAACCCAGTTAAAGTGAATTCAGGCACTCGGCATTGCACTTCTCCTGGTAAGGGTAACCCCCAAAGCGGGATTAAGTTAAGTCTCTACAAAATTATATTTGGGAGACCCTTTGCTGCTAATCCATCTCGGGTAACTGAGGTACCCCTTAACAGGGAGTTAACTATTAAAAACTGTTACTCACTTGGGACAAACTCTTAACCTTTTGCATAAGTTTGCTTTCAACAGGAGCATTGTGAACTCTGCAGAACTGTGCCACACATTCCAGCCCAGTGATCAACTGCTATTAAAAGAATGGAAAGAAACAGACCTTGCTCCCCAGGTGCAGGAGAAATACAAAGGGCCCTACGATGTGCTGTTAAGCACCAGTTCGGCATTGAAACTGGTGGACATCAAGCCATGGATCCACTACACATGACTGAAAAAGTTCCCGCAAGAAGAAACATCCACGACAGAGGACACCAAGGCCACCGAATGGGAGATGGAACCCCTGGAAGGCCTAAGATTTCTGTTCAACAAATGATAAGATTTTCCCTTATAGTATTTTTCCTTTCTGCTCCTTTTGTGGTGAATGCCTCTACCTCTAACGTTTTCCTACGATGGGCACACAGTTATGCAGATGGCTTACAACAAGGAGACCCTTGCTGGATTTGTGGTTCATTACCCGTCACTAATACCATAGAGCTGCCTTGGTGGGTCTCCCCGCTATAAGGGAAAGACTGGGTTTTTTTACAAAGCTTTATAGGGGATCTTAAACAATGGACAGGGACACAGATGACTGGGGTAACTAGAAAAAAACATTTCAGAATGGCCTATAAATAAAACTTTAAATGAGCCGGGGCATGATAAACCATTCTCAGTAAATGAGACAAGGGATAAAGTAATAGCCTTTGCCACCCCCTTGTTGGATACCAAGGTGTTTGTCCAGACTTTCAGACCTCAGAACACTCGATATAGAAATGGGTTTCTCCAGACATGGGACGGGTTCATTTGGCTGACAGCCACTAAGGGACACTTAAGCCAGATAGCTCCCTTATGCTGGGAGCAAAGAAATCACTCCCTTGATAACTGGCCAAACACGACTCATGTTATGGGATGGATTCCACGTGGGCAGTGCTGACATACTGTACTGTTACAACAAAGGGACCTATTTGCCACAGACTGGTCTCAGCGACCTGGTTTGAATTGGTATGCCCCCAACGGAACCCAGTGGCTCTGCGGCCCAAACTTATGGCCTTGGCTTCCCTCAGGTTGGTTAGGACGCTGCACTCTAGGTATTCCCTGGGCACAAGGATGCTGGGTAAAAACCATGGAAGTCTATCCTTATCTTTCACATATGGCTAACCAAGGGACTAGGGCCATTGTTCACAGGAACGATCACCTACCCACAATCTTTATGCCCTCAGTAGGTTTAGGAACTGTAATACAGCACACAGAGGCTCTAGCCAATTTTACCCAACGGGCCCTAAATGACAGTCTCCAAAGTATTTCTCTCATGAATGCTGAAGTGTATTATATGCACAAGGCCATCTTACAAAACCGAATGGCCCTAGATATTTTAACTGCAGCTGAAGGAGGAACCTGTGCCCTCGTCAAAACTGAATGTTGTGTGTATATTCCCAATAACTCTGGAAACATTTCCTTGGCCTTAGAGGACATGCGTCATCGGCAAATCCAAGCCATCTCCAGCTCTGCGCTGTCACTCCATGACTGGATAGCATCTCAGTTTAGTGGAAGACCTTTCTGGTGGCAGAAAATCCTCATTGTCCTTGCCACCCTCTGGGGCGTAGGCATAGCACTGTGTGGTGGACTGTATTTTTGTCGCATGTTTTTCTAACACATTCCCCAAACTCATTCGATTATATTTCAACAGGAACTGCCCTTGAGCCCCCAAGTCAGGAGCATTACCAGCGCCAAAGAGACATCTTCCACTCTAATGCCCCCTGACAACGACCCTATTCAGCAGGATGTAGCCAGAGAGACTACGTTGCCCATTTCTCTTTAGTCTGCTATGTTATAGTTTACACTTTTGTACTAATCTTTAATGAATCAATGCTTAAAAAAAGTAACTGACATGATAGGAATCATGCACAAATTGTGGGGACTGTGGCAGGCCAGGTCTCCGTTAGCAACCAGAACAGTCAGTTTCCACTAATCCTTTACTATAATTCTGATGAACATGTAAATTAAACATTAGTAGTTGGAGAAACTGGTGCCTTAATACAAGGGCTGAAATGTGAAGACAAACCCATTAAGACCCCACCTGGGTTTTCTCAGACCTTAAATCCTGATAAAATAATGAAGGCATTTTTACACACACCTTGTACAAGGGCCTACTTAAGATTAAGTAATCTTTCCAAGGCTCTAAAGAAACTTTCCAGACCCCAGACCCTAGTTAAAGATTAGACTGAGTGAAACACTCCTAATGGCAGGTGCACATCCACATGTAGGCATATAGCTTGAATGTATATAAGGCCTGAAGAAAAACTTGTAATTTTGAGGGGTCTGGTGAACTTCCCTGTGGCCGGTTACAGAAGTAAACCCTCTTTTTTCCCAGTCTGTCCACATCTCATTAATTAGACCATGAGACCAAGCAGCCGGACCCGTTTTGTCCAGCTACAGGTGGAGCAGTCAGAACATAACACATTTATCGATTAAGTTCACCATCCTGTATAGACATGATTCGTGGTGTCCCAAAACAATTATGATAGTAACATGAAAGATCACTGATTACAGATCATCATAATAGGTGTAACAATAATGAAAGCTTGGAATATTGCAGGAAGCACCAAAACGTGACAGACAGGAAGTGAGCACAGGCTGTTAGAAAAATGGTGCTGAATGCAGGGTTGCCCCAAACTGCCCATTTTTTTTTTAAACGCAGTGTCTGTGAAGTGCAATATAGCAAAGCACAATAAAAAAGGCATGCCTGCATATATCCTCTTCTTCACATGTAACATGATAATACACCAACTTCACTGTCCCTTTTTTACTTACTGGCGGAGACTGCTGGTTATTACCAGTATCTATTCTCTACTTCTTCCTTCATAATAAAGCCTCAGACTTATAGCAGAGTATATGGCTGCCCAGAATAAAGAATATATTTCATAGTTTGTGTTGCAGGAACACTTGGTCCTGTGACTAAATTCTGGCCAATGAGATGTAAACACCAATGCAATGTGGCTGCTGGTACACGTTCTTTTCCTCTTCTTTTTCTGTCATCCTCATGCCTGGGATGCAGATATTATTTCTGAAGTTCTATTCCCTAACTTTGCCTGTGAAGACAAGGGCCACATCACAGGGAAGATAGAGCACTGAGCTAGGTGGGTCTCAGGCCCTCAAGAGCTTCATGGAGCAGAGCTGCTGAGAGGTTACAGTGTGCTGGCAGTCCTCACAGCCCTCACTCGTTCTCGGCGCCTCCTCTGCCTGGGCTCCCACTTTGGCGGCACTTGAGGAGCCCTTCAGCCCACCACTGCACCCTGGGAGCCCCTTTCTGGGCTGTCCAAGGCCGAAGCTGGCTCCCTCAGCTTGCAGGGAGGCGTGGAGGGAGAGGCGTGAGCGGGAACCGGGGCTGCGCACGGATCTTGCGGGCCAGCTGGAGTTCCGGGTGGGTGTGGGCTTGGCGGGCCCCACACTTGGAGCAGCTCACCAGCCCTGCCGGCCCCGGGCAATGAGGGGCTTAGCACCCGGGCCAGCAGCTGCGGAGGGTGTACTGGGTCCCCCAGCAGTGCCAGCCCACTGGTACTGCTCTTGATTTCTTGTGGGGCCTTAGCTGCCTCCCTGGGGGGCAGGGCTTGGGACCTGCAGCCCGCCATGCCTGAACCCCCCACCCCCCACCGTGGGCTCCTGTGCAGCACAAGCCTCCCCGACGAGCACCGCCCCCTGCTCCACCGCACCCGGTCCCATCGACCACCCAAGGGCTGAGGAGTGTGGGCGCATGGCGCGGGACTGGCAGGCAGCTCCACCTGCAGCCCCTGTGCCAGATCCACTGGGTGAAGCCAGCTGGGCTCCTGAGTCTGGTGGGGATGTGGAGAACCTTTATGTCTAGCTCAGGGATTGTAAATACACCAATCGGCACTCTGTATCTAGCTCAAGGTTTGTAAACACACCAATCAGCACCGTGTGTCTAGCTCAGGGTTGGTGAATGCACCAATCGACACTCTGTATCTAGCTACTCTGGTGGGGCCTTGGAGAACCTTTGTGTCGACACTCTGTATCTAGCTAATCTGGTGGGGACGTGGAGAACCTTTGTGTCTAGCTCAGGGATTGTAAACACACCAATCAGTACCCTGTCAAAACAGACCACTCGGCTCTACCAATCAGCAGGATGTGGGTGGGGCCAGATAAGATAAAAAAAGCAGGCTGCCCAAACCAGCAGTGGCAACTTGCTCTGGTCCCCTTCCACACTGTGGAAGCTTTGTTCTTTCGCTGTTTGCAATAAATCTTGCTACTGCTCACTCTTTGGGTCCACACTGCTTTTATGAGCTGTAACACTCACCGCGAAGGTCCGCAGCTTCACTCCTGAAGCCAGCGAGACCATGAGCCCACCGGGAGGAAGGAACAACTCCAGACGCACCGCCTTAAGAGCTGTAACACTCACCGAGAACGTCTGCAGCTTCACTCCTGAGCCAGCGAGACCACGAACCCACCAGAAGGAAGAAACTCCGAACACATCCGAACATCAGAAGGAACAAACTCCAGACGCGCCACCTTAAGAGCTGTAACACTCACCGCGAGGGTCTGCGGCTTCGTTCTTGAAGTCAATGAGACCAAGAACCCACCAATTCCAGACACACTGCTACACAAACTCCCTACATCCACAGTTATAAACAAGAAAGAAATGACTCATCATCAAATAAAATCACAGAATCAAAAAATTTAAGTGTTGATCTTGTAATCGTTTTCATTTTGTTCTTTTTCATAAAGTGTGCAACATTGTATTTGAAAGTGCCAGTTTCCATATATCTTAAGGTATTTTCAAGTCACATGAAGAATAGCTATAAAGACAGTTGGTTTATTATAGTAAATTTGTAAATTTAGTACAAAGGAAAGAGTGTACTATTACTGGGACTGGAAGGTTCCCCCAAGACACAGCAATGGGGTTGCTGGCTGTCAGGTAGAGACCCATAGCTTGGCTTTTATGTGGGAAATACTCATCAGCTAACACCCGTCACCTCCAATTTACAGATGAAGACACCGTCTCCCACAGAGTTTCAGGTAGCCTGCCTTAAAAGGCAGAACCTGTTTTACAGTCTAGCTGCGGCTTCATTCCATGATGGGGTCAAATCATGTCTTCTTTAGTCTCAGTTTCTTTACCTGTGGTAGGAGTTACGTGAGAATCTTGCAGGGATGTTATAAATATTAAATAGGCATTTTTATATCCCTACACAATTCCTAGCACAGAGGTGCTCAAAAATAGCCCTTTCCTCCCTTGACTGCGCTGCCCCAAGATTTTGTGGCACCCAAACTTCCACATGCCTCCTCCTTCAGCTGTTATGTCCTCCTAAACTGTCTCAAAGGATTGTTTGCTGAGGGATTTGGCTCTTCAACTGTACTTCTAGACACAGGATCAAATTCCTCCCATGTAAATCTGCAGCATTAATTCTTAAGCAAGATCTCCACAAATGTGATAAACTCATGATTAAGGACTAGCTTTGGCAACAACAGCGGGAAAGCTGATTTCATCAGCAGGTGTTTGAAGCCCAGTGCTTGGCTGAGTGTTCTTCGTTAATCCCTGATTTCAAAGAAAGAAATGATCTTTGCCTCTTTACTTTGCCTGAGTAGTTTGCTCAGGTCAGCAGAATCCTATTAATTATAGAATTGGACAAATATTAGCTCTCTCTAAAGCTTCTTGCTGTGCTGAAACTTTATGTCTTAGAGTGGTAGTTTAGATAGTTTCTGAATTGGATTGGAGGCATTATACAGGCTTAGGCTATATGGTCGTTTTGTACGCTCTCTTAAACTCAATGTATTATGGTTTATTACCTCCGTAAATTTTCCTAACATCAACTTTTCCTTAACCATCTTCTTTGGCCATTTGCATCTTACTAATGACTACTTTCTTTGTTTCTAAATAGTGAATCCGTTTAGGGCAGGCCTCAAATTGTGAGCTTTGTCCTCTACAATACTTAAAACAAGTGCTTTACTTATAATAGGTGCTGAATGAATAAGTGATTGGATAAAGAAACAAATTAACAACACATGGACACAGGCAGGGGCACAACACACACTGGGGCCTGTCAGGGGAGGGTGGGGTCGGGGAGGAGAGCATTAGGGAAAAGAGCTAATGCATGCTGGGCTTAATACCTAGGTGACAGGTGATAGGTGCAGCAAACCACCATGGCACGCGTTTACCTATGACAAACCTGCACATCCTGCACATGTACCCCAGAACTTAAAAAAATATATATATATATAAGCACATAAATATTCAAAAAAAGAACTCTGAAAATAAATATCCATTAAATCTTAAAAAGAAACAAATGAACAAGCAAATAGGTTTTTCTCAGGGTTTTGTTTCGTATATTAAATATATTCAGCCATGTCACAAAAGAAATTTGTGGATTTAAGAGATCATAATCCCATCATGAAAGACCTTTCTTTAAACTCTATTTTTAAGAACTGAGTTCAATATTAATTAAGAATAAGCTTAGCAGAGACTGAGAGGAAGCTTAAAATAATAGTGACTTGAACAAAAGTGTAATTCGGTATAATTTTTTCTCATATTGAAGAAGCCCAGAGGTCTATCTCCAGGACTGGTATGGCCCCATGATGACAGGCACTCAGGCTTCTTTCACCTTCTAGCACTGCTATCCTCAAAATGTGGCTTCTACCTCATGGTCTAAGGTGGTTGCTCAAACTCCTGCCATCATGTCAGAATTCTCATCTGATGGAAGAATGAAGAATACACTCTCTTCTTTAAAAATACTTCCTAGAAGTTGCTTCCACTATTTTTGCTTGTACTTCATTGGCCAGAACTCATTCACATGGGAGTCCAGGAAATGTAGTTTTTATCTTGGGCACTGTGTGCCTGCCTAGAATCAGGGGTCCTATTGCCAAAGGAAGAAGGATAGAATCAATACTGGGGGATGAAGAAGAGTCTCAGTCAGTTTCCCATTGCTGTTTGGATAAAGTATGAACTCACTGTTATGCTCCATGAGGCTCTGATGATTTACTCACTGCTTGGTCTCTGGGCTCATCTCTGGTTTCTCATTTATACTGTTTTATCTCTGTTTTCCTACTTTCATTTTCTCCAAAGGGTGGGCGCTATCCCACCCCAATGCCTTTGCACAAGCTCTCACTGCTGAAATTTAAGAATCCTAGATTAAGCTCTCTGTCCACATAGTATTTTTTCATAAGATCTCATACTTTCTCTTTGTAGCATCTTCCACAATTACAACTATAAATTATTTATGTAATGATTTACTTTATATCTATCTCTCTGATTAATCTATAAGTTGTATAAGTGCAGGGACTTTGTTTTGTTCATGCCTATATTTCCAGTGTCAAACATAGTATTTGGCACAAATTAGACACTTAATAACTCTTTGCTGGGTAAATAAGTGAACTTTCTAATAGAACTCTCTAATTTTACAAATGAGGTAATAGTTTAACCAGAGTACTCAAAGAATATGGATTCTAGCTTCCTGAATTAGTTACAATGAAGGTTTGAACTGGTATTAAAAGTCTTACTAAAACATTCCAGTCTAATTATTTCCTGCCTTAGTAAGGACAATGCATCAAGTAACACTTACTCTTCCTTTGATGGTCAAAGGAAGGTTAACATGCCTGAGGGTCAGTATTATAACTATTGATCAGCACTGACCAAAACCACAAATGCGGAACAATAAAGCAATCGTGTGGAACCTGTGTAACTCTGGGATCAGCCTAGAAAGTTCCCTTAAACAGATCAATTCAACCAGAAGAGCTAACTATCCTAAATATATATGCACCCAATACAGGAGCACCCAGATTCATAAAGCAAGTCCTTAGAGACCTACAAAGAGACTTAGACTCCCACACAATAATAATGGGAGACTTTAACACCCTACTGTCAATGTTAGATAGATCCACGAGACAGAGAGTTAGCAAGGATATCCAGGAATTGAACTCAGCTCTGCACCAATCGGACCTAATAGACATCTACAGAACTCTCCACCCCAAATCAACAGAATATACATTCTTTTCAGCACCACATCGCACTTATTCCAAACTTGACCACATAGTTGGAAGTAAAGCACTCCTCAGCAAATGTAAAAGAACAGAAATTATAACAAACTGTCTCTCAGACCACAGTGCAATCAAACTAGAACTCAGGATTAAGAAACTCACTCAAGGCCAGGTGCAGTGGCTCACGCCTGTAATCCCAGCACTCTGGGAGGCTGAGGCAGGTGGATCACGAGGTCAGGTGATTGAGACCGTGCTGGCTAACATGGTGAAACCCCGTCTCTACTAAAAATACAAAAAATTAGCAGGGCGTGGCAGCGGGCACCTGCAGTCCCAGCTACTCGGGAGGCTGAGGCAGGAGAATGGCGTGAACCTGGGAGGCGGAGCTTCCAGTGAGCCGAGATCGTGCCACTGCACCCCAGCCTGGACAACAGAGTGAGACTCCATCTCAAAAAAAAAAAAAGAAAGAAAGAAAGAAACTCACTCAAAACTGCTCAACTACATGGAAACTGAACAACCTGCTCCTGAATGACTACTGGGTACATAACGAAATGAAGGCAGAAATAAAGATATTCTTTGAAACCAATGAGAACAAAGACACAACATACCAGAATCTCTGGGACACATTTAAAGCAGTGTGTAGAGGGAAATTTATAGCATTAAATGCCCACAGGAGAAAGCAGGGAAGATCTAAAATTGTCACCCTAACATCACAATTAAAAGAACTAGAGAAGCAAGAGCAAACATTCAAAAGCTAGCAGAAGGCAAGAAATAACTAAGATCAGAGCAGAACTGAAGGAGACAGAGTCACAAAAAACCCTTCAAAAATTAAATGAATCCAGGAGCTGGTTTTTTGAAAAGATCAACAAAATTGATAGACCTCTACCAAGACTAATAAGAAAAGAGAGAAGAATCAAATAGATGCAATAAAAAATGATAAAGGGGATATCACCACCAATCCCACAGAAATAAAAACTACCATCAGAAAATACTATAAACACCTCTATTCAAATAAACTAGAAAATCTAGAAGAAATGGATAAATTCCTGGACACATACACCCGTCCAAGACTAAACCAGGAAGAAGTTGAATCTCTGAATAGATCCATAACAGGCTCTGAAATTGAGGCAATAATTAAGAGCCTACCAAGCAAAAAAAGTCCAGGACCAGACGGATTCACAGCCAAATTCTACCAGAGGTACAAAGAGGAGCTGGTACCATTTCTTCTGAAACTATTCCAATCAATAGAAAAAAAGAGAATCCTCCCTAACTCATTTTATGAGGCCAGCATCATCCTGATACCAAAGCCTGGCAGAGACACAACAAAAAAAGAGAATTTCAGACCAATATTCCTGATGAACATTGATGCAAAAATTCTCAATAAAATACTGGCAAACTGAATCCAGCAGCACATCAAAAAGCTTATCCACCATGATCAAGTGGGCTTCATCCCTGGGATGCAAGGCTGGTTCAACATACACAAATCAATAAATGTAATCCAGCATATAAACAGAACTAAAGACAAAAACCACATGATTATCTCAATAGATGCAGTAAAGGCCTTCAACAAAATTCAACAGCCCTTCATGCTAAAAACTCTCAATAAATTATGTACTGATGGGACGTATCTCAAGATAATAAGAGCTATGTATGACAAACCCACAGCCAATATCATACTGAATGGGCAAAAACTGGAAGCATTCCCTTTGAAAACTGGCACAAGACAGGGATGTCCCCTCTCACCACTCCTATTCAACATAGTGTTGGAAGTTCTGGCCAGGGCAATCAGGCAGGAGAAAGAAATAAAGGGTATTCAATTAGGAAAAGAGGAAGTCAAATTGTCCCTGTTTGCAGATGACATGATTGTATATTTAGAAAACCCTATCATCTTAGCCCAAAATCTCTTTAAGTGGATAAGCAACTTCAGTGACATCTCAGGATACACAATCAATTTGCGAAAATCACAAGCATTCCTATACACCAGTAACAGACAAACAGAGAGCCAAATCATGAGTGAACTCTCATTCACAATTGCTTCAAAGAGAATAAAATACCTAGGAATCCAACTTACAAGGGATGTGAAGGACCACTTCAAGGAGAACTACAAACCACTGCTCAACAAAATAAAAGAGGACACAAACAAATGGAAGAACATTCCATGCTCATGGATAGGAAGAATCAATATCGTGAAAATGGCGATACTGCCCAAGGTAATTTATAGATTCAATGCCATCCTCATCAGATTACCAATGACTTTCTTCACAGAATTGGAAAAAACTACTTTAAAGTTCATATGGAACCAAAAAAGAGCCTGCATTTCCAAGACAATCCTAAGCCAAAAGAACAAATCTGGAGGCATCATGCTACCTGACTTCAAACTATACTACCAGGCTACAGTAACCAAAACAGCATGATACTGGTACCAAAACAGAGATATAGACCAATGGAACAGAACAGAGCCCTCAGAAATAATATCACATCTACAACCATCTGATCTTTGATAAACCTGACAAAAACAAGAAATGGGGAAAGGATTCCCTATTTAATAAATGGTGCTGGGAAAACTGGCTAGCCATATGTAGAAAGCTGAAACTGAATCCCTTCCTTACACCTTATACAAAAATTAACTCAGGATGGATTAAAGACTTAAATGTCAGATCTAAAACCATAAAAACCCTAGAAGAAAACCTAGGCAATACCATTCAGGACATAGGTATGGGCAAGGACTTCATGTCTAAAACACGAAAAGCAATGGCAACAAAAGCCAAAATTGACAAATGGGATCTAATTAAACTAAAGAGCTTCTGCACAGCAAAAGAAACTACCATCAGAGTGAACAGGCAACCTACAGAATGGGAGAACATTTTTGCAATCTACTCATCTGACAAAGGGCTAATATCCAGAATCTTCAAAGAACTTAAACAAATTTATATTTGATCCAGAATCTACAAAGAACTTAAACAAATTTATACTTATATTAAATGTATGGGATTGTTGAAAAAATCAAACAGCCCCATCAAAAAGTGGGCAAAGGATATGAACAGACACTTCTCAAAAGAAGACATTTATGCAGTCAACAGACACATGAAAAAATGCTCATCATCACTGGCCATCAGAGAAATGCAAATCAAAACCACAATGAGATACCATCTCACACCAGTTAGAATGGTTATCATTAAAAAGTCAGGAAACAGTAGGTGCTGAAGAGGATGTGGAGAAATAGGAACACTTTTACACTGTTGGTGGGAGTGTAAACTAGTTCATCCATTGTGGAAGACAGTGTGGCGATTCCTCAAGGATCTAGAACTAGAAATACCATTTGACCCAGCCATCCCATTACTGGGTATATACCCAAAGGATTATAAATCATGATGCTAATAAAAAAGACACATGCACACGTACATTTATTGCGGCACTATTCACAATAGCAAAGACTTGGAACCAACCCAAATGCTCATCAATGATAGACTGGATTAAGAAAATGTGGCACATATACACCATGGAATACTATGTAGCCATAAAAAAGGAAGAGTTCATGTCCTTTGTAGGCATATGGATGAAGCTGGAAACCATCATTCTGAGCAAACTATCGCAAGGACAGAAAACCAAACACCACATGTTCTCACTTATAGGTGGGAATTGAATAATGAGAACACTTGGACACAGGGTGGGGAACACCACACACTGGGTCCTGTCGTGGGGTCAGGGGAGTGCGGAGGGATAGCAGTAGGAGATATACCTAATATAAATGATGAGGTAATGGGTGCAGCACACCAACATGGCACATGCATACATATGTAACAAACCTGCATGTTGTGCACATGTACCCTAGAACTTAAAGTATAATTAAAAAAAAAAAACAAAGTTCCCTTAAACAAGTATGCTCAACATTAGCTGGTTTTCTTTTCAATTGCCTCTTTCTTCTAAAAGTAGTGTGCTAAAAAATTAGAGTGATTGTGTTTCCCAGTTGACAGAGGATTAATTTTATGTAGGAATTGCCACCCTTGTGTTTTGAAAGAAGAAAATAACTTCTTAAAAAGTGTCAGTTACACATTGGGGCTGTGCAATGACAATCATATCTGGGTTCAACAATTCGTTTTTTAAAAACAGCTGGGGGAAAACAGTGTTAGTTCTTGTCCTGATATTTAAATATCAGCTGCTAGAATCAACAGGAAGGAGGGAGGCCAGGAAGAAGGAGGGCAATCTTTGGAATACCCTGAATTCCAATGATGACCCAGAAGCTTACAGCATGTCGTGCTTTGGGGATTTAAGTTGTCTGGAAAGCTGTGAGTCTCAGTTTTCCTGGGGTATGCGACTTCGATGGATTTAGGAAACAGAATCTTTATATTTGTCAGACTTCTCAAACCACAATACTTTTTTGGCATTTGCCCAACATTTTAATTTAATAAGAACATCTTGCATCTTTAAAAGTTTAGTATTTTTAATCTTTAAAAACATAATCTGTAACTAAAAATGAACATTTTCTTCCCAAGTATTTGAAATAACATTTACATGATAATGTATTTCCTGCAGTTTGGAAGTTCCTTCTCTTTCACCAGTGCCTCTCTGCCTTTGTCAAGGTTGGCACCTCTTGCCTTTGAAATATAGGAAAATTAACAAATCATGGAGCTAAAAGTAGGAGATGAAAGGGTGTAGAGGCAAAAAATCTGATGGTGACAATCTTTAATTTCAACTGAAGCCAGTTCTATTCCCAAACTGTTCCCAAAATAATTTGTCTTCTAGAGAAATGTAGTCATCAAAGTCTAAACACAAACTGGGAGTAAAGGCTAAAATTTTATTCATTTAAAAATGCTACTTCACAGTGTATTTCAGCAACTAACACTTCAGATTAAATTGGTATATAGTTTAAAATATGCACCTATCTCTTCTTGTTAAGAAAATGCCTATGCACCTATTCTTAGTAGCTTTAAGGGTGGTTTGAATCAATGGGAACAACTAGGCTTTCTGGCAAGGCAGCTGTCATTCAATGAATCTTCTAGTTACTCGGTATTCAGTATGACGTGATCAACTAGAAATGAAATCGGTCAAGTAGGGCTTTATATCTGGAGGCAGGGGACAGCAGTGAGGAGAAGTAGTCTTCAGGGGGATGATGATACAGACATAGAGGCAGGAGAGCAGGGTCCCTGGTGAGGGCTCCACCCTCATTACTGGACCTGCGGCCCTAAATGAGAACAGTCATTCCTGTTTTTGCACCCAAATGCTGCCTTTTGGCCTGCCACGCTGCCCTATCTTATGTCCATATAAACCCCAAACCCCAGGTTCCATGAGCAGAAGGGTGGCAGAGTGGAAGAGCAGCAAAGCAGTACAGCAGAGAAGGAGAGAAGAGAGGAAGCATATGAACGTTTAGAGGAGTCTGGCTGGGGACAGTCAGAGAGATCAGCCACAAGATGGCCAAAGTCCAGGGCAAGATTGTCTCCCACTCCATCCTCTCTCCAGCTATCCATCCTGCTGAGAGTCACCTCCAACACTCAATAAAATCCTCGTATTCATCCTTCAAGTCCATGTGACCTGATTCTTCCTGGACACTGGACAAGAATTTGAGACGTACTGGGTGTGGGAACCCAGAAAGGCCGTCACACTGAGCTGTTTAATACTTAAGCCATCCCCAGACAGCAGGGCTAAAAGAGCATTGTAACACCCCTAGACACTGCCATGGGGCTGGAGCCCAAAAGCGCTTGCCCTGGCTCCTGCACCTGCTCACCTGCATACTCCAATCCTGTAAGGGGTTTGAGCACACGATGGCAAATGTGCCACACCCCTGTCACAAGTCCCATGAAGGGGTCCAGAAAACTCTCCTGTCTCAATGACAGGATGCAGGTAGTGTCTACCCTGCTTCTGCCCAGTGGGGAAATCTATTTTCAGCTTAGATCCCAGTGAGGAAGTGGCACTCCTGTCACAAAGATGGTAAACAGACTCACCCTTTGCTCTGGTTAAGTGACAGATGCCACCCAAATGTAGTCAGAGTGCACAGAGAAGAGAGAGAGCCTGGCACAGGGCAGCCATTCCTGAGATCATAGGTGGAGAGCCAGCATTTTTGGTAGGCAGAGCTTATGGAGGTAATCAAAACCTTAACAATGCTACAATGAAGTCTCAATTCTGCTTCACACACAGAAATACAGAAGCAATCAGGGCCTGTACTGAGAGGGTGGAGAGGAACAGAGCATGGAGCATACAAAAGGAAACCAGCACATTGAAAAATAAAGAAGGGGTATCTCTTGTAGCGCCACTCAAGGTGTGGATTGGTGTGGGGCCACAGATTGCTAGTTACTAGTCTGCAATAAGAGAAGTACAGAAATTTAGAGAAAGAATTTAGAAAACATTATAGGAATCTGACACTGTTGCAGAACCTAAGCATGGTCCCGAATTCTTGTAATTTATCTTGTAGAGCTATCTGTTTGGGTTGAAGGTAAAAAGAAAACATAAGAGACATATATCTAATATTATTCAAGCCATACAGAAGGTCATGAGTCTGTTGAACAAGGTGCTTGGCAGAATGCGTATTTCGAAACAACTCGAACCATATATTTCCTCTGCTCTCACACCACAACAATCAACACAGAAGACTTTTGTGACTAAATGTGGGGATTTTGGCCTACACATCAAGCAGCAGACAACGACTGGGTGTCCTCCAATTCAATTCCCACATAATCTACCTGGAGACAGTGTCAGATCTCACAGGGTTGTGGCTCATTCTTGCCCCTGCAAGATGGCTTCAAGTCGGGATTCCCATGACCCTCTCTCTGGGTTTGATTAATTTGCTTGAGCAGCTCACAGAACTCAGGGAAACATTTACTTACATTTACTGATTTATTATAAAGGATATTACAAAGAATACAAATGAGGAGACACATAAGGTGAGGAACAGGTAAAGGGGTGCAGAGCTTTCATGCCCTCCCAGAGCGTGCCACCCTCCAGGAGGAACCTCCACACGTTCGGCTATCTGGAAGCTGCCTTCAATTCCTGTTTTCTTAGGTTTTTATGGAAGCTTCATGATGTCAACATTCCTTCTCCCAGGGTATGGGGCAGGACCCTTTCTGGAATGAGGGTCTTATGATTCACACTCAGAAAGATCAGGGAAGATTAGAGTCCTCCCTAGGGGAAGGTGAAAAAAGGTCAGAAATGTTCTGTTTCCTGAGGCCTAACATACCCAACATTATAACAAAAGACTATAACAAAGGTTATGGGAGTTATAAGCCAGGAACCCTGGATGAAAAACTATATGTAAAACACCACAGTGGGTAGTTAGGAGTTAAAATAAAAGAAAGCATTACCCCAAGGGATAATAGTCAGGGTAGAAGAAACAGTGGACTTCTCCCACTGAACAGGATATAAACCACTATCTGGCCCTTTACAGAAAATGTTTGCCCTGTTCTAGGCTGTTGTTTATCCTATTATTCCCCAATTTATTTCAAGTTACACACAGTCACAATGTCCTCTCACATACGGTCTCTCTCCTTTAGACTTCACAGTGACCCATAAAAGTAGTCAGTTTTCCCCATTTTATAGATGAGAAAACCAAGGTATAGAAAGGTTAAGTGAGTTGCCCAAGATTATGCAACTGACTAAGAGGCAGAGATGAGACTCCAGTTCACATCTTCTGACTCCAAGTCTAGTGTTTTCCCACCTAGCTTCCACTCCTCAGGCTCCAACATGAAAGATATACACCTAAAATTACCCACTCCTTACAGAAAGCCATACAACTATTGAGGGATGTCCTTGCTTGAATGGATGGGTATTTAGAAGTTGAAGTAAGGAAAGCCATGATGTCTTTCAGAGCACTGATGAGACCTGGAAAGGTCTAACGGTGATAGAGAAACTGAGGCTCAGGTACTGGCAGACTTTTTTGACACTACAATGTCTCTGTTGTAACTACTCCGTTCTGCCATTGTAGTGTCAAAAAAAATCTTCTATAATATGTAACAAATGCCTTAATCAAACTTTCGTTTACAAAACCAGGAAGTGGGCTGGTTTTGGCCCAAGCACCATAGTTGGTCAACCTGTGAACTAGAAGCTTAGAGACTTGAATTGTAATCCTAGCTCTGTTTTAATCTTGGTAGGTGACCTTGTGTAAGTTATTTCCAGTACCTGAGCCTCAGTTTCTCTATCACCGTTAGACCTTTCTGGGTCTCATCAATGCTCTAAAGACAGAAGAGTGAGGCAGAAGAAAAGGAACCTTGCAAAAGGATTTTAATGAACAACATCTTGATTAAAAACAAACATTATAGCAACACATAGGATAACAAGAAGAATTAATTGAGGTGTAAGTACACGGTAGGATAAAGCTCAAAAACCTACAAGGAATTGTGTAGCCTCCATAGTTCCCAAATGGATCAGAGTGAAGGTGACACAGGATTGACTTCAACCTCTTTTGTTATCAGGAAATATCCCTCAGCCCAAAATCAGAGCGTGTCCTGAAACTCAGGGGCCTGATCGTCTCTGTCTCCAAACCACATGAGCAGGGCTTAAGGCCTATGTGGAAGGGAGCCTGTAGTGGAAGTTGTCAGTGTCCTGCTGGTAAGCTCTCAGTACTCACTTTGCCTGTAGGGAGATAGCTTCCTGCCCCTAGCTCTCACAACTCTCCTTTTTTGGCCACAAGTACTTTTTTGCCTGCATGTGGGCAGATCAGACATGCTAGCAGTTGACCTTCTCATGAGGTTAACCCTCACCCAATGAGAGATGGGAGCTGGTGGATAAATACTCCAGCTCTCTTTCTTTTTGGACGAGCCAACTCTGAGATGTCTTCTACACTATTTCCCAGATATTCACATAAGGATTGGGTACAGTTTCCCAAGCAGTAAACTCATTAATGCATATTTCATTGGCTCCTGTCTCTTGCCTGTCTTACTTTTTCCCTCCTTTACCAGCACTTCCTGAGATCACCTCTCCAATAAGTTACTTGCACATGCCTATGTTTTGGCTTCTGCTTCTTGGAGAATTAAAAAAAAAAAAAAAAGACAAAGCCCTTTAGGTAGTTATCATTAAGAGATAACCAAAAGCTTTAAAAAATAGATTTCCTTCAGTTTCAGGACCATAAGAAAGTCACACAAGTGCCAGAATAACAAGTCCATGCTTGTATGGTAGGCTTGCCAGCCTTCAAGACCCAAGAGGAATTGTCATCCATCCATCAATTATTTGTTACCTATTCATCATTTATCCACCGAGCTAGCTAGCCAACCAGTTATTTTCTCTATCTACCTATTCATCAAAAAAATATTGAGTTGCTGCTCTCTTTCAGATATTATGTTCATCACTGGGAACATGAAGATATTTGATCTTCACTCTTTGGAAGTTAAAAGTCAGTCCAATTGAACAAATAATTAAAAGTTACTGCAACAAATTGATCAATCAAGATAAAATGCACCATTTGGAGAGCATAGAGCAAGAGTTGTGACTTTACGCTGGTTGTCTTTACCCTTATTTTCCAATAATGTATAATTTGTTCCACAAACATTACCCAGGAATTGGAGTTACCTCTTCCCTATGACTAAGTTCTCGGCTGGGGTGTTACCTGCTCCCCATATGGTCTCTCTTGTTTCTCACCTCCTCTCATTGTTATCAAGAACTTATTTCCTGAGCTCTAAATATCACACTGTAAAAATATATGAAATAGAATATATATTGGTATGAATGTCTTTAGAAAATATGGTCTGCCATATCCTTCTAGTGCTCAAGTGCCCAGGGGCTCTTATTCTATTCCCTGCTTCGAGGGAAGTCCCATGGCCTGCTATGTTAGTCCATTTTCTATTATGATAGCTGAATACCACAGACTGGGTAATTTATAGAGAAAAGAAAGTTTTTTTCAGCTCATAGTTCTGAAGCTGCTAATTTTAAGAGCATGACACTGGCATCTGGTGAGGGTCATCCCATGGCAGAAGGCTGGAAGGTAGAAGTTAGTGAATGAGACAGAGAGAGCAAATGGGGACTTAACTTATCTTTTTATGAGGAGCTCATTCCTGTGATAACTAGCCCACTCTCCAATAATGATATTAGTCCACCTCTTAAAGGCTCTACCTCTTAGTACTCTTATAATAGGAATTAAATTTTTTTTTTTTTTTTTTGAGACAGAGTCTCGCTCTGTCACCCAGGCTGGAGTGCAGTGGTGCATTCTCGGCTCACTGCAAGCTCCGCCTCCTGGGTTCACGCCATTCTCCAGCCTCAGCCTCCCAAGTAGCTGGGACTACAGGCACCTGCCACCAGGCCCGGCTAATTTTTTGTGTTTTTTCAGTAGAGACGGGGTTTCACCGTGTTAACCAGGATGGTCTCAATCTCCTGACCTCATGATCTGCCCACCTCAGCCTCCCAAAGTGCTGGGATTATAGGCGTGAGCCACCGTGCCCTGCCGGGAATTAAATTTTAACATGAGTTTTGGTGGGAACATTCAGACCCTAGCATTCTATCCCTGGTGCCATAAAACTCATGTCCTTCTCACATGCAAAATACATCCACTCCATCCCAACAGCCCCCAAATTGTTAACTTGTTCCAGTATCAGCTCAAAAGTCCAAACTCCAGAGTCTCACCTAAATCAAATATAGGTGAGACTCCGACATAGTTTGGCTCTGTTTCCCCACCCAAATCTCATCTCAAATTGCAATCCCCAAGTGTCCAGAGAGGAACCAGGTGGAGGTAATTGGATCATGGGGGTGATTTCCTCCATGCGGTTCTCATGACAGTGAGTGAGTTCTTACAAGAGCTGATGGTTTCAAAGTGTAGCACTTCCTCGTTCTTGCACTCACTCCCTCTTGCAGCCTTGGGAAGAAGGTGTTTGCTTCCCCTTTGCCTTCCACCGTGATTGTAAGTTTCTTGAGGCTTCTCCAGCCATGCAGAACTGTGAGTCAATTAAACATCTTTCCTTTATAAATTACCCAGTCTTAGGTATTTATTTGCAGCAGTGTAAAACAGACTAATACAGACTCAAAGCATGATTTATCCCAAGGTAAATTCCTCCTGCTATTGAGCCTATGAAATCAAAACAATTTATCTACTTCTAAAACACAATGGTGGGACAGACATAGGATAGACCTTCCCATTCCAAAAGGAAGAAATAGGCAAAAAGAAAAGAGTAACAGGTCCTAAGTTAGTGTAAAACCCAAAAGGGCAGACATTAGTTTTTAAAGCTGGAGAATATGATCACATGGGGCAAGAAGAAAAAAAGGAGTCTTTGACTCCATGTCCTACTTCCTGGACACACTGGAGGGGTTGAAGTCTTGTGCCTGCAACTATGCCAGGCTGGCATTGCATGCAAGTAGCTCTACAGTTCTGGGGTCTTTGGGGTTGCCTTAACCACATGCTTTCACTGAGTATTGCTCTAGTAAGGGCTCTCTTTTGTGACTCTCCACTCCCACACTCGACTGTGGCCAGTGTCTGCCTAGGTTTTCACACATGGTTTGCAGCATCCTTTGCTATCCAGATAGAGGAAGCCATGCCTTCACAGCTGTTGCATTCTGCACACTTGCAGAATTAGCACCACGTGAACACTACCAAGGCTTACCATTTGTATCTTTCAGAGCAGTGGGTTGAGCAATATTTGAGCCCATTTGAGCCACAGCTGGGGCAGACAAGGGGTGCTACACCAGAGTGCAGGGAGCAGAGTAGCAGGGTGGCCCTGGACATTGAGCCTGCAGAGGGCACCCTGTTCCCATTCCCCAAAACCATTCTGCCTTACTAGAGCTTTGGGCCTGTGATGCAAAAGAAAGGCAGCCTTGAAGATCTCTGAAATGCCTTCAGAGTCTTTCTCCCATTGTCTTGTTGAATAGCATCTGCCTTCCTTCTATCCATGCTAATCTCTTTAGCAAACAGTCATTTGGCCATACCCATGCATACTTTTCTGTTCCTTACATAGCCACGCTGTGAATTTTCCAAATCTTTTCACTCTGCTTCCCTTTTAGTCATAAATTCTGTCTTTAAATTATTTCTCTCTTCTAGCATCTTACTCTAAGCAGTTAAAAGTAGACAGGCAGCAGCAGCCTAAATGCTTTGCAATTTAGACATTTCTTCTGCCATATATAATAGTTCATCACTCTTAAATTCCATACCTTCCATAAAGCAATTTTAGGCTTAGATAAAGTTCAGCCAAGTTCTTTGCTACTTTACAACAAGAATGACCTTTGCTCTAATTTTTAACATCCTGTTCTTCAGTTCCATCTGAGACTTTGTCAAAGCGACATTTACTGTCCATATTTCCATCAACATTTTGGTCACGACCACTTAAGTCATCTCTAAGAAGATTCAGACTTTCCCTAGTCTTCTTCTGATCCCTCTTTATAATCACTCTTAATGCTCCATTCACAGTAATATAGGTTTTTCTAGCCTGCTTCCCCAAATTCTTACAGCCTCTGCCCATTACCTAGTTCCAAAGCTGCTTCCACACTTATAGCAATGGTCCCACTTCTATGTATCATGCTGATACATGACTGAAGGTTCCTGAGGCCTCCCCAGCTATGTGAAACTGTGAGTCAATTAAACCTCTTTTCTCCATAAATTACCCAGTCTCAGGTGGCATCTTTATAGCAGTGTGAAAACAGACTAATACAGCCTCCATGTCTGTCAAAGTCAAGGTGAATCTGGAATGGGGCTGAGTAAATAGCATGACCAACTGATATAGTTTGCCTGGAAGGGTCCTGGTTTTAGCCCTGAAAGTCATGGGAAAGCATGAGGATTAGTCATCCTGTCAGTGGGGTAGCATAGCACTCTGTTCTCTAGTTTCGTTTTTAATGCTGTAGTGGTTTAAGATGGCCACAAATTCTTTGATACTCCTCCATTGACAAGTGGGGTCCAGATCCCCTCCTCTTGAGTATGGGCAGCTCTATGAGTGTATAGAATACAGGGGAAGTGATACTGTGGCAGTATCTTGGCTCAGGCTTTAAGGCACTGTCATCGTCCCCTTCCCACGTCTTGGAATACTTTCACTTGGAGCCCTGAGCCACCGTGTAAGAAGCCCAATTACTCTGAGACTGCAATGCTGAAGTAGTCACACATGGGTACTCCTGTTCACAGTCCCAGCTGGGCACAGTCTTCCATCCATCACTGTGGCACCAGACATAGTGAAACTGTCTTGGATATTCCAGATCAGAATCACATGAATACCACTAGTGAGGTCACCAAGTGATCTCAGTTGAGGTCATATGAAATAAGAGAATTGCCCCACTGAGTCTTAGTCAAAATTTTGGCCACAAAATTGTCTTATAAGTTATAATAAAATGGTTGTTTTTTTTTTAAGCCATCAAGTTTGGGAATGGTTTGTTATGCCATAGGAGATATCTGAGGCAAATGCTAAAACTGGCCTAAATAAACCATACGTATTTTTTCTACTTGCTATTATAAGCAATAGCCTGTCTTCAAATAATGTTCTGCATAAGATCTATGCCATCTTTGACTGACTTCAGCAAGCCTCTTCTGAATGGGCAAACAGTATAAGGGGAGATGACATGCTGGCTTTGACTACCTACATCCATTCTTCCTGTGTCCTTAGCACACCACCTTGGCACACTTCCTTCCCTGTGAATTGGCTCATCTCTGTGCCATGTGCTTCAAGGTCTACTTCTTGGTGAGATTCACATCTTTCATAACAGTCTTTGGCGGTTTTTTGGCAGTAACAAAGGGCACTGCTCTAGGCTGCAGTCTCTACCAGTGAAATCTCATACAGCCTCACATTCATCTAGAGAAGAAACACTTGACTGCTCCTTTCCAATTTGGCCCCATGATTGGAAATATGATTGATGAATCTGTAGATTTCTGGAGAACAAGGGCTGTGTTTTAAATGTTCTTGGGTCCTGGTATCTTCTCTTTGGATGAATGAATATATTCTCACTATGGTGGCAGTATTAGGCAGCTTTGCTTCTACTACTTCCTTTGCCTGATCTTTTCAGTTTTAGTGTCTTTTTGTTTCTAGGAAAGGTAGTGTTGGGGTTCAGAAAATGGCACCCCAAAGTATCTGCCTTGGCATGCTGAGTGCTTTGAACTAAAGGAGATTGGAAGGCCTCAGAAGCAAAGTCTCTCTTTGACCTTCTTCTGCTCTCCTTGTCTCCTGCCCCACTTTCTCCTCTGAAGCAAGTCACAGCAAGTCAAAACTTAGAAATGTCACTCTTTTTCTTCTCTGTTGTCCTTTGAGGACCCTCATTCCAGGGGGTCCTGCCCCATACCTGGGAGGAAGAAATGCTACACAGAGAGATCAAGAAGAACGTAAACAGACAGGTCTTGCTGGGTCCCTGCCAACCTGACAGTCTATTACCATTAGATAATATCCTTTTTATCCGATCACATTTTATATGATTGTCCATTCTTCATAAAACTCTAACCATAAAAACAGACAGTTTTCCCTGTGTCTTTGGGTCTTCATTTCTGAAGCCTCCTGTATCATGTACAATTTTGATTAAATAAATTTGCTACGCTTTTCTCTTATTAACCTATTTTTTGTTACAGGAGTGTTGGCCATGATCCTTATGATGCATGAGGAAAGATAGCACCCCTTTTCATCTTTACAGTAGGTCTCAAGAAAGAGCAGAGTCTACTGTTGTTAGCAGAGGATTTTAAAGTAAAAAGGGGGTGAAAGGATTTTGCATCATTTTGAGACTCCTCAGTTCTCACTGAATAAGTTGCTTCTGATTCTCTTCCTACTTAAAACTTTTGAATGTTCATGGATTGTGGAAAAGGAGAAGGTGACACAAATGCTCATTTGTGATGCATAGAGGTGGCAGAAGGAAATGTCAGGGATCAGGCTCACAGAAGCAGCTGATGGGTGTCAGCTCTGTGGGAACATTCTACCTAAAGAATCTCAGAATGTTGGAGCTGTAAGGGACTGGTGGGGAAAAGAAGTATAAGAACATGGTGATATTGATGGTTGATGGAATTAGGATAAGTACTCTACATCCCAGTCAAATGCCCTTGAACTATACCATCTTATAACAATGTGGCTTTCTTGGTCAGGATGGTGGTCCACATGCATTTGTCTTCCCATTCTCTCTCTGAATTCTATTGAAATTATGACACAGAAGTTCCAGAGGAAATAAGCCCCCAAGAGTGTGGAGTGTGGGAGTGAGTTATTAATGAATGTCTGGATGGCAGACAGTGAATGGGAACACACTGACAGGTAAACAGATGGAGGAACCCACCACTGCCAGAATGAAAGCTGCAGCTCAGCCTGGAGCTCATCTCCCCCAGGGTCCCAGTAATATTGGAAGAGGAGAGTCACCAGGTAGAAAGAGCTAGTGTGGGAGGTGGGATGGTAAACTGTGGAGAAAGTGTACATTGGAAGATTGCCTGTGGCAGAGCTATGCAAGTTTCCCTGCCCCCACGACTCACGTGCATAAATGCTCCCCTCGCCCACCCATGGAGCTGCAGGAGAACTAGCAGCTAGGGGTTCATCTCCAGGACAAACGTGGGAGCACTGTCAGCTAAAAATATCACAAGAGCTGCTTGGGGAGAGAGCAGGAGCTTCCAAAGTGGGGGGCTGGTGTCTCACTGCAAAGCCCTTCTGATTCTCAGAGGGGGTTTTCATGATCTCATATCCTAAAGTGAAGCTGCCGTCAGATGACTATATGCTCTCACATTTACCGTGAAGCCTCTTAGAAAAGGACCGACACAACTGAGGAAGGAGTCGCCAGCCATTTGCATTAGTCTGCATGAGCCTTTATATTTTAAGATGAATGGGTGACCAAAAACTCTCAGCCCTTTGCAAGCAACCATTTGCACAAGAAAGAGAAACAAAGAGGAAAAGATAGAAAAACTGAGTATGGAGAAGTGAACATTTAAAAGCAATCCCTATTTCAGCCAGTGAGAATATTTACAAAAAGAGAAAGCAATCAGGAAGTGAGAGTTGTTGGATATTAAAAATACTTGCTATACATCAAAATAAATAGTGGTGGTAATGAAGTATAACTCACTGAATAAAATAAGAGTTCATGAATCTGCACGGACTTTAAACAGATGGACAAGTAGAGAGATATGGAGAGAGACAGAGAGATAGACAGAGAGTTACAGAGAGGGGGAAAAGAACTTCCTAACAGTGGAATGACAATGAATAACTGTAGAATAAATGATGGAATTAGAAAATCCTTATTTTGCAAACACTGTAGTATTAATTCATTCAGGCAAGAATCATGTATGGATATTAAAACTAATGTGTAAAAGTGTGATAAGGAACAAGATTTTTATCACCCTACAAATTACTTACAAAATTACAAAGGGGAAATAGTAATTCAACAAAGACAAAAGCTGGTAGTTAGCACTTGAACTAAGTGATCAAAGTCAACATCACAATAATGAGTCAACATCATGTGCCTCTTGCTATGCTGTACCAGGAAAGACACAGTATCACTCTGTGATATTCCTGTGACAAATGCACAGTCTGAATCTAAGCACAAGGAAACATCAGACAAATCCATATTAAAGGACACTTTGCAAAATAAATGGCTTGTGTTTCCCCACAATTTTAACATCATGAAAGACAAAGAAAAGGTGAGAAACTGTACTAGATTAAAGAAGACTGAAGAGACAACCAAAACTAAATGTAAAGCATGATCCTGGATTTAACCCTAGACCAGAAAAAGAAACTATAAAAGATATTATTGAGATAATTGGAAAAATTTGAATGAATCCGCAGATTAAACAATAGTGTATCAATTTAAGTTTTTCTGTTGTTGAAAATTCACATTGGAGTATTTTAGGGGGAAAGGGATTCAATATTTGCAATTTATCCTCAAATGTTCAGAGTAAAAGAGAAATAAAGCAAATGTGACAAAATGTCAACAATTAACAAACCTGGGTAAAAGGTAAAAGGTAATTCTTTATACTATTCTGGCTACTTTTCTGTAATTTTAAAATGGTTTCCAAACAAAAACTTTTGCAATTAAGTCAAAAGGCAAGTAAAAACTGAGAATAAATATTTGCAACATATATTACAGATAAAAGAGAATTCCTGTCCATCAATCTATGTACATAAATATGCCTAAAGAGCTCTTAAAAATGAAGGAAAAAGAAAGTAGAAATCTAACTAAAAAATAGATAAATGACATGTGCAGACAATTCACAGAAAAAGGTTTACCAAAGGCCCTTACATTTAAAGAAATGCTCAACTTTACTCATCTTAAAAGAAATGTTAATTAACCATACTGGTATACCATTTTATCTATTAGATTAGTGAAAATTGAGAATTTTAACACTGCCTGTTGTTAAAACTGCTGGGGTATCAGGCACCAAAATATATCACTTTGGGGACTGCAAAGTGGTGGGATCCCTATGGAGGGGAATTTGTCAGTATCTAATAAGACCACTGTTCCTACCCATTTAGCCTTTGATCCAACAATTCAGCGTTAGGCATTTATACTGAGAATATATTTCTAAAAATATGAAACAACATTTTACAAGATTATTCATTATAGCACTAATTATAATGCTAAAAATATTGGAAACAACCTAAATATCCATTGTATTATTTTTCCAGGCTGCCATAACAAAATACCACAGACTGGGTGGCTTGAACAGATGTTTATTTTCTCACAGTTCTGGAAGCTGGGAAGTCCAAATCAAGGTGTCGGGAGGATTGGTTCCTCCTGAGACCTCTCTCCCTGTCTTGCAGATGGCTTCCTTCTTGCTCTGTCCTCACGTGGCCTTTCCTCTGGTGTCTCTTCCTCTTTCCATAAGGAAATCAATCTATTGGATTAGGACCTCACCCTTATGTCCTCATTTAACCTTAATTACCTCTGTAAAGGCCCTACCTCCAAATATAGTCACATTCTTGGGTAAAGGGGACTAGGGGACTTCAATATATGACTTGGGGGAGGGACATAATTCAGTTCATAACGCCCATCCAAGTGAAAGTGATTTGACTAGACCATGAGATATTCACATAGTGGAATACCATGTAGCTACTAAAAAAAAAATGATATGAGGAAATGCTCTTTGAATTGATATGGGACTATTCATAGATGATTAAAAAAAAAAAAACCCAAGAGGCGAAATATTCTATATGTTAGCTAAGAGAGAAGCGTGTGTGTGTGTGTGTGTGTGTGTATATGTCTATAGATATATATATGTATGTATAGGTATATAGACATACACACACATATGCTGTACTGAAAATGAACTTATATGTCTATGTATATATGAGTACTGGGAATACTCAGAGGTTATATACATACAGTATGTGTGTATAATCTCTGAGTATTCCCAGAAGATTTGCTATTTGTAGCAATCAAATTGGGTTACTGACTGCTTATAGCAGCAGTCTTTTAACATGTAGTTCTTTCTAATTAATGAATCAATTAATTATTTTCCGTAGCTTAACTGAACTTAGAACTGTGAACTGTGGGTCTTAAAACTTAATTCTAATTAACCAAGATTTTATTGATCTAATGTTTCTTCTAATTAGTTGTCATTGCCACATATACTTATATTTTTTAAAGGACTTGGGGATGTAACTTGAAAGACAGTATTTTTAGGACTTAGGAATGCCTTGGTTTGCAGGTAACAGAAAACTTCACACGTCACTAGAAGTTGCTTAAACAAATGGAGGTTTATTTTTCTCTGTAACAAATGTGTCATATAGCAGCAGCCCAGGTGAATGCTTAATGTAGACAGACTGTATCTTTCCACTCAGCCATTCTTAGCACGTGAGCTTGTTGCCTCATGATCACAAGATGTCTGCTGCAGTTCCAGGTATCATATCTGTATTTCACACACACACACACACACACACACACACACACACACACACACGATGGAACAGTGACATCTTACTCTGTCCCTTTTATCAGGAAAATCAGGAAAGCAGAAACCTTCCTAGAATCCCCCAGTGAGCTTTATCTTACATCTCTTTGGCTAGAACTAGTCATGTGGCACCTTGTAGCAGCAAAGAAGGAGTAATAGTGGAAACGATGTTGTCATGGTGGACATAAACCAATCAAGATTCATCACCTGTGGCTCAGCACATTGCACTCAACTTCTAGAGAAGGAAAAAGTGAGAGACTGTTCTTTTCTCACTGCAAATCTATCTTTATTTATCTCTGCCTGTTATCTTATTTTTCTCTGTCTTTTTACTTTTTTAGCTAGCTAGTGAGCCACTTTTAATTCCTCTTACATCTGTCTTCCCAGTATGCATTTTTAGGGACCCTCTTTCCAGCCAGTCCTGCAATAACTCTGTCCTCCTCACTCAAATCCACATCTATGGCATATTCTTATTACATAGATAACACTTTCTAGTTTCTGTAGCAACAGGGATAATTCAAACATAACCAGTAAAACATCAAAATGATTTTTTGAAATCCCACAAGTTTTCATCGGACAAAACAGTGTTGTCGGAGCTGGCACTAAAATAGAAAGACAGATTGGTGATTGTTGCCTACGTATGGATTCCCCAAGAAGCCCTGGGACCAGGAATTGAGTGCAAGTAGTTTATTTGGGAGATAATCCCAGAGGGCACTGGTGTGAGGAAGTGGGACAGGAAAAGGAAGGCTTCAATGAAAGGTACAAGATGAAGCCAGTTATCACTGAGGACAGACCTAGAAGTCAATATAGACCATGCCCCCAGGGTCATCCCACCTGAGGGCAGAAGGAAGTGTAGTATTTATCCTTCAACTCTCAGTTGTTGGGCTGCGGCATGGGGATAGGCATTAATTCAATGGGACTTGTGTCTTCCTAAGTTTGGACAGAGTGGCCTCCAACCACCCAAGAATGCCCATAGGTGGCTGGAAGTCAGGCAGTTGTACACTACAATGGTAAGGCCAAGGCACAGAATATGCCTTGGAATTGTCCCACTGTGGATCAGGGAAGCTGGGTATTTATTTGCCAACTCTAACCCTCATTGGTTAAGAAATGCTTCTGGGGTTGGTAAATCCCCAGCACTTCCAGGCTGCCCTGAGCATAGCTGAGCAAGTCCTACACTTGTGCCACAGAAAGCTCTTCCTCAGGCATGGAAGCAGAAAGGCTCAGGCTTGAAGAGGGAAGCTGTCAGCATGCATAGAAAATTCACATTGCAGCTTTAGGGAAACTCAAGTTGGACTGATGGGATATGAGACTGGTAGGATATGGAGGGTTTGCTACCCACACCGTCCTGTAGTTAATTCCTCCCTTATAGCTACCCATGTGACACTTTACAAATTCCTTTGTGATAGCCCTGATTACTCCATACTTGTTTGTTTGCGTAGCATGTATTAAGGACATCATATGTTTCTGTTTTGCATTCAGTCCTCACAACAACTCAAGAGGCAGGTACTATAATTATCCTCATCTAATAATGAGAAAGCTGAGTCACAGGGATTAACTAATTTTTTGTTTACGTGCTTATTTCTGCTTCCAGACTATGAGCACCTGAAAGGCATGGTCTTTGTGGTTTTTTTTGTTTGTATCCTCCCATCCAACACACTGACTGGCATTTCAGGAGTACTTGATACATATTACTTGAATCAGGTTATTCAGAAGACTCAAAGTCACAATGGAACATGGAAAGAAGTGCACGGCTTTAGCCAATGCCATTTTTAGAACTGCTCTTCAATAATTAATCAATTTGATGGCAAACAGGGTTTCTACTAACATTTCTAGAAGTGGGCATCAAAGATTTGTCAAGAAAATGAGGTTATTTTAATTGTTAATTTTCAAAAACAGAGAGGACAATATTTTAAAACTTTATCCTATTCTGTTTTATTAATCTTGAAATGTTTTATTTTATCTCATTTATGGATTTATCTTGTGGCCAACGCTCAAAGCATTGCTAAAAGTGGATGTGGCTCAGTCAGGATAGGCTAATATGTGCTGCTGTAACAAGCAACCCTAATATCTCAGTGGTTTCAAAGAACAAAGGTTGACTTACATTCACACTCATGTCTGCTTTGTGTTAGCTGGGAGCTCTGATCTGTGTCATCTTAACTCTGGGACCCGGGTAGATGGAGCATCCACTGTCAGGAACATTGGTAGTTGCCAAGGCAGAGGGCAAGAACACTATGGAGGATATCATTCTGGCAATGAATTTCTCAACCTGGAGAGGACAGACATCATTTCTGATTACAATTCATTTGCTAGAACTAATCACATGGCACCACTACACCATAAGGAAGACTAGAATGCAATCCTGCTGTATGTCCTGAAGGAGAGGAGTCTGGACATTGATAAACAGTACTAACAATCATCATAAGCACTCATTTTCATCATTATTTAGCCTGACACTAATTGGATAGTCTCCAGCACCTCTTCCCTGCTATCCAACTTCCTCATAGCAACCACTGTAATATTTCTCAAGTATATTATGTCATAAAAAATAAACAAAACCCCTTGATATACCTTCATTGCTACCAGGCTAAAATCTGCCTTGTCCTTGACAAGACCCCCACGACCTGGCCCCTGCTGACTGTACTGCCCTGCTCACATGTCTGTTTATTTGTATATACTGTTCATCCCACTAGAATGAGGTACCAGTCTTCCTTTTCCCTTCTTCCCAGCTCTGCTTTGCAGAGTGCCAGGAGATTAATTTTGAGCCTTGCCTAATGAGACAGTGGGTTGGATTGGCAGATCTTACTACAACTTTGTCTATAAAAGCTATACTTGAAATTTTCTTAAATTCTAGGAAGTATAGGCATTTTATCTTTTCTCTTTTCCTTCCTTTTTTCCTTTCTACAAGTATTTATTTGAGTATCTACGAGGCCTCCTGATGGGTCATGGGAATATAAAGTTCATCCAGACATGGTCCCTGCCCTCATCCAGCTTATGGTTTGGTGGGGGAGACATATTAATCACACTGCATAAGTTTGAATTAGATTCAAATACAAGTTGAAATAAACTAAAATGAAGATGAGTTACACAAGATAGAAGGTTACTTCTTTGTCATGTCACTGTAGGTAGACCAGTGTTGATACTGTGTCCCACAGTGTTAGTGACCCAGGTTCCTTCTATCTTGTTGTTCCTTATCCCCAGCATGTGGCTTCCACTTCACGGTCCAAGATAATGGCTTAGTCTCCAGCCATCACGTCTGTATTCAGCCAGAGGAAGGAGAAAAGTATAATGAAAGACATGTCCTGGAAAATGAACACACCACTTCCACTTACAAATCTTTGGCTGTAATTTAGTCACACCTTCACACTTAGCTGTAATAGGGGCTTGTAAGTCATGTGCCCTGTTAAAAACTGGGGCTTCTATTACCAAGAAAGAAAGTGAAAGCAGACAGAGGGACCAGGCTTGGTCTAGAAGATTAGTTTTAAAGAGAAACTTAAAAAGAATTGAGATCTGAAAAATAGGTAGGCTTTAACCAGGGGAAGAGTGACCAGGAAGAATAAACATCATGTGCAAAGGACCTGTGGCAAGAGGGAGCCAGCCTGTTGGAAAGACTAGAAACAAACAAGCAAACAAAATTCCATAGTTTCTGAAGTACAGAGGAGGAAGGAATGTGAAGCAATGTGAAGGAATGTAAACATCCCCTATGCAGTCAGGGGACAATGTTGCAGAGCCTTGGAAGGCTTATTAGGGATTGTGATCTTCACTCTAAAAACAATGGTATGTCATTAAAGGTCTTTAGGAGGATAGTATGATCAAATTTACATTGTAACTTGTAGGAAACAAATTAGAGAGGACAAGAGTGGATGTTAAAAGACCAGAGACCTCCAGATGAGAGATGAATGTAACTTGATCTAAGATAATGCTAGGAAAGAAAATAAAAATGAGAGGAATCAAGAACTATTTTTAGAAGGCAAACTCAACAAGACTTAGGCATGAATTAGTGTGGAAAGGGAGTGAGGAAGAGAAGGAGGAAGGGATAAGAATGGAGGAAGAAATAAGAAATGAATTTAAGAATATTCTTTCTTAAATATGAAAATGAAAATTGGCATTTGGGCAATGCAAGGGGATCTCAGGATACTTGTGCAACATAGCACACATAAAGTACTATAATTTAAAATCACTTGAGACATGATGTTCATATAGGTCAATTATAAGTTGTCTCTCTTAAGAATTATTTTAAGAAGTACATCTAGTCTTCATGATTTACATTAAAATTATTTATTTAAAATAAGTTGTCTCTCTTAAGATTTATTTGAAGAAGTACATCCAGTCTTCATGATTTGCATTAAAATCCAAATCTATTTTGCTTTTGGTTTAATATTTGCTATCAGTTTCACATTGTAGGAATTTAAAAACAAAAATCCACCCTATTCTAGAGGCAGTACTGACCCTCCAAAACGTGTAATGGGGTCTCTACAGATTTTGAAGTGATGAAATCTCCATTTCCTCTGCAGCCCTCTCAAGTTCCTCTTGAAGAGGAAGTGAAAGTTAACTCCCAGTTCTTCCTGGGCACAGGAAGACAGCTGGCTGGAAAGAATATATATAAATGGATTATATTCAAGAGTGCCTTAGATAAAGGAAATACCGGTCATTCATCCTACAAAATTTATTTGGCACTATCCTGTGTCAGGCCCTAAGCGTAACTGGAATGGTCAGACTGGACAAACTGAGGCTGTCAGAAGGCATAAGGAAGAAAAAAATCATGATGCAAACTATCTGCTTTCCTTTGTCTTGAGATTAACCAGTAGCTTCCATAACTCGGTGTGCATCTGATTTTTTTGTTACAATTACAAAAAGAATTAACTTTAATTTTTACACTTTGATGCAATGCTAAGGGACTGTTTGGACCACAGTTTAGTCTCTGCTTCGAGTATATTGAAAATAGCCCAAAGTAGCTGTCAAGGCATAAACAACTCAGGAGGAAAGCATTGCTGTGGTTTTACTGAACAGATGGTCTGATGACGTCAGTGTCTCCAAATTACCTGCAGCCAAAGCAGATGGAAAAATTAACATCGAAGCCCAAGCTTGATGGCAGACAGGGAGTCACAGAGAACTTCAGGGGAGAAAGTCACATGGGATGATTTCTTTGCTTTGTTTTCAAGCTCTACTAGGAATCTTTTCCTCTTCCCAAATTCCTTGAATAAAATCACAAGAATTATTACAGTTGGTCCCACAAACAACCACCACGAAGACAGGGCTGGAGGACATGGCATTCAGTAATGCCTCTGCCACTAAAAAATAATATTGATTCTAAAAAGAGATTATTAATTGTGTAAAAGTGTTGTGTAGCTGAAAAGAAACATCTCAGCGCTATAATTGAATATGACAGTTCTTGGAAAATCATCATAATGGCTGCATATTTAGCTCTGGACACATTGTATTTTGAGAGATTTACATTCCATCTTTCTCCAAAAGGCTGCATTGCAATTAACATTTTCACCTAGGACAGACTGCCCAGCGCTTTATCTCTGTCGATCTTATTTCCTTGTTTAGTATTGTGTTTTCACCTTTTCCTGCATGCCAGTGTCTGGGTCTTTACTTCCGTTACGCAAAGTTGTCAGCTGCATAAAGTGATGCATTCCAGCCTTAACTATAGATCAGCCAATCTGTGCTGGATTATCTTGAGCTCAAGATCTAAAATCTGAGTCAGAATCACAGAGCTTTCTGTTTACAAATGAAGAAGTAGGTATTCGAGTTTCCATACTTGTCTGTGAGCACAGAGTGGGGAAGTGGCTGAAGGCAGAACAAGAACGCAGGGGTCTACTTTCTCAAGCCTCTTGGCCTTTATAGCTCTACAAACCCCAAGTGTCCCTAACTCTTCTCTCTCAAGGGATACAGACTCTGATATAACTGGATTCTATGCTCCAAACTCAAATGGAATGCAGTAGGAGCTGAAAAGTGAATTTTAGGTGTATTTTTCTAGAACACTATTGTCTAATTTTCATGGCAGCCTAGCATGGTGCAAGGTTGTCTTGGTTTAAGTTCCAGGAAAAAATACCCAGCAAGAAGAATCTGAGTACAAGAAATTTTGGGGAGAGATGGTCCCAGGAAGCAAAGGAGGGGAAGAGAGGAAGCAAGACAAGGAAGGGAAATATAAGCTTCAGAGTCATCCCGACCAAGAGGCGAGGGAGATGGGGTATGTATCCTCCAACTCTCGTCTATCATTATATGAGAGCTGTTTCCAGGGGCATTAACTCCCTCTGCTTCTGAGACTAATGGCCTGCCTCACTGGGGTGAGAGAAAGCCCCCAAGTGGAGCGTGGCCGATGCTTGCAACAGAAGGCAGTGGAACGATGTGGGGTGTGAGCAGAGCATGGACAGCAGTTGCTATAGTCAGGTTTGGGCTCACATCTGCATCCATTGATTTGCTGGATGGTCTCAGACAGGGTACTTTCCTTCTCTAATCCTAAATTTTTTCATCTGTAAAATGGGGAGAACAGTACCGTCATGTAATATAATGAGCAGTAAATGGAATGATAATCCATGTAAAGTGCTTAGCACAATGCTTAACACAGAGGAGGCCCTTGATATGAGGCATTATTATCATTGTTCGTTTTCTTGCCTGCATCAAGTGCCTGGGGAATAAATGAAATTTAGAATCACATCAGGTGCTACAGCAGATAGAGCACTTAGGTCGACCTCTAGATTTCACAGCAGAGGAAGCTTGAGGATGAGGGAAGTGGCTGTCTGTCCCATGAAAAAAAATCTTCTAATAGAGTGTGGCAGAGCCAGACCAGTATACTAGAGCATCTGGTTCTATGTGCAGTGCTCTTTCCAGCACCCTGAACTGACTCCTTTAGAATCATTTGTAGAATATAGATCTAGGAGGAAGAGTGAATGATCATTGTGTCCTGGATGGCAAAAATGTTTTCCTCACAACTTCGAAAAGTTGGCAGTGGCAGCCTGTGTGGCTGTGTTGAGAAAGATTCTGATGACATGGTACATGAGGTAAATGTGTGTGACTGGATTACCAATGTCTGCCATTGATTTGGGAGCCCACTGGCTGGGTATACACTGATCCTGTTGGGGTTGAAGTTATTAAGAAAGTTGACTGCTGGACTTGAATTTATCACTAAGGGAATAAGATAACCATTTTGTTTGTTCATTTTATTGCAATGATAATGCTTATTGATCATAGAAAAATTGTAAAGATATAAACAAGTGTGATGGTTAATACCAAGTGTCAACTTGATTGGATTGAAGGATGCAAAGTATTAATCCTGGGTGTGTCTGTGAGGGTGTTGCCAAAGGGGAGATTAACATTTGAGTCATTGGGCTGGGGAAGGCAGACCCACCCTTAATCTGGATGGGCACCATCTAATCAGCTGCCAGCAAAAAACAGGCAGGAAAACATGAAAAGGTTAGACTGGCCTAGCCTCTCAGCCTACATCTTTCTCCCTTGTTGGATGCTTCCTGCCCTCGAGCATCAGACTCCAAGTTCTTCTTTTTTTGGAACTCGGACTGACTCTTCTTGCTCCTCAGCCTGCAGATGGCCTATTGCGGGACCTTGTGATCATATGAGTTAATACTTAATAAACTCCTCATATATTCCATTAATTCTGTCCCTCTAGAGAACCCTGATTAATACAATGAGAAAATAAAAATTACCTCTAAGGTGTAGCAAAGAGGATAATTGATCTCTGGGACTGATTCAGAGTAAGGAAAAAGGCCGAAAAACAGAAATTAATAATTGAAGGCCTTTATAAGGAGCCATTGGCTCCTCCACATCAGGATGCAGAGCAATAGGCAGCCAGGCATTTAGTCACAGGACCAAGGAAAAAAGAATGAAAGAAATTTTAAAAAGCTAAATCTCCTCAAGTTGACCTCTAAATTCAATGATACCAAGCAGAACATCAACAGGAGTTTTCATAGAACTAGAAGCTGACTCTAAAATGTATCTGGAAGAGTGAGGGGACAGAGTGAAAGCATTTCTGAAGAAGACTGGGGAGAGGCTTACCTTATGGATAGCCCAAGTTATTATGAAGCTACTGGAAGGAAGACAGTGCCAAACTGGCACAGCAGTAGATAAAGTGACCAATGGAGCATAAGGCAGTGTTCCCAAACAGACCTATGTATACATGGAACTCTGAAAGATGGTAGAGGAGGCTTGGCAGTTGGGAGAGGAGGGACTGTATGTTAAGTGGAGCTAAAAATGTGCTTATCCATATGGATAGAAGCGAAACTGTACTCCTACCTCACACCATACCCTGGAATTGCTCCAGACAAATGAAAGTCTTTAATAATGAAAGCAAAACTTTAAAATTATTAAGAGAAAGTATAGGTTAATATTTTTGGACCCTGGGGGAAGGAAAGCATTTCTTATTTAAGACATGAAGAGTGCAGCTGAGAGAAAATCTCAGTCAGGCCAATGCAGAGCCGCAGAACAGAAATGTCCCAACCCTGTTATCTTCACCATGCTCAGTCATTGCCTGGGGCAGCCTGAAGACTCTGTGGCCACCAAGAGGACACAAGTGATTTACAGGGGTGTGGCAGATGAAGGCCATCAGCTAACAGCCCTCATCCCAACAGGTTCTCTCTTGAGGGAAGTGTGAGTGGCTCATCCCCATGGCTGCCACATGCCAGGATTGAGGTAATCTGGCTGTAGGATTGAGATAACCATAAGTAAAACAACTCCAAAGCCCCATATTTGGATTAATTACTTCAGGGACAAAAGATCATGACATGCAGGTTCTTGTTAGCTTCTTTTTTGGAAAATGGCTCTTTCTGAATCTGTCCCTAGATTTGAGTGTCTACCTTACATTGGACGCAAGATCTTTGTTCACTGACTTACTGCATGATTCTCCAGCAGTCATTGGCTGTGTGACATTATTTTTACTTTATGCAACGACTGAAAGATTTGTGAAGTGAAAGTGGAAGATTAGGAAAGCACAGTCCAAGAACATGTGCATGAGGTGAGGTGAGGGAATTGTGGTGGATTATGTCATGGACACAAAGTATCCCATAGTGGTATGCATAGACCTTTGCAATGTGACTTTGCTGCTCCTCCATCCAAAGTGGAGTCTAAACCCTGTTCAAACTGAGCTGGCCCTGTGACTTGCTTTGACCAATAGAATGTGGTGGAAGTTATATTGTGCAGATTCTAGAGCCTAGACTTCAAGAGTTTGTGAAGCTTCTGCCTGTTCTCATTTGGAACCCTGCCCTGTGGCCACTATGTGATGATGAAGCCCAGATGAAAGACCACACAGAGAGAGAGGTCCAGAGCCTAGCTAACCTTCTATAGTGAGCCCAGGTAAGACCAGCAGAGAAACCACCCAGTCACAACTTACAATCATAAGAAATGATGGGTTCTTACTGTTTTGAGCCACTAAGTTTTGGAGTGGCTTCTTAATGACATAATAGACAACTGAAACAGACATAATCAAGGTCTCGAATGCACTCTGAATATAGAAAAGTAGGGTAATCATAAGCAGGTGGAGAGTTATTTATCTTTCAGACATTCAGTGGGCATCCAGTATATACCAGGCACTTTTGTATGTATCTCATTTAGTCTTTCTAATAGCCTTATAAGATAGGTGCCACCACATAGATGTGGATATTGAGGCACAGAGGGATGAAATAACTTGCCCAAGGTCATGTGGCTGGAAAGTGGCAGGTCTGGGACTTGACTTTATGTCTTTCTGGTTCCAAAGTCCCTGCTCATGACCACATCTCTACACTGCCACTGGCACTTAAAATGAACCCATTGAAGAATACTAAAAAATAAACAGAAATAGGGAAACAACACTCAAGCTTTATAATTCTTGCTTTCTGTGTTTATTTCATAGCTAAAGATGAATTTCTTTGAGAAGGGAAGAATGATTTTTGAGATGATGACTTGCATTCCTATTCAGACTTCTGTTTCAGGGATTCCTTCTTTGAATTATTAACACATTGTATAATGAATATAATATAATAAATGTATTTAATACACTTATTAATGTAAAAAAGTGGATGTTCTGAGACTGACCAGGGTTGCAAGAAATATAAGGGCTGGAAAATTCAAACATACTTGTGAAAAATAGATTGACTCACATTTATTAATAATTCCTATCAAGGGAGAATGCCTTCTAAAGCAATCGTTGAAATTCATTTATTCATTCATTCAACACAACATGTGGAGTGCTTACTAAGTGCCAAGCCTTGTGCTAAGCACTAGAGATAGGAAGACAAATGTGATCTGTTTCTAGCACTCAATTGCTAAGTAGTCTAGTTAGAATACAAAATTAAACAAAAGCCCAACACATAAATTTTCTTGTCATTTTCCCCAAATTTGAGGAAAAAAATCAATGATCTAAAAAAAAATAAGTTGCTTTGCATTGATTCTCTAATTAATGTGATAGAACTGCAAAAATTCAGCCACTCTCACCAATCTCCTATAGAACCAAAGACTATATAGTTACATACCACATGTTTATTTCATTTCTCATAAATGCTAACTACTCTCCCAAATTTGTCATCTAGAACTTGGTAGGAATTTCTTTCTGCATAGAACCATAAAGAAGATTCATGTTATAGATGACTATAGAAGAAAATAACTCAGAAATTCCTGTAAGGCAATGAGCTTCATTCCACCTCTTCTTTTGTGCCTCTTGGATTGCACATTAACACTCTACCTTAGAACTGTATCGATATTTGAAGACCAGCATTTTAAAAATGAGAACCATATTAGAAAATTGGCTCCAGAGGCAAGTTCTACAGTCATGGGCAGGGAATGTTCTGGCCTCTGCTGAGTGGGTTTGCGTGTGTTCCTTATCTTCTTTGTGCCTTGCCTTCCTCCCTATAAAATTAAGGTCGGTGTGGATGAGCAAATATCCGGGATCTTCCCCAGAGTAAAACTTTTATGGTTAAAGCACCCTTATTTGCTATTGGCTGTTTTCTTTAGATACCGACGGCATCTTCTTAAGAAATCAGAGAGAATTCACCAGGATAAGCTTCATTTCCCTTTTCAATCTTTATCTTTATCTGTAATTTAAAAGTTTTTTAAAGCTGAATTTTCTGTATTGTTTTCCAGGATAAGGAATATGGGGTGTGTGTGTGTGTGTGTGCGTGTGTTGTGTTGTTATAGTTACCCTTTTAAGATACAAGAGAAGATGGGCACAGTTCATCGCAGTGAGACTGACGCTTCTTAGGAGTTGGGAATTTTGAGAAACTGCTGGCTTCAGTGTTAGCCATCTGCTGGACTTATATAATCCACCCAGCAATAAAACACTAGGCTCTCCCATATGCTCCTCTCTGCCCCTGGGTGAAGGAGTAAACAAGGTGGGAGTTCACATATCTGTGTTCCAGCCCGGATTTGGCACCTGCTAGCTGTGTGACAAAGAGCAGCTTTCTTAATCTGAGCCTCAATTTCTTCATCTGTAAAATGAGCTACACTTATTTATGTTTACCTAGAATGTCTGGGATCTGTTTAAGTACATTTAACACTATCTTAAGAGTTTAGGCAAGTTTAGTTAAAAATAGCGCAGTTAATACCAAAATAATTTCAGCGTGTAGTAGGTATATATTCAGTTGCACTTCAATGGTTAAAAAAGAAGTTGCTTTTCCAAACATGGTTGACGTACTGCTTTGCCTGTGATATCCCTGAAGTTGCCTATCATGATCCATGCTGCCCCAGCTGAATGCCAGCCTTGTCCCCTTCAATATCACCACACTTTCATATTTGTAGCTTCAGGGACCACACCTTTGCCACACCCTGTAATATAACTCTTCTATTATTACAACAGAAGAAGAGAGGAGATGGTCTAGATGGCTCTTCTTTAGAAGTTCATCCTCCAAAAGCTGACCTTTATACAATTTTTAGGGTAATGAGTTGTGCTGATGGTATGAGACATGAAGAACATGTACTCTAAGGCGGAATCTCCCATCCTAGACACTACTGACATTCCAGGCTTACTAATTCTTTGTTATGAAGTGCTGTCCTGTGCATTGTCGGATATTTGGCAGCATCAGTGGCCTCTTCCCATTACATGCCAGTAACACTCCCTACCCCAACTGTGACAACAAAAACATTTCCAGATTTTGCCAAATGTCCTCTGGAGGGCAGAATCACCCCTGATTGAGAACCTCTCCATTAAGGGCAATGCCTTTTTGATGTATAAACTTCCCCATTATCAAAAGCAGACCTTGAGATCAGGAATTGGGTGCAAGTAGTTTATGTGAGAGATGATCTTAGGAAGCATTGTGAAGGAGTAGGGAAAGGAGTAGGAGAAGGGAAACCCAGTAATGGGTGAGCTTATACGCAGGTTACTGCTGTGGGCATCAAGAGGTCAGTTTCACTGGGGACTCCTGGGACTATGCAGAATGCACCTGGGAATTGCCTCCCACAGGAGCAGGGAAGCCATGGTGTTTATTCTTCAATCCATGGGGCAGTATGCCCACCCCCTATCCTGATTCACCCCACCCCCAGACTTCTTCTTTTTGATTCAGATCCTTTTTAGTCTTATAACAGCAAAGCATGTTTTGTTTTTCTTTTCTTTAAATGCCTGATTAATAAAAATATTAATTGTGAACAATTCTATTTTTTGGATTCTCAGATCCTCTAACTGTAGCTAGGCTAAAAAATATCCCAAATCTCCCCAGCACTAACATTCAAGGACTCTGTCTAGTGATTTGAGGCCAACCCCAAGAAATAAATAGAAAGAACATAGTCTGATGGCAGAGGTATAGGGTGGGTGGAGAGGCACTCATCCTTTATCTTGCAAATTGAATACGGAAATAATTGCAAGAGAACAGGTAAGACTTCCCACATTGTCATTTTCCACTAAAGGCACTTTTGTAACGATGACTTCACTTCTGAATTGACATTGCATTGGCTCCTCTGACAGCCTTAAAGAGATACCATCAAGACTTTGTCAAATAAATTGAACAATTTAGACAGAGCTTAGGCGACAATAAAATGAGCTTCAGCTGGAATGTGGTGGGGGCAAAGAGACGAATTTCTCATTCAGTCTGTACCAGTTCAACCTTCTTGCATCTCCTTTCCTCATAACCCACCTTAAACCTGTTATTGAACCATTTATCAGTTTGGAGCGTAAAGAAGAAATCTAATTTTAGCAAAGAAAGCTAGAAATAGCTGCTAATCATCTCAGCAAATGGTAGACTGGTGAGTCTCCTTTTTTATTTATTTACTTTTTTGTTTTTAAAACGAAAATTGTTTTCTTAACATTAAAATTGTCTAAGATAATACCTTGTGAATCATAAGATTGTATTGTTTTCTGGCAATGAAAGCTTTGATAGACAACCACTGACTTGGCCATAGCTCCTGCTTTCCCCCTAAGGAGTTCAAAGCACTTTCAGTTACGCAGTATCATCTTATTTCATTTTGTAAAACTGAGGCAAAAGAAGAGAGGGAGGATGAATACACATGAGTCTTAATTTGTCCAATTAAGGTGCAAAATATTAAATATTATGGTAAAAAAATAAAATATTAAGGTACAAAAAATAAGTGGGTTGGCCAATGTAACCCAGAGAGTCTGAGTACTGTGACAGGAGCCTCCCGAATCTTAGACTGCATTCATTCCATAGATGTGGCCCATGACCCTGGCAGGGTTTTCCCTTTAAGTAACCTGCATGTCAGAAAACGTGTGCGGGATTCCGAACAGAGAGCTCTACCAAGCAGTTTGAAAAGTGCATCTCTAAGGCCAGATCCAATGTCTTTGGCATGATTCTTATCCTGATCAGAACAAAGTGCAAAGATTTCACATCAGCTGAGACTTTTTAATATTAAGAAACGGAAAACAATCATCCCCTTTCCTGCCAGGCATGGCAGTGCAAACACCAGCAAAGTTTACCTTTCTTGAAAACCCGTGATCTGCTTTTCAAGGGGAAGATGAAAGCGCCAGGAATAGACAATGGTTCTGAAACACTGGCTGACTTTTGAATATTCATGACTATTCTGATGCAAATGAATATCTCAAATTGAGCTGTTTTTGCCGAGGTGCTGTTGGAAATGTATACGCTTATGAAATTGCTTTCCTAGTTCTGCATATCTCCAAGAATGGCTTCCTTTGCTTGTTTATAATTCTCCTAGAAGGATTCCCAGGTGTCAGCCTTGGGCTGGAGTTTTAGCTGGCTTCTTTTCATCAAAAACTAGGGCTACAGTTTAGCTTAACCCAATAGGAAAGCCTTACTTTGTTTTATAGTAGCCCACATCTGATAGGCCCTCCTTGTTCTGCCAGCGGCCAGAGGCTTATCACACATCAGATTGTTTTTCCTTTGAGGTAACCTCAAACCAAAGCTCACTGTTCCCTGAAGAACTAAGAGAGAATGAGAACGTTGAGCCAGTGCTTGGGAGTGCTCAGATGGTCAGGAAGCCAGGAGGACTGTTTGGATTTTGCTGACTCTATGCACTAGAAGGGTCTCACCATGGTGGGCATTGGGTGTGGCACGTGGCTTTGCCGGATCAAAAGACTTTGAAGAAGACACATAGACTTCATGGGCTGATGGAGATTTTAGAGACCTCCAAAGCGCAGTGAGTGTTCCAGGTTTTCCTGGGAAGCTGTGGGACCTTCTTCCCTCTTCAGGCTGGATTCAGAAACAGTGATTGCTGGTCAGACCCAGGACAAAAATGGGAGGCAGGAAGGGGTGGTCATTCCTAGAGGAGAAACATGGGTCATTGTGAAGTCAAGGACAGTTTCTGAAAGAAGAAGACAGTTGCTGAGCTCTGTCCAAGGCCAATAAAGGAAGCTGTTGGGACCCTCCTATGTCTCTCAGTAGGTGGGGTGAGCTTCTATGCCTCAGATACCTGCTGGGATATGGCAGGGAAGCCTTGTTCCAGGGCAGTCAGGTCCCACTAGAGGAGAGGATGCTCTCTTCCAGGTCTTTAATCTGCCTGAGTTCCTGGGACTGTCCCTAGGACACCTCCTGAAAGGCCATGCACGTGGCCTCTGACTCCATCCTTGTGCAGTCATTGGAAGTTTACTTTCTTGCCTCCCAGTCTTCCTCTCTCCAACCCAGGCTTCACCCACAAATACTCCCTGTGTCCATGGAGAGGACTCTCCTCTCCACACCTGACTTATGGTTATCCAGTGAGTACTTATATGTTCCAGGCCCTGTGCAAGACTGAGGACACAAAGTGAATTCAACACAATCTTATTCTGTTCAGTGCTTCTTGGTCTATGGATCCAAACTTCTCTTCCGCCCCCAACGTGTCTCTCTGTTCCATGATTATTCCCTTGCCATATCTTTGCCTGGGTGTTTTCTTTACCTAGAGTGCCCTCTCCTCTGAGCTCCAATTTTGCAAAGCCTACGCCCACTTCTGAGGCATGCAAGAGTTGTCTTTTCCATTCAGCCTCCTCTGGTTTTTTCCTTTTCTCTCAACTTCTGTGTCAGATCTGTTCTGTGTAATTTAGCACATAATTTTAAATGGGCTTACTTTGTCTAGTGACTATTTTGAGTGTGTAAACTAGTCTGGTCTCCTTAACAAATACATAAATTCTTCAAAGGTTGCAGCCCTATTTTACAGTTATTCTGAATCTCTTCTCAACTTTCCATTCCCACTCCAGCACTCAGCTGAGTGCATGGTAAATGTCCAATAACTACTGTTGGTTATTGTCAGAATGACTCTAATGAGGACAATGCACTGCTCCCGACAGTCCGTCAGCAGGAATGGAGGTGGGTAGGTGGTGGGAGGGTGAGGAACCTGTCTGTAGCCCAAGTTTCTGGTCATATAGAGCAGCTCTGTCTCTGAAGTAGCCCCTGAATATGAGCAATGAAATCAGCAATTCTTAACTAAAAGGCAGAGAAACATTTATACAAAGAGTGGATCTCATTCATTTTCTTTCTGATTGTGGGAAGTTTCTACTCCATTAAAAGTTCTAAGAGTCGTCAAACATGACCTTCATGTGACCTTTGGCAAATTACTTACCTTTCTGAGCTTCCTCATCTTTCATTATCTACAAAATGGGAATAACAGCACCTAACTGACAGGGTTGTTGAGGGGATTAAATTAGGTCATGCATGTAAACCATTTGGCCCAAGGTCTGGAAAAGAGTAGCCACTAAATTATTAATTACTAGTGTACTTGTGATCATTATTATTGTTGTCTTGTTAAACCAATATTTTCCAAAGTCTGATAAGGGGATTATTAAGTGGTAGATAAGATAGTTTTATCTGGTGTATTGACTGACTTTAAAAAATTTTTAATGTATGCTAGGAAAAATATTTAATCACATTTGCAATTTCATGGGTATTATATTTAATTATTTACTGCTGCATAGCAAATAATCCTCAAACTTAGTGGCTTTAAACAATTATTTATTTATTTATTTATTTAATTTGTGATCTGGGCTAGGCTCAGCCAGGTAGTTCTGCTATTCTTCACTCCCACAACTGGCCCCTGAGCATAGATGGCTGGAACAGCTGGGGCTAGCTGGGATTCTCTCCTTCAGTGCCATCTCTCCAGCAAGGCACCTGAAATTTTTTACATGGTGGCTCAGGGGTCCAAGAGCAAGTGTTCCCAGAGGACAATTCCCATCATGCAAGTGCTTTTCAAGTCCCTGCTTGGTCTTACTGCAAATGTCCCATCGGCCAAAGCAAGTCACATGCTTAAGCTCAGAGTCAGCATCCAGGGATCGCACAAGGCTGTGAATAGTAGGTGATGTGGTTCATTGGGGGCCACCACTGTAGCAGTTTATCACAGCCATAATTTACCCAGAGTTGCACAGCTGTTAAGTATCCAGGCTGGAATCTGGAGCACTCTGCTTCAGAATCTGTGGTCTTAACATGCAGCTGTCCTCAAGTAGTGTTTCAATGATCTATTCTCAAACTAGGGACTTAAAGCAGCACATATTATATTATGCTCATTGATTTTGTAGGCTATGAATTCAGATAGCTCACAGCAACGATGGCCCATCTCTACTTCACAGTGTCTAGAACCTCAGCTGGGATGGCTTAAATTTCTGAGAGCTGGATGAGGTGGTTCAACTGGAGTCATATGTGTGAAGTCTTGGTTCTCGCTGTCTGATGGGTTCCTCAGTTCTCCTCCATGTGACCTTCCCACATAAGCCCTAGCACCTGGGCTTTTTCACATCATGGTGCTCTTGAGTATTCAGATTTCTTACCTAGTGCCTGGCTTCTCTTTAGAGAACAAGGTGAAAACTGTCAAGCCTCTTAAAGAGGCCATATTCTATTGGTCAAAAAATGTCACAAGGCCAGCCCAGAATCACAGAAAGGAGAAATGGACTTACCTCTTGATAAGAGAAGTAGCGTGAATGTTCACAGAGGGAAGGAATTGATGGTGGCCATATTTGGAGACTTTCTACCACAGTATGCTTAAGGACTAAAATCCTTAATACTAATTTAAGGCTGTTTTTTAAATAGACTTTAGTTTTTAAGGAATTATCAGATTCACAGAAAATATTGAGAGAAAGGTACGAGGATTTCCCATATATTCCCTGTTCCCACACATGCATAGCCATTATCAGCATCCTGAACAAGTGGTACATTTGTTACAGTTGATGAACCTACACTGACACACCATTATCATTCAAAAACCAGAGTTTACATTAGGATTCACTGTTGGTATGCATTTGTCTAAAACATTAGACAAATGTAAAATGACATGTATCCACCTTTACAGTATCATACAGAGTAGTTTCACGGCCCTAAAAATCCTCTGTGTTCCTCCTGTTCATTCCTTTCTCCCTACTAACCCCTGGAAACCACTGATCTTTTTACTGTCTCCACAGTTTTGCGTTCTCCAGATTGTCACATAGTTGGAATCATACAATATGCAACATTTTGTCTTCTTTCACTTAGTAATATGCATATAAGTTTCCTGCATGTCTTTTCATGGCCTGCTAGGTCATTTCTTTTTTAGCGCTGAATAATATTCCATTGTCTGGATGCACAGTTTATCCATTCACCTACTGAAAGACGTCTTGATTGCTTCTAAGTTTTGGCAATTGTGAATAAAGCTGCTATAAACATTTGTGTGCAGGTTTTTGTGTAGATATAAATTTCAACTTTTTTGGGTAAATATCCAAGAAGCGTGATTGCTGACTTGAATTTAAGGTTTTAAAGTTAGTCAAGCTGAAGAAAAAAATAAGTTAATAATATGAAACTGAGCCACCTGAAATTTTCTACAAAACTGTCGGAAATTTCTGGTTGTGTAGATCAGGTTCCAATATTGCTAAGTTTATATGGTTCAACTTGAAAGTACAGTGGTCCTAGGATACGGCAAAGATCTCAGTAGTGATATGCAAATAACTAAAGTTTGGGAAACATTTTCTAATTGAAGTATTTTACCTCCTAATGACTTTTATTCTCTCATGTGTCTTTGACTAAAACTTGGAAGATGCCTATTTGGACAATGTGTTTTGCTGGTGGTGGTGGTGCTGGTGGTGGTGGTTTGGAAAAGGGATGAGGTAGACTACAACATGTCAGGTGCCTATTGAACATACGCATTCATCAAAATATCCCCGGCTCAAGGGACCACAAACTTCCCTGGGTTTGCTACAAGCCAGACACCTGAGACAGCTGGCAGACTCTTTGAACTTCCTGGGGAAAATGTCTTTGATTCTTTTTGATTCCCAATTTTCTACGTCTTCAGACATGTCAACAGAAGCTCCATCAGCTTGGTGAGACAGTAAAACCATTTTCTGGCATAAGTTCGTGCAAGAAATTGGAAAATGAATCATTTGAACATTTGGTTATAAGGGGTGTGTATCTGAGGAGATTATTCTCCAAAATAGACTGCCCAACAGTTGAAGAGACTTCTTAGACTAGGCTCTGACGACGAATCAGAACTTCAGAGATTGTGAGGGTAGGATTTCGACGTTTTACAGAATTTTATTCTGTAGTTAGTCTCTACTAGGTTAAAAACAAATTTCCCTCATCACCATCCTAGTTGTTTTTCAGCCTGGCAGCCCATCATCATGGAAAGAAAGATTGTAACCAAATATGCTGTGGATCTTCAATTAAAATATTCCAATATTGTTTGAAGGTTTGGAATTGGTAAAATAATTTTAGGGTTGCTTTCTTTCATCTCAACTCTTTCTGAGTGAAATTTGTAGGAGAAAATTTTTATTCAAAAATAGTATCCAGAATATTTAAATATTCCAAATAAAGTCAGCACCAAGTCCACAGTCCCCTCCAAAAAGAAAACAAAAACAAACCCCCAAAATACTCCAAACCGTTTTTTCCAATGGAATTTCCTGAAGAAATGCTTCAAAAGGTCTGGCTACCTCCAAGAAGGCTTAAGTCACACACTTCCCTTAAGCCTCAGTAACGTACTTGCCTCATGTTCTCAGTGGCTTCTCAAGTTATTTTGGCTACTCAGCTCTGACAGTTAAATAAAAACTTGATGATAGAAGAGGTTTCATTATGTGTGTGAACGCATTTTCTTCAGCTAACCAGTGAACGGCAGACTAGAAGTCATTCAGAGGCCGGAACAATAATGTCAAAGCTAATTCAGTCCCTCACAGGTCAAGGCTGTGACCATGGCTGTAGCCTTTGTCAGACAAACAAATGCATAGCACTTCTGTAGTCATCTTTCCTGCGCAGAAAATCACACCTTAAAATAAGTGGGCATTGATTTCTCTTGCTCCCATCTGTGTTTATCTTAGGTTCTTTCACTGGGGATAAAGCAGAGATGGTGTTGTTCCTGCCTGGCCAGTAACTCTTCCACACTTTTCTCTCCTACAGCATTTCAATAGCACATGTCAGGATCACACTTGTTATTGCATGCTTATTACTCACCACTGATAGGCTGAATTTTATTTTTATTTTTATTTACTTATTTTTGAGATGGAGGCTCACTCTTGTCACCCAGGCTGGAGTGCAGTGACACGGTCTCAGCTCACTGCAATCTCTGCCTCCTGGGTTCAAATGATTTTCCTGTCTCAGCCTCCTGAGTAGCTGGGACTACAGGCAAGTGCCACCATGCCTGGCTAATTTTTGTATTTTTTAGTAGAGACAGGGTTTCTCCATGTTGGCCAGGCTGGTCTTGAACTCCTGGCCTCAAGTGATCCACCTGCCTCGGCCTCCCAAAGTGCTGGAATTACAGGCGTGAGCCATCACACCCAGCTGATACGTTGAATTTTCATATCACATTATTTTTCTCTTATATGAACACCCCAAAATATCAGACTATTTGTGTAAGTATCTTTATCTTTTCAGGAAGATAAACTGATTTTACAGTTAAATTCTGGAGCCAGTTATTCTTAATTTTTCTCATGTTTGATGCAAGTTATATAGAGATGATAGATTTTATTGTGATTGCCCTGGACTGTCAAAATGGTCTTAAATTTAACAATTCCTTCATCCAGAAGTTGTTTAAATATATATTTATTTAATAAACAAAGCAAGAATATGCAAAATAACAATAACGTTTCCTCAGGAATTACACACGACTAATTTTTTTCCAGTGAATGCCAGCTAGAACTAAAATCACCTAGTGAACAATGGCCTGCCTGTGTCATCATCTTAATTGCCAAATCTTGAAAACCTAGCAAAGAAAAATGATGCCTATAATTTCTAATTATAAACATATAAGGTGGGGTGACCTTGAATGCTAAATTTCCAATTAAGAGATGCAAATAAACAGTCACATCATGTTTCACAATACCAGCCATCTGTTCCCAAAGCCTTAGGTTCTCCCTCACTGTAAGAAACAGTTAAGTAAAAGAGAGAGTCAGACATCAGCTTTTATAGCCAGTATAGATTAGAAATCATACCACATATACTTTAATGAATATAATTTTATTACTTTAAGAATATTTTATTGCTTTTTAAAAATGATGGCCAAAAGATCCTTGTTTAATATTTAGAAATATATGAAGTAAAAAGTGAGGGAGTACCCTATAATTTCTCTATCCCCATCCCTACTTCAGATACAACCACTTTAGACTCTTCAGCAAATTTAGTTTTCATCCTTTTGCTCACTTGAAAAGATGAGTTCTACAATCTTCCTTATTGATTTCCAAGAGCTCTTTATATGTAATATTTAACTACACGAGATTTGTAGGTGTGAGTGAGACTAAATGCTGTGAATAAGAGAATAAACAAATCTTGTGTAAATAGGAATAGAATAAACTCTCTACTAAGCAAAATGTTTTGTGGAAGATGCTTTATGTGTTTTACTTTTATAGAGCAGTTTACCCTCATTTTTAGGGAATGCTCCTTCCAAAGACTGGACACAGTGATTACATTTTGTTCACATCTTGTCTTGGCTGTTTTGGGGATAATAAGGTTTAGAATTGGAATCTGTTCCCCAGCAATTATTGCCTGCATGGTTATACTTTATAAAATGCATGCTCCCCCATCAAGGAGTTGGAGGGTAAATCCCATCTTTTATATGTGGGCTACATATAGGGACTGCCTTCCAAAGAGTACAATATGGGCAGGGAGATAATGTAAATTTTCAGTGGAGAAACATGTCCAACGTGACCTCTGCAGTGTAATCAAGGTTAATATTAGTAGTGGTAAGTCATGCTCACAGTATACAGCCTAGATATGGTGTGATCAGAATGGCACTTTACTTCTGTGGTCTCTTTCTCCAAAACTGATAACCACAGTCTAACCATGAGAAAAACACACCGGACAAACCCACACAGGGAGACATTGTACGAAGTATCTGATTAGTACTCCTCAAAACTGTTAAAACAGGTCATCAAAAACAAGGAAAATCTGGGAAACTGTCACAGCCTAGAGGAGTCTAGGGAAACATGACTACTAAGTATATATAGTACAGTATCCTGGATGAGATTGTGGGGAAGAAACGGGGCATTGCTAAAGTTGAAGGAAATAAAAACAATGTATGGAGTTTCATTAATAATAATGCATCATTATTGGCTTATTAGTTGTGACAAGTGTACCATAAAATATAAGATGCTAATAACAGAGGAATCTGGGTGTGGTAACTCTGTACTATCCTTGCAAATTTTCTTTAAATCTTAAACTATTCTAAAATAAGTGTGCTGCAAAAATGAATGGCAAATATTTGAATTGACCCATTTCCCCAGTAAAGCTATAAACCTGATTTAGACTGGTTGTGACTACGACACCCTCCAAGGCTGACCCTGAACTTTATTAATTTAAGAGCAGCAGCAACAAAACAAAATCTAACTTTGGAATGATTTTCTAGGGAGGCTGAGGTTACGGTTAGTAGTCATTGTGGCTGTATGACCAGACCAGTGAAAATACCGAGACCATAAAGGGTGACTCCATTGAACCATTTCATTTTGCAGATGAAGAAATTAAGGCCCAGAAAGAGGAAGTCATTCACCTGGGGTTTTGTGAACACTGAACTTGAACCCATATTTTCTGCCTCCTAATTCAGGGTTCATTCTCCTCCCTCATGCTTCTTCCTGAACCCTTCTGCTCAACACAAAAGCTTGCTTTTGCTTTCCTCCTATTTTGTCCAAAGATGGGGGTGCCATGTATCCTAAACATTGTATTTAAAAAAAGAGATAAAAATACATGAAATTTTGGATTAAGTTGAGATGGGTCTGAATACCAGCAATTTTTGGGTCTCTGAGCCTGTTTTCCTCATTTACAAAAATGACTCCAATAATCCCTGCCTCTCAAGATTCAGTGAGATTCTGTACATAAAACCTAGGACAAAGCCTGGCCACCCAGGAGCCTCAGTAATTGATGGTTTCCATAAAAATACATATTTGTATACCAATGGCACTGACAAGATACCATGGGCCCTTAAATAGCACATATGAATTACGTAATAACTGTATTCATGGAAGCTTTTCCTAACCAGGGATCTTCCATAAAGCCAGCTACTTCTGCAGGCCTTCCTTCTCACCACAGTGTTCTCTGTTAAAGTCAAGGCTAGTGAGTGGGGAGATTTACATGGCAAATTAGTGCATGAGTTTCAAGAGATAGCCTCCTCCTGCATGGGGGCTAGGAGACAGCAGTTTGACTAAATGAATTATTATTATGATATATTTTTTAAATCACAGGCTGGAAGCAACACAATTTGAAGCCTTGGAATGTTCAGCTTGGTCTCTAAATATTACATTGATATCGCATTGTCTCTTTTCCTCACAGCTGATAAAAAACTGAGATTTGTGTTTCAGATGTCAATTAATAAGGATAATCTCCATTCTTCATTTGCATTTTAAAGCAAAAAGCAGTGTGTGCATTCTATGAGTGATCTTGTGGCCTGCCTTTGATGGCCAGTCCCAAACACTCTTACTTATCATAGAGGCAGGCAAAGAAATGTGGCAAGACAAACCATTATTGCATAGTTTGTCAAAGTTTAAAATATTTTTAAATAGTAATGGATTAGCAGCTTTCATTATGGAGTTCTTTAGGAGAACATTTCCAACATTGCAGAAAGGTCTTATGAGCTGTTCTAGAGGATAATTTCCTCAGGCTCTTCTGTTCTGTAGATCCCTGAAAATCTCGTCTAAACTGAATATCTATTAGTCAGGATAGGCTAAGTTTTGCTGCAATAACAACTTCCAAACCTCGGTGGCTTCAAACAACAAAGGTCTATTTCCCAGTCATATTACATGTCCAATGCAGGACCTAGGTTGAGAAAGAACCCACCATTTGGAAAATTGTCAATCACTCTGGCAGAGGAAAAGAAAGTTCTGTGGGTCTTGAATCACCAATTGGTGCCCCAGATCAGAAATGACATGTCATCTTCATTAACAACTCATTGGTCAGAACAAGTCATATAATCCCACCTAGCCACTAGGGGAACCAAGAATTTCAGAGAGAAAACCTGGATATCAGTGAGCTGGTCTGTTGACATCAGTTGACATGATCACTTACTCATTTTTGCTCATGAATTTACTCAACAGATGTTTGAATATCTGCAGGTAAGCCCTGGGCATATAGAGATGAGCAAGCAGGCATGATTCTTGTTCTTAGGGAGCTTACTTATTATTTGCCGGTAAATGACCATTAAAAGAACAATGACAGTGACAAGACATAAGTATTCTGATAAGGAAAGGACAAGATGCTTCAACATCAGCAAAGCAAGCAGTTTTCATGGGTATCAGTGAGATAACCAGAACTATGAGTATTTGTTTCAGTTAAAGAATCCAGAATCAGCACTAGGATAGGAAAGCAGGGGCTTCTGTTTATTCTTTCAGTCTCTTCATGTGCAGATTTGCTCCATTCCTGAATGAAGCCCAAGAGAAGTGTTTAGCTAGCTCCTCCCTGCCAAGTGGTCATTTTGACTGCAAATGCCTTGTGCAGGTTCCTGGAGGTTGCATGGACACTTGCCTATGTGGGCACACTAGCCCATGCTCACAAGATTCTCCATGGCACCCAGAGCTGGTGTTCCTGACACAGAGGCCGAGCTGGGCAGCAGGTGTGCAGGCCCGTCTGGATTTTCACACTGGAGCAGCCAAGAGCCCAGGGTCACTTCAGTGAGTCTCCATGGCATTGTGGATGGAGGCAGCAGGGAGGTGCCTCCAGGTCCTGCCTGGATGGCTCTTGCTCCCTTCCAAGTTCCCTGGTACCTTGCCCTTATCTTCTGACCTGCCCATCCGCAGAAGAGGACATGTGGCTGAACGTCACAGTTCAGCTCCTGTTATCTGGTTTAGGGGGTGTCTACAAAGTACAAATTTATTAAATCCCCATTTCCAATGATGTGATTCTTTTTCTTTATCCTTCCCCTTAAATTCATTCATTCATTTATTCATTCAAAATAGACATGCTGGGAGACCGCATGACAGTTACAAGCATGGACTCTGAGGCTAGACTTCCTGAGTTTGCATCCCAGCTCTGCTACTTGTAGCGTGTGACCCTGAGAAAGTTATTTAACCCTTCTGTGCCTCGTCTATAAAGTGGGAATAATAATTGTACCTACTTCAAATGCTTGTTGTGAGGGTTGCATTGGTTAATAGAAGTAAAGTGCTTTGAAAGGTGCCTGGCACATAGTAAGCACTCAAATTAGCTGTTATTATTATCAGTATTTCATTACTATTGTTCCTAAGTACCTGCTGAAGTGCTCAGCAGCACACTTTTTTTTTTTAAATTAGGGCTAGGGAAGATACAAAGTCAGAGAAGCAGCTGTGTAGCATGGTAACTAAGGTACAAGCTCTGCAGTCAGCCAGACCTGGATTCAAGTCTGGGCTCTGTCATTTACTAACTGTGTGACTTTAGGTAAATTATGATGCTTGCTCATCTGTAAAATGTGGTTAATGATTCTCATGGTTTTCATGGGAATTGGCTGAGATGATGCATGTACCTCAACACTTAGCGCCTATTGAACATTCCATACAGTCTGGCTGTAGAAGTAGCACTAGGCGGAGAAGAAGACAGTTAGTGGATGCTAGACAAGGAAACAAGCACATAATAGATGGTTGTTCTTGAGATGTGCAGGACAGTGAGGTGGAACCATGCAGGACAGAAGTATGGGCTCCAAAAAGGAAGCAGGGATTTCTGAGAGTAGAAGTGATCATAGAAGGTTTTTTTGTATAAGATATCATGGAAACTGGGTAGGGATTGGTCAGGCAGGAAAGGAGGGTGGAAGCAATCCACATATAGGAAGAGGCAGGACTTGAAGCCCAAGCTAATGTGATCTCATCTTATTGAGTAAACAATGGGGAGCCATTGAAGGATTTTGAGTTGGAGAGTGACCTGGTCACTAAGATCAAAGAAGGAAGTCGGGGAGTAACTTCACAGAGCAATGGGGCCAGTTGACATGTATTCAAGTAGAAGAGATACAAATCATAACAGTGGCATTTAGAGCACTTGCTGTGGGCCTGGCGCTGTCCTAAGCCTTTGGTTGCATTAACTTATTAAATCTTCATAGCAATTCCACTGAATGGGTATTCTTATTATTCCCAAGTTACAGATGATACAGAGTAGTTAAGTGACTTGCTTAAAATCACACAATGAGAAAGTCTAGGTCCAGGATTCAAACCTAGATCGCCTGGCCCTGAGCCCGTGCTCTGCTCCATGAGATTCCTGCAGTTTTGTGGGCACCGGAGAAGGACAGAGGAAAATGGAATACACAGATGTTGGGAGATGTTGCTTCTCCAAGGAGGACGGATGGGAAGAGTGATTTAAAGTTCATTTTGGGATATAGGAGAACCCTGGTTCTCTGAAACATTGAAGAAAGAGGAACTATGCTTAGAAGAAGGCAGTGTAGGATGAGGGCAGTTGAGGGACCTCCTGGGAAGTAGCTTAGATGTTCTAACTTGAGGAAGAGTTGAGAGGGAGGTGGCAGAAGGGTGGTGCTTATTGGGGGTTTATTTAAAAAAGGGAGCTTTTGAAACAGAGTCCCTGACCATATAACCTAACAAAAGGTTTGTTGTGCCAGGCTAGGCACTTTCTGGGAAGGCGGTGCAGCCGGAACTGAACTGGCTGCCCAATTCCAAGCTCAGTCATTTTCTAGCTGTGTGACTTTAGGCATGTCACTTAACTTCTCTGTGTCTCAGTTTCCTCATTTGGAAAATGAAGCTACTTACCTCATAGGGTTGTTGACAGGATTGGACTTGCTAGTTAACGGAGAGCAGTTAGGGCTTAGGATAGTTAGCTCTATAAAAGTGGTAGCTATAATTATGGTTGTTGTTATTTTTTTCTACAATGCCAGAAATATTTTTAATAGCTTTACTGAAGTATAAGTGGTATGCAAAGAATTACAGATATGTAATGTGCTCAATTTGATGAGTTTGGACATACGCAAAAACCTGTGATACCATCACTGTGATCAAAATAATAGTCACATCCGTCACCTCCCAAAGTTCCCTTGTGTCCCTTTGTTTTTGGGGTGTGTGTATGTGTGTGTGAAGAAGATTTAACATGAGATCTTCCCTCTTATCAAAATTTGAAGTGTCTAACACAATATTGTAAATTATAGGTGCTATGCTGTGCAATAGATCCCTAGAACTTAATCATCGAGCAGAACTAAAATTGTACACCCACTGAACAACAACTCTCCACTTTCCCAGTCCCAACCTCTGGAAACCACTATTGTATTCTATGCTTCTGTGAGTTGATTATAGATAGCTCATACAAGTGGAATCATTGGCAGAAATCCTGACAGCTCAGGGCAGAAAGGGAACAGTTGTAGCTGGTGACCCAGGCCTCTCAGGGCGAGCCGCACAGCCTGGTGGCTGGAGTACAAGAGCTTCCATGATGTTTCAGGTTGCAGGTGTGCAAAGACTACCTTTGGTCAATGAACTTTCTTCTTTTTCTGGTGACAAATTCCAGAATCACCGAGGAAGCCTTTTGATTCTAATTCCTATTGTGAGAACAGATGTGTTTAGTAGCGTGCTTACTAAATAAGATACCAAGCCGAGGGGAAACATGGAGGCTTATGAAAAAATGCCAGATACACTAACAAAGGAACACTTGGGTAATCTGTGCTTCAAACCACAGATGCTACCACCCCCTCATCAAGGTTTCAGTTGGTTTAAAAGCCTTCTCCTCAATTTCCTGTTTCAGGGCAGACCTTCTATCTTATTTGCCTTTACCATCTGCCATCTCCCCACCCTCACTCCAGCGGCGTTAGAGATTCTGATCACTAACAAAACTGAAGATGTTGGGACAGGTGACTTACAAGGCTTACAGACAGCAAGCCTTCTGTGAGAGAGGGAAGTCAAAAGGATTCCATTTTAATTTGAGAGCATACTATGTTACATCTGTAGGATGTGACACACTCAATTGATAACTACTCACTATATCAGCAAGATTTTGAACTCAATCTGCCAGCATCTCAGATGAGATTAATTTCAGAGGTACTGTCTTTTGATGCTGGGGAGCCACATTGGTGGCCCCGCTTCACCTATTGACTTGGGTCATTGGAATTGGCAAGAATCGGGGTTGGAGAAGATGTGCCTCTCAATTCTCCACTAGATACTCCCGTGCAAACACACCTCCACAGGCTTATTCCACTAATTAAAGGTTATTTGGATTTACAAATACCTATGTGCCTTATGGAATTTTTGCCATTTGTCTTTCATCACCCAGCTGAATCAGAGCCCCTAGGGGCCACCTGAATTTCCTGAAGCCAGGGGCAGAGGTGAGAGAAGAGGGCAGGGAAGATGAGGAGGTTTCCAGAAGCATTTGACCTTCTTCGCAAATTTGCCCAGGATCTTTTGGCCTTCCATGCTGAGTGCCACTGAAAGATGACCACATAGAAAATGTCATAAAGAAGTTACAAAATGTATGCTTAAGTGCAGAAGAGAGCATCTGAATTTCTTTAAAATTCATCCATTCAGAGGACCATCATTTATTTAATAAGCATTTATATTCAATGCTCTCAGCCTTGTCTGCACATTGGAATCAGCTGCCAAGACTTTAAAAACTCTGATGTCCAGGACATACCTCAGACCAGTTAAACCAGAATCTCTGGAAGTGGGACCCAAGCATCCATATTTTTGGAAAGCTCCCCCCAGGGGATTCCAAGGTGCAGCTGACATACATGGTGCTGAGTGCTTTTTTGCGTGTATTAATCCATTTAATTATCACAACAATCTTATAAGAGAGATGCCGACATTGTTCCCATTTTGCAGATGATGAGACAGAGGCACAGCAAAGTCTCATGCTTTGTCCAAGAACACACGGCTGATAAATTTCAGAGTGTGGACTTGAACCCAGGCCATCTGGCTCCAGAGTTAATACTTTTAGCCAACAGGTTCATTTCCTCTCACTACATGAGAAACGCAAGTCCCTGGCAAAGCCTCTTACTGTAAAGTAGCCATGGAGCCGGGGATGGAAGCCCTGTATCTGTTTTCTGGGAAGCCGAGCAAACGATCTTACCAAGCAATGCCACATTTATAATTAGTGGTTTTAAAAAATTTCTACCAGAAAGTGCAAACTTTCCCATTCCTCCCACAGACTGAGGGTAAAATTTCCAACTTTTCCTTTCCTTTCCCATATCCACCCAAAAAAAGGTCAAGAGCTGGGATCCAGCCGGAATTAAGTGGAGTGTGGGTGTAGTTTGTCAGCTGGGTCTTCTATTTGTGGTTAAGGTCCAGCCCGTCAGGTTGAAGGCTTACTGACACATGTGTGGGAATGGGAGGCTCATCATATGCTTGTCTTAAATTAGTCTGCTGCTTCATTAGATGGACTAAAAAGCTGAGGAAAGAGGATGGGGCTGCAAGGGAAATGGTATCTGGTCCCAGTTCCTCCCCCAAACCAGCCCTGGGACCTTAGTGAGTAACTTCACTTCCCTCTGGCCTTGGCCACCTCTTCTATAAAATTAAGAGAGTTGGATTCCATTCAAAGTCACGTCTCGGTTCAGCCAAGAGACATGCTTTTCTTGGCCCCACAGTGCTTTCAAATTTTTTGAATTAATTGTGAACATTAAACAATTGGAATCATTTACATAAACATCTAGATTTCCAGCTTCTTTTGAAAAATTGGAAGAGATGTTCTTGCCACATTCGGTCCTATAGGACAACCACGGGCTGGAGTTGAGAGCCATCCACTCTCTTTAGATGGGACATACTGTCCCCAGGTTTCCATTCCTCACCTGGCCAATGTCGTTGTTTACTTACCTGCCTGGCCGCTATAGACTATGGGGAAATCTGATCATAGTCCCTTCCAGAAGTCGAAATACCTTTATCCATGGGATCTTAAAACCTGTAAGGCAGGGGTGAAGTCTTACAGACTCGGGCTTAGTCAAAATTTTCATGTAAAGATAAGGATGATCAAAGGAAAACCAATAAATGGTAACGTTCTCTCTTTGATACTTGCCTATGTTTTATCTTTAACCTCAAAACATATAATTCATAATATTTGGCATGCTTTCTGTGTATTTTTATATTCTGGCTCACTTTTGGAAGGCGTAAGCAGAGACAAAACAAAAGCCATAAAAGGTTATAAAGAAATTGCGTAGTCAAGAAGAGAGGACACCAGGATAATGTGTTCTCAGAAGGACAGTCTGAAATTACAGAGGAACTACCTGTTCTTCAAAACAAAATAATCTGAAATAAATTCCAAGAAAATATGTCACGTGGGTGCTAAATCTGATGTTTTTATACAGTCCACATTTAATGGAATTATCTTCTCTGATAGGATGTGAAGTTTTTAGGGAGCTAGGCTATCTGTTTAGAAACTTTCATTCAACCAAAAGTCACTAGAAATCACACATAAGTTTAATTTTGTTAACTCTTAAAGCTCTTCAGATAGGACAATAATAAAAATACAGCTGGATGCAAATAAATTACTGTAATGCAGCCTGACCATTCACAACATTGTTTGATGCATTTTATTTTTATTGAATATTTGTGAAAACAAAAGTAATATATATCTATAAAATACAGTAGAAAGGTGAGAAATGAGCAGTAAATGTCTATTCTCCTGTATCTTTTATTATTTATTGTGGTAAAATACATATAAAATTTACCATCTGGACCATTTTTAAGTGTACCATTCAGTAGAGTTAAGTATATTCACGTTGTCATGTTTTCTCTCTTAACCCCAATATTAGCCCCAGTTATGTTTTTCTATATTTATTTCAGAAAATTATATGCACATTTTTATTATTCATACAAATAAATTTCCTTACATCTTCCAAAGCTTTGACATCACCATAGACCAATCTTGCTTGTTCTTTGCAATGACTACAGAATACTCCATTTTTATAAATAGGCCACAATTTACTTTACCAATTCTTTATTAGCGGATACTTAGACCATCTTGAGATCTTGGCTACTACTGAAAAGAAAAAAAAATCCTATAGTAAACATATTTGGTCCATACATCTTGACCTATGTACAAGTATATCTTGTGGGTAAATTCTCAGCAGCCAATAAACTGAAACATTTGTTCGGTTGAAATTTTTCTCTCTGAACGTGGATATAGTTGCATAATAACGCTTTTTAGATTGGGTAGCATACTCATGATAAACTATAATGACATATGTGATACATTTCAGTGGTAGCTTGGACCCTGGGATTAAATGACCTACCTCCAAATCTGGGCTTTCACAGACTAGCTGTGGGGCCTTGGAAAACTTGCTTATAACATCACTTGCTTCAACTTCCTCATCTGAAAAATGGGATTAATAATACTACCTGCCTCTAAGGGTTGATGGAAGAATTGCTGAATGAACAGTACCTGGCACATAGTAAGCATTATATGCATTAGCTATTATTTTAGATCTCTTAATCATAAAATTCGAGCTTGATATTTTAGACACGATAGCTCATCAAATATTTTCAATTAAAAGTTTTCAAGATCCCAACATTTTATTCTATAATTCTATTCCCAAGGCATCTGTAAAATAGACAAAACCTCACAACATGCAAAAACTAAAAGGCCTTACCTGTACTCAATCAATTCTTGTTTTCTTCTATTTCTTTAGGAGTACTTTGGATTTCTCTTTCTTTTTTCTTATATTTGGCATGGAAATTGCACTTAATTTTCCTGAACTTACTCTGGGTCAAATGAAAACCTGCGATGACTTTTTGTGAGAACAATTCTTTACCACACCCTAAATGTCTGAAAATCTCCCCCATACTTTGCAAAATAATTTTGACTTTGTATTGTTACCTATAATGACTCATTTCTTTTCATAATGAGGATACAGCCAAAAGAATCTCTATGATGTCCTTCTCCTCAGTTTCCCTGACTTGGGTGGGTGAGAGAAGAAGGCTGCAGATTTACCAATAGCCCATCTGCTGGGTGGCCACTGGCTACCTGCCTGGATTCTGAAGGTCTTACTTTGTGTCACGGAGCTCAAACCACTCACTCTTTGTTCCAGACTAGCTCTTCCTTGCTTATTTTTGGCCTTACAGAAAGCCTCTCCCATCCCTCTCTATCGCTTTGATTAATGGCCTTTTGTTAGAGTGACAAGGATGATTCCGGTGAAACAACAGAAACACTGGCCAAGAAGAGGTTGGTTGGCAGGAAAGATGGTGGGATGGCATGTAGACAGATCTTTGTGCAGATGGATTCTGTCCAGTGTAGTGGCCGTAGCTGAGTGTTGTGGTGTGCACCTGTAATCTCAGCTACTTGGGAGACTGAGGTAGGAGGATCCCTTGAGCCCAGGAGTTCAAGGCCAGCCTGGGCAATAGAGTGAGAGGTTGTCTCAAAAAAAAAAAAAAAAAAAAAAAAAAAAAATCCAAAGGCCTCTTAGCTCCTGCCATTACTTTGTGGCCACAAGGGGTCGCTCTGCCCTAGATTGTCAAGTGATGGCAAAACATACAGTCTTTAAGGTCAAAGAAACAATAAGGGATCTTGTAGGCTTCCATTTTAAAGCCTCAGATGCAAGCTGACTCGCTGTGAGTAATTACAGTTGGAAAGAAGTTTTGTTGTTGTTAGTAACAATGCTTTGAACTGATTTCTGAAAAGGTGTATATCCTAGGGCAGTGGCCCTAATGCCCTGAACTGCTCTGACTGAGCTCTGACCTGATTATAGCAGTATTATCCATAATAGCCAAAGGATAGAAACAACCCAAATGTCCATCAACTGATGAATAAACAAAATGTGGTGTATCCATACAATGGAATATTATTAATGCATGAAAAAGAATGAAGTACTGATACATGCTACTAGGTGGATGAACCTTGAAAACATTAACGCTAGGTGAAAGGAACCAGTCACAAAAGGCCATATATTATATGACTTCATGTACATGAGACGTACAGAATAAACAAATATATAGAGACATAGTGTAGATTAGTGCTAGCTTAGGCCTGGGCTTAAGGCTGGAGTGAATTTGAGAGTAATAGCTATAGGGGACAGGGTTTCTTTCTGAGGGGACAAAAATGTTCTATAATTGATTATGGTGATGTCTGCACAACTGTGAATATACTAAAATACCATTAAACTGTGGGCTTTTAAAATGGGTGACTTTTATGGTAGATGAATTATATAAATATAAAGCTATTATAAAAAGAGAGAGAGGAAAAAAAGGAAGAAAGAAAGAAAAAAAGGGAGGGAGGGAGAAAGGGAGGAAACGTGTCAGGATCAGAATTTGCAGGAAGTACCAGCAGCTTGAAAGAAGAAACAAAGGGGGTGACATGGGTAGAGAAGAGGGGAATCTTTCAAAGGGGGAATACGCATCTTAAAGGCCTCGTTAATAGAGTGACGTTTATTTCAGTTGAGACTTTCAGGAAGGGAAGAAATGAACCATATGGATATCTGGAGAAAAAGAGTTCTGGGCAGAGCAAAGGCCCCTTGGCAGGCATGTGAGTGGTGCATTTGAAGAGCAGCATGGAGATATAGGTGGCAGAGGCAGAATGAGTGAGCGAGGCAGGGAGCATGATGAGGTGTAAGGAGCAGGCGGGGGCCGGATAATGTGGGGCTGGCAGAGCCCCATGGGGACGACTTCGGATTTTTACTGAGTAAAATGGAGAGTAATTGCAGGGGTTTGAGCAGATAACATGCCCCGATTTCCCATTTACAAAGACTATTCTTACTGCAGTGTGGCAAATAGGCTGTAAGGGATGGAGTGTGAGGGAAGTGGCAAAGCCAGGGAGGATGCCATTGGCACATCTCAGGTGAGATGGCTTTCTGTCTCTATGCTGTGCTTTAGTTTCTCTCTTATAATTAAGGAGACAATAGAAATAGAAATTTAGTAGAAACAGAACCTACAGTCTGAAAATAGCACACACCACTTAAAAGCAAGATTTCCTGGAAAAGTGTGGACAAATGGCCATCATCCACAGTGCATAAAAATGTTTGCTTCCAATTTAACACTCTGCATGATGTTCATTAATGGCATAAGTAAGTGTTTGATGTCTTTCTCCCACGTTAGGCTGAAAGCTTCACAATGGTCAGAACCATGTCCATTGTGTTCTGGAACATTGTGCTAAGTTCCTGGTGTCTAGAACAGGGTCTGACACAAAATACATCCTCAAAAAAACCCAAAACAAAACTCATTGAATGAATCAATTAATGAGCCGTTATTGTCAATCATCTTGTCCCTAGTTATTTCAATGTGTGCTAAAGGCAGTAGGTGACCACCAAGCATCTGTGTCCTCCTCTATATTTCCCAGCCTTCCTTGCAGTTAGCTGTGGCCATGTGACTGTTGCTGGCCACCAAAAAGTGAGCAGAAACAACAAGTACTAAGATAGTAGCTGGACTGTATTTTGCATCATTCTATTCTCTTGCGAGATGGTCTTGCAGGCTACACATTCTAGATGGCAGAGCCACAAGATGGAGTAGGGCAACCTGATCTATGTAAGATTTAACAACAGTTAGAAACAAATGTTTTTTCAGTTTGGCCAATGAGATTTTTCTTTTGTGGCAGTAAACACTATTGCTTTAACGTATTATGATTTTTCCCCCCATTTTCCGAGTACAAGCCTTTGTAGTATACTCCAAACTGCTGGATTATTTTGGATAATGACAGTTGGAAATTGCCTGCTGCTTCTCAAGTTTAATTTTCCTTACCACTGTCTCCGTCTTCCAGGGCAAGATGTTAATGCTTTTCAAATATTCTCGTCACATTTGGCATATTTCATAATTTCTATAAGGCACTCAGTGTAGTTGGACCCAAGGCCCTGGTGATAATAATGGAAGCAACCTAGTCAAGTTCTAATAAATAGGGCTGGACATCCTCTCATAATTTTTCCAACAATTGGAGGTGGAAGTATGAAGTCTTCATTCAGCTGAGAAAAGGGGTTGGCAGACGTTTGGAAGAGATGAGCATTGGCTGAGCTCCATTGTAAATGTTCTTGACTTGATTTGTTCACTTCATCTCTTTATTCTGCCCACTCAACTCCATTCTCAATTTCTTGTTACCCAGAAAGTAATCTGTGGGATCTAGTTATTAGGATAACTAATGTTTTATGTTTTATTTTTAACACTAAGCCAGCAAATCCACTATTTTTACCTATTATATCTGGAATAAAAGAACACAATTAGAAGTTCAATAAAAATAGTTTATTTTAGTAAGAGAAGGAACACACAGACAGGATAGAATTCACCCCGGAGAGTATTTAGAGTTCTACGTTAATCTTTTCATCTATTTACCCTGTACTGACCCAAGTACTGTATACAGCTTTTCAATAGTAATAGCAGTTAACATTTGTTAAAACTTGCACACCTCCTCCTCTGCACAGAGCAGTTCACTCAGATACTTCCTAAGAGACAAGTGGTTCCTGGAATCAGCTGAAAGTGGAAGTAGTGCTGGTAGCCCCAGGACTACCCCAAGGCACAGAGAGGGTAACCCAGGCTGCGGTGGCACTCCATGCTGTGGCACTCCGCTGGCTGCTGGCTTTTTCATATCCCTGCAGGATACTCTGAACCATGCAAGGAGCCTATGCAAGTGAAGCATGCCCTGAAGCTTAAGCTTAAGCTTATTAGTTTCCAGGTAAATTCACCACTGCTCTCAACACATAAGGATCCGTTGGTCCTATAAGGCAGAGACAAATTGTTCAACTGAAGACTTTGACCCACAGGAACAAAATATTTGTTCCTATAATCCTTCCATGGCTCAGACAGTTCATATTATTACCAACATTTATAGGTCAGGAAACTAAGGATCATGGAGAGAGGTATCTTTTCCCAAAGCCCCACAGCCAGACAGTGGGTAGGAGTGCCGAGATTCCCACCAGCCTTGCCCTTTGCACACACTGAGTTTTGCAGCCACTAGTTCCATTGTTGGTCTTTCTGGCCAGGAGAGGACGTGAGAGAGCAGAGCAAAAGCTTTGACAACGGAGGTGATGGAGAACCTTGGAAGTTCCTCCTCATAGCCTTCCTCCTGCCCTGACTTCCCATCAGCTGAAGAGGGTCTCCCCTTCTCCACATGCATATTTGTTTGTGCTTTATGATTTTTTTCCTTCTGATGAGGTCCTTTGTGAAAAGTTTACTTCCTTTGCTCCTGTAAAATTGGTAAGGGTGACATGCCCCAACTGCAAACCCCAAAATCACCCACACTGCTGGGGCTCCCCTGGGTCCTTCAGCCAATGTGATTTAGCCCAATGCCTCCCACCCCCTCACCCAGCAAAGGGTTTAGGCCTGTACCCTACATCCCTGTCATGATCTTATTCATTCATTCATTTATTCAGAAATATTTACTGGTTGTCAACTTTGTGCCTGACACTATCATAAGAATAGCTGGGAACACTGTGACACTTCAGTGTGGAAATATTCCACCCTCCTCAGGTTTGTGTGCATGTGTTTGCTTATTTGTTTTAGTGACAGGGTGTCTCTATGTTGCCAGGCTGGAGTGCAGTTGCTATTCACAGGTCCAATCATAACACGCTACAGCTCCAAACTCCTGGGCTCAAGCAGTCCTCCTGCATCAACCTCCCAAGTAGCTGCACCTACAGATGCATACCATGTCACTGGCTGTGTGATGGTTAGTTTTATGTGTTAACTTAGGCCCAGTCCCCAGTTATTCAATCAAATACTAGTCTAGGTGCCCCAACAAAGGTATTTTATGGATGGTAGTTAAAGTCCAAAATCAGTTGACTGTAAATAAGGAAATTTTCCTCAATAATCTGAGTGGCCTGATTCAATCAGTTGAGAAGCCTTAAGAGCAAAGCTGAGGTTTCTTTGAAGAAGAAAAAATTCTGCCTAAAACTGCAGCTCCAGTTCCTGCCCAAGAGTTCAGCCTGCCAGTCCTCCTGGACCTGTGGATTTTAGTCTTGCCTACCCAGCCCCCAGAATCACATAAAGCAGTTCTTTGCTATGAATATCTTAATATATGTCTCCTATTGGTTCTGTTTCTCTGGATAATCCCCACCAATGCACCCTGCTTGACACCTATGAAGTTATCCATTTTGATCATACTCATTTTGTCAGTCTTTGGCTTGCAGAGAAAGATAAGAGAAATGTTAAAGTTGGCAAAGTAACTTGGTTGCCTTCAATGGTGATCTCAACTCAGTAAAATCTGAGGCAGGTCACCATTTTAGGTGACTTCAAAGTTTCTGGGATAGGGAGGAAAATGGGACAGGAGCTCAGAATGGGAAAATCAGATGCCATGCCATTGCTGGTCCTGGTTTGATTAGCCACCAAGAGGCCACCGGGCCTCACACGGCTGTTCCAGGGAAGTCCACTCCCATCAACAAAGCAAAAGTATGTGACACAAAGTGTGGATTACTCCCTAAAAGGCCCCATCTTAGTTGCTTTTAAGTAACAAAGATGTCTCTATGTAAGACTTTAGTTGGTGCCTGGCTCATACATTGTTAACGTCTTTGAGGAAAACAGCTGAGGAATGGCATTGTCAAAATCTGTCATGGGCTCTAAAAACTCAGATTTCTATTTCTTGGTGTATAAAATTTGAGGAGTACACTTCCCAAGTTTCTTTCTAATGCCAACAACTTGTGTTTCTCTTTGATAAACCTGTCAGTTTTTATTACCAATTAGAATAGTCTACAAAGTAAAAAATGTTTGGCAATGGATTTGGGTGGGCACTCCTCAGAGAACCTGAACTGTGGAAAATCAGCCTTATCAGGAGGTCTATCCCAGAGTGGGAGAGCCAGCAGCAGTCCCCTAGAAAGTTACAAGCCTACCTTCTGAGAGACACTTGCACAATTACGGGAATTCTTCTGAAACGGAGAACTCTGCCAATTGCTGTTTATCACAGTTTCTTGGTTTGCTTTTCAAGTACCAGATTGTGAGAGAATTACCTTCATTGCTAAGACAATATTTGTTTCCTTAGATTCTCAGTGAGTGAACAGTGACCCAAAACCTGGGGCCAATATGTACAAGACTTTGTAGAAAAGAAAGATTTTGTGAGGGAAAGGAAAAAGGGGTCCTCTAAATTTGGATTGAGATTAGTTTGATTGAGTAGTGGAAAACAACCAAAAGCAAACTAATTCTTTGTCAAATCCCACCACAGAGGCACATTTCAAAACAAGACATCAATGCCCCTGAAATCAGGGAAAAGGCCACCACAGGAATTTCAAATTTCCATCACCACAAACATCCTCCAGCAGCCAGCACCGAAGCCAGATCACGTGACCTCCAATCCATCTGTAGACTGAAACAATAACTTGTTTCAGTTATTTCAAAAATTTCACAGACTTTATACAACTTATTCCCAAATCTATATAGATGGTGTGATAAGGAACCAAACATAAATTCTATTTAAAAGCCCTACTGATCCCTAGTAGCTTTCAGTCTTTTGATCACTCAGGTCACTGAAAGTCTAACTACTTGTACACCAAGAACCATTTCTGACTTTGAAGGAAGGTCCTCTGAGCACAAAGTGAAGCTGCCTTTGCAAAAATTGTAACTGAGGAAATTATGCCAGTGAAAGACATCAGACCTAACTGACTCCATCTTGCTTCTAACCTTTAAGCTGTCCTTGTTCATTCCTGGGCATAGGGCAAACTAAGCTTAGAAAGAAATTTAGTTGTTTATAGTTTAACTCTTCAACAAACTTAATAATAGCGCTTTGCCTGGAACCAGTCTGCCTTTTTAGGACTAACAGATTAGCTACAACATTAGGAATTATGGTTTAGGGACAATGCAACCTCTGACTGCAAGAGTCTGAACCCCCCCAAATTGCTCCTGGGAATACCATCACTATTGTAAAAGTTAAGATTAGTGCCCGAGATATTTTGCAGACTCTGCACTTCATGCACCAGCTGATACCACCCAGACCCGTAATCTGGCTTAACCAGTTCTTTGATCCCACCCAGGAACAGAAGACAGCAAAAAATACTCACTCCAACCCCCTATGATTCCATCTCTAACCTGACCAGTCAGCACTCCCCACTTCCTGAGCTCCTGGCTGCCAAATTGTCCTTAAAAACTCCAATCCCCAAATGCTCCGAGAGGCTGATTAGAGTAATAATAAAACTCCGGTCTCCTGCACAGTGGGCCACGTATGAATTACTCTTTCCCCGTTGCAGTTTCCCTGTCTTGATAAATCGGCTCTCTCTAGGCAAGGTGAACTGTTGGACAGTTAAGAAAAGGTTGGATCCATTGTATTATAGATGAGGAAGAAGCAGCTATGCACCATCAGGCTTGCCCTGCTGGCTCGCCCTTGGCTTCATGGAGTCCCGCCAAGCCCACAGTTGCTGGTTCTGTCCACACACTCTCCCACTCCAGTTGTCAGACATGAAAGACATCCCCAGCTGTCTAGAGTGAGAGGGGACACAGAGAGGAGGCTGCAAGGCCTGCCTGTGTTTGTGCCTTAACCTTTAAAAGCAGGGCCCTGCAAAAGGACAAGGGCAGTTTAATTTAAATCTCTCTGGAGCTTAAACTCAGCTCTTTTGTTTCTTTGATTCCACCTTGTTGCTCTTTCCTTTCTTGCTGGGTTGTGTTTGCATTTTCTCCTGAATGTGTGGTTTCCATCTCGTCCAGCAGATCTAAGGTAATTTCAGTTTTGTTTCTAAAAATGTCATTGTCTGCTTCTTTCCCAACGTCTGTCTTTTGTCTTTGGACAATGTGAATATTTAGCCGCAAAACACATAGAGATTCTCTTCCCGATGCTTTATTTTAGTGCTACCCAGATCTGATGTAGTCAATAAAGCACTCATCTATCAGTTTTTTAGCTCTAATATGATGTCTAATAAATAGGTTAAGTGACATTACATGAAGCAGAATTGTGGCCTATTGCATTTTTTTGCCTGCATATTTTTTGGTACAGGAAAAGTAAGACACTAGATTTTGGATATGCTTTCCTATTTTCTTAAACAAACTCTAACAGTTGTTATCTGTCAAACCCAGGAGACTTCAAATGCTGATACTTTGTGTCTTCAATATGGCTACATACATAATCTGGAAATAGTCTAGCCTTCATTTCATAAAAGCACACATTGTTTTTTTGCTGCAGGCATCTCAATGTTGGAATAATGTCTTATTCTTAGACTTTATGTTTTTCCATTCTTAAGTAATCCCGAAACTAGCTCAATACATTGAGCTGGCTATGTTGTTTTTCAGATGGATTTCCTGAATTGCTAGCATCAAGTACTTTGCTCTCTTTTCATGACACCCCACTTCTATTTATAGCCAACAGGGTCAAGGACAGTTGTTGTTTGGTCAAGCCCAGCTGTTGAATGCTGATTGGTAACTGGCAAGGTGTGGCAACTGCCATCTGGCCATGCCAGGGTCCTGATAGCACTGCCAGCATTTGTTTAATTCAGGCAAAGCAGCTAACTTCAGCTTGCTCTGCCGAAGCAAACCTGTTTTGGACATCTCAACTGGTAAAATTGGTTCCTGAGTTTAAATCCAACTTGAAAGTTTAAAGCAGCACCATCTGAGTCATTGGGGTCTATCAAGACACACTTTATATCCCCCTTGGTTCAGATTCAGAGACAGAAGCATGTAGTCTCAATTCCTTTCTGACAAAGAGCATTGAGTACTTCTGCAGAACATAAACTAGAAAACCAATTTCTGTAGCTCAGAAAGATGAATATTTTTATGGCTCTCCATACTGGAAGGGAGAGATGCATTAAATCAATCATATGAATTAACATGGCATCGTGGAGCAGTATCCTCCAGAAATTAGATCAGCCCCTAAAAGAAATCAAGTCACTGTTAAATGGCGGAGTATAGGTTCTGTCAGTGAGTGACTTGACACTTGTGAGGGCTGAGGGACTGGTGGGAAAAATGCCTGCTCTCTTGGTTAAAACTTTACTGGGATTGGTATTCAGAACTCTTGGCAAGATTTATGCAGATCCTGCTTTGTACTTGCAAATTACTTTCACAATAATTTCAATCGTTATTAATCAGCAGGCATTGTGTGAATGACAGATGCTATGTAATCTCTACAAAACAGTCCTCAGGATCTGATATTCCATAGTCATTTTCCCCGTGCAAGGACCAACAAAGCCCAGCATCTTCACCGTCTTTCTGGGAGAGGTTGGAATGTTTTCCCTTTTTTACGAGAGGAAATTGTGTCACAGTAAGAATAAATGCCTCTCTGGGAGCCAGGATGACACTTGACCTCAGTTTCTCTCTTAGAAGTAAAGGACCCAGGCAAGTGTTCACAAGAAAATGTGTTTCCTTCCTGGAGACAGCGATCTTGCTTTGAGGATAAAAATTAGTAAGATGCCTTCCTCATAAAAATCTTATTGAGGCCCTCAGCATATAAACTTTGGATATTCTCATGTTCAGAGACCCTGTTTTTAAGGGACCCTGTGTGGTTTGGTAGCCAAGAGCATCCACTTTGGGGCCCACGAGGCTCAAGGTTGAATCCTAGCTCTGCTACTCAGTTTGTGACCAGATGCTAGCTGGGAGAGGTGGGTGTCCCTCTGAGTCCTGAGTTTCTGTTTGCATGGCCTGCGCTCAGATGCTCGCTTAGGGCAGAGCACAGGTCAGATGGGCTGTGGGTTACATCTGCAACCTGGGCTCTGGTTATTCCCACCCCTTTCTTTCTCACAAATCCTGGACAGAATCTGTGGTTAAGAACCTCTGTTATGGATACATAGAGTGAATCTTTGTCAAATATAATATTTAGTAGTTGTATGATTAAATTTAAAGGCATCTCTGGCAAAATCCCAAAGAGTCTTACTGATAGACTTTCCAGTTGTGTGTAGGAAGTGATTGTGTTTCTGACAGGTTTTGAGATGAGAAATACCACACACAAAAGAAAACCCAAACCATTAGGGTATTTGACTGATAAAATATCTTTTACTGTATGGATCATGAAGAGATAATTCAATACAGATGGTTAATGAAGATATTTTTACTTCATTGGTAATTTCAAGAAATACAAATTCAAAGAACAACAAAATCAAATTTTCACCTGTTACGTTTGTAGATTTAAAAAGAAAATTGACTACTGGTGAGGATGCAGAAAGATGGCCAATCCCGTTCGTGGTTGGCCAGAAATTTGATACAATTTTTATTATACATTGACAAATAACTTCCTAGTACCAAATTTTCTGCCAGTTATTAATACTGAGTGTTATTAACACTGGGAAGTTATTTGTCAATATATAACAAAAAGCCTTCAAAATGTTTATATCTTTCAACGGAGTCATCTATTTTAAAGAAATAATAATTTTATAAAGGAAACAAAAAGTTATACTCAAAGGTATCCATTGCAGTGCTACAATTTTTAATGGGGAGAACTGGAAACAAGCTCAGAACAATAAAAGGGTGGGTGGTTAAATAAGCTACTTAGAATGAAATATTATGCTGGCATTAAAATGAGATTTTAGTAATAATCTATGGTCATAGCTATCATTTATGAAGAGTTTACTATATGCCAGGCCCCAAGCTAAGCACTTTGAATATATATTATTTTATTTAAATCTTATTACAACAGAATAGTAACCTCCCAACTTCCAACAATTTTATCGCCTCATTTAAACTCATTTGACAAATTAGAGAATGGGAAAAAGAAGTCTTAACATGAGCGAATTCTCTTGATATTCCTTTAAGCAAAAAAAAAAAAAAGTATACAAAGTTGTATGCACAGTAGTCCCCTCTTATATGCAGGGGATGCCTTCCAAGACCCCCCACCGGATGCCTGAAACCTCAAATAGTACTGAATCCTATATATTCTCTGTTTTTCCAAACTGATAACCAAAACAACTACTAAGTGATATACATCGTGGATACTCTGGACAAAAGGATATTTCACATTTCAGGAGGACCTAGTGGGACAGCGTAGGAGTTCATCAAGCACCTTAGAATATTGCACGATTTTAAACTTACGAATTGTTTATTTCTTGAATTTTTCAATTACTATTTTCAGACTGCAGTTGACTGCGAATAACTAAAACCTTGGAAAGTGAAAGTGCAGGTGAGAAGGGACTGCCTTAGTTTCAGCTCAACTATAGAAGTACAATAAACCCACTCATAATCTTATAAGTAGGAATAAAACTCCAAACTGCATAAAGTGTAGGTTTGTATTATTACCAAGTTCCTGAAGTATCAGTGGGGGCTGGAAGGTGGAGGACAGCTCCATCGCTAGTCATTCAAATGCATTATTCTGGATACATGAAGTTTAGTGAGAAATTTAGCGAGATGTTGAGTGATTTTTCTCTGTATTGTAGCATTATGGGCAATTTATGCTTTTCTGGCTTTTCCACATTTTCTACAATTAACATGTAGACGTATTGCATTAAAAATGCTTTGAAAAGTTTAGAAAACTTAAAGCAATTTGTTTTACTAATTTTTTAAAATAAGAGGGCAATGGCGTCTCTATTCTTTATAGTCCTTTTAGATCTGACAGCTCAGTAATTTAGACAGGAGAGGGAAAAGGCAAAGCCCAGTGGTCAGAGGGAAATGGGAGGTGTGTCCCCTGCCAGCTACAGTGAGGGGGCCACGTGATGCCTGTGGCAGCATCTGTGGTCACATATGTTACAAGTGAAAAAAATATCACAATGAGGTTGATAAAGCCTTGGGCATTACCCAACCTCATGTAGCTACCAAAATGCTTATTAAAAAACTATTTACAGAAGAAAGAAAGACACTATTAGGGGTTAAACCAGTTTTCTGTATTCTCTAAGAATAGAGATGCTCCCCCAAGTCAGCATGAGAGGCTAATTAGGGAACAGAGCTCTTAGACAGGAAACAAGAAGCAGGCTGGTCTCCTTCTGCTGTTTGTGGGATCTTTGAAAACTGAACTGAAGTTAACTTTGAGGCCGGCCCAGCATTTGTTAAATCTGAGCTTCTGAAGCTGCCACATGTGCAAGGTGTGCTCCCAGCTCCTGCAGCAACCCAAGTAACCGCGGAAAGTGCCGGAGGTGGCGAGCAGAAGCAGGGAGAGGGGCGATCCCCCTGCAGGATGGGATGCCAGGCCCAGGGTTGGGCCTTACAGGAAGTGCCCAGCTTTTGTTGAAGTGGCTGTGCCAAGCAGCAGAGGGCCCGCCCTTGTTTGTTGGGGTTTTCCTACTGGGTTCCGTGATGAGATGGCTTAAAAGCAGAAGACTCAGAGAACCCTAAACGCTGGCTTAGGCCTCAAGGCTGAAGTTAGGTGCATTTAGAGAAATCATTCATGTATGCAGGGGGCAGCTGGAGCAGCTGGGAGAGAGAAATGCCAAGTATTAGGTTCCAGATGGGCTCCTAGCAACATAATGCTAATTTTCCAGAGTGCTTTCACCTTTCTTCAGAGCCACTCATTCATTCCTTCAACTGATGTTTTCTCAGTATTGTTATAGGCACTGGAGAAGCCAAGATAAATAAGACACCTTTGCTGCCCATCCAGGTAGGAGACAGAGAACCAACAAACACATTTCAGTGTGGTGAGTGCTGTGGTGGGCCCAAGACCAGGGCACTGTGGACACTCCCTGGAGAAGAACCTCACCGAAGCCGGGGTTCAAGGAAGTGATAATATCGGAGCTACGTCTTACTTTGGTGTGTCTCAGATTGTAATGGATGCAAAAAGCACTTGGGGATCGTGTTAAAATGCAGGTTCTGATTCAGCAGGGTTGGGCGGAGCCTGAGATTCTGCATTTTTAACAAGCTCCCAAGTAATGCCAATGCTGCTGGTCCAAGGTCCACACTTCAAGTAGCAAAGTCCTAAATGATGTCTAAGAAGGAGTCAGCCAGGTGGAGAAGTGGGAAAGGATATTCCTAAGAGAAGGCACATCCCACGCACTCCACTTAGGGAGCAGGAAGGGTTGCCCCTTGAGGGAAGTTGGGGTTTTGCTGGGTAGGCTTGAAATTGCCCTGGGTTTGCCTCTTTATTCTATTAGGGGTTTAATTCATTTAAAGTTTGAATCATTCATTCAAGTCTTTAAGGCTCAGCCCTAAACCTGATATTCTGAGAAATATATTCCTAACACTCACCTGACATGTGTCCTTAATGGTGCCTAATGGTCTTTTTTCCTTAGTGATCTTTCCCTCTCATGTAGATGATAAGATCCTCGGAGCAAACCCAGTGGTGATGATCAGCCAATATGACTGAGTTCTTAGGGTCCTAGGCTATAGTTGTACGAGGGAACCCATTGCCTGTTCACACCATAGCTAGCACAGTGCCTGATACACATGAGAAGCTAGTGCTCATTACATACTGAGTTTAAAATGAATGGATGAATTAATATAAATACCTCAGGTGGGGTTCAGTAAGAAAATGGTAGAGTGATTAACAGTACAAGCACCGGAGTTACAATGCCTGGGTGCAAATCCTGGCTCTGCAAGTGCTAGCTTCATTAACCTAGGCACATCCTATAACCCCTTTGTGCCTCAATTCCTCATCTGTAAAATGGGATTGATAGTAATAGCTGCCTCAAAGGATTGTTGAATGCAATAAATAGCATAATACATATTGATTGCTTCCAAGAATTATAAACATTCAATAATTGTTATCTGTTATTTTTGTTAAGGGCTGAGGTTGACATTAGCCAACCTGTCCACATATTAACTGGGATGCCTTGGTGAGGATGGGAATGTTTGTCTGAGGTAGGGATTATGGGTGAACTGATGAATCTTTGCTATGCCTGCCCTTCATTAACACACATTATGGCCGGTAATTGTATTATTTTTAATAAATACTTATTTGAAGCTAAAATAGGAAATCACATACATAAAGATAAAAATAGAGGTCTTGGCAAGATTCTTCAAATGGGACCCTCAAGTATGAGCTGGTTTCATGAGACCACCTTTAGTTATTAGGGGGTGCTGTGTGGGAGAATTTTATTCTGTCTCCCTGTGTAATCACCTGAGCTGGGCTTTTGGAATTCTAGATGAGGTAATAAAAATAGGAATGTTTGTCAACAGGCAGCCAGTAGATATACACCTAGCTGAAACTGTATGTCGTATGAGTGAGAAGGCCATGGAAACTTGTGACTTCACAGCTCAATACTTTTGTGGATTATTTACAGTTTAGAGTGGCTGTTGAAAAGCTCTGGGGCTGATACTGTCTTATCTTCTTTTCTTTTTTTATTCATAAATACTTAGACCTGCACTGTCCAGTACAATTGTCACTAGCCACATGTGGCTATTTAAATTAATGAAAATTAAATAAAATTAGAAATCCAGTTGTGCTAGACACAATTCAAGTGCCCAGTGGCCACATGTGGCCAGGTGTCACTAAACTGGACAGCACAGGTAGAAATATAGGACATTCCATTGGACATTACTGACAGAGTGTGAGTTGTAGACTTTAAGAGTTGCAGATTATAACTGAGTTACCCAGAGATGGCAAAATCCCAGAACTCATGCAATAAGGAAGTTGCAGAATCAAATACAAAAATTAGGAAATGTAAAGGGCAAGTTTGTGTTACCTTTAGACAATAAAGTTTGACTCTACAGAGTTTTGTTCAATAGCTATTAAATAACCAGGCACTCACTCTATGTAAACTAAACAAAGGGCTCTGGGGAAGAAAGCAAAGTCTGTCAGAGGCAATCACTGGCCCTAAACTGCTTGCTGGTGAGTTGGATAGATACTAAGTGCATAGAACATAGTCCAAGGAGGTATGTGAGGAAAAGCTGATGAAATACTGAGACTGGAGTGAGTTCAATACAGGAGGCGATGCTTGACTTTGACATAATAGGAGGCACAACTGGGACGGAGTCAAGGAGATAGTAATGGGTACAGCATGCTGGGGAAACAGAGAATAGGTAACTCCAGATGAATTAAAAATATTAATAGAACTTGAATGTCAATCTAAGATGATTAGACATCATCCTACACATGGTGGGAGCCATAGAAGGATTGGGAGCACAGGAGTGCCATCATGCAGGTAGTATTTCGCCAAGGTGAGTCTGGCAGGGCTAAAGAGCTGGGCTGGAAGAACCAGCCATCTTTGCTGGGATACCAGCCCAGAGATTGTAGAAAAAATCCAGGCAAGAGGTGAGAAACACCTGACCAAGGTCAATGGAAGGGGAAATGAAAAGGGAAGCAATAAAAAGGAAAATTCAAAAGGTTTTGACTGATTGGAAAGATACCTGGCAGAAATGTAGCCAAAATGGCTTACCTATTTTGGATGTTTGGGGTTCAAGAAATACCTGTTGGTTTGGAACTTGACAGGTCGCTCCTCAGTGCAATTTCACTGAGTCCTATTATACCTTCTTAGACTGCTATCTAATGTTGTTGTGTGCATTTGCTGTCTACCTAACTCCAGAGTAAGCAATTTGGGGCCAGCGATTATGTTTGCCAGGCTTTGCTTTCTGCCCCAGAGCTTGTAGTTTAGTGCCATGCATGGAAAAAGTGCCCAGTTATTGAACAGCTGTTCTACAATTAACTATAGTCAAGCCCTATTGTCTAAACTTATCCTTTAAATATACTGAGGTAAAGGGAAGGAATTACTCATTTTAAAATAAAAATTCTGATAAAATGTTCCATTATTTTGGTAAATAGAGATGAATGTCTACGAAATGTCAGTTTGCTGAAAAATGGGGGTAAAAATACCTACCTCATAGAGTGCTGAGGATTACATGAGATGCACGCAAACTAGCATGTGGTGAGCCATCAGTAAATGTTGGTTGATTCTAATCTAATGAACTGAATTCTGCACGGGATCAAAAGATCCACATATAATTGCATACCTATTATCTCCCTACTTACTCATTTGTTGGATGCCATAAAATGAGGGACTTTCTGGGGTTCTTCCAGATCACTCCAGGCAGAATTGTTAAACATCTTGTTTGCTCAGTGCTCCAGAAGCCAGGGAGGGGGCTCCAGAGATAACTGCTTACTCAGGTGTCTGGCTTTCCCCCCACTTCTTCCTGCTTTTGTTACACTTTTGGAGTGGGACAGTTGTCAGTAGAGCACCACAGGATAAGAAACATAACAGTAATAAAGAAAACTTTCCAGGAGGAAAGGATGCAGTCTTTGTATGTGATGTGGCTGGTTTTCATAAGCATCAGAAAAACAGGGTCATTGCCCTCAAGTTCAATGTCAACTTCTGCCAGAACCTACCCCAGGTTGGGCCATGGCACTGTAAGAAGGGCCACAGCTTCTTCCCTGGGTGCCTTCCAACTAGTTCTCCCTTATCTTATATATTGAGGTCAGACAAAGCTATTTCATAGACTATCTTCAGCTTGTCGAGAACTCTCAAGGGCCCCCTTTTGCCTAAAGAGGAGGTCTGCACTCCACTGCTTTGTTTCTCTCCAAAAACCTCATCCACCATGTAGACTCAACCTTACTTTCTCGTTTTCCAAGTCCATCCCTATCTTCAATACGGAAGAAGTGCACTATTTCATGTACCGAAAAATCCAATACCCACTTCCTTTCTGGCTTTGGCCACAGCCCTCACCCCGGATGACTTCTCTTTTGCTTTCTGCTTTGCTGCATTTCACTTATCCTTCTATAGAGCAAAGACCCACTTCTTTCAAGATGCCTTTTAAAATTATTCCAGCCGGTAAGCTTGTCACTTTTTTTCTGGATTCCTACTGCACTTATTTACAGTGACAAAAATTTACTACTCTCTAATTGTCTCTTATTTCTTACTGCTGTTTTTTCCGACTAGATTGAAGTCAGAGTTTATGTCTCACCCTTCAAATCACATTATCAAAATTGAAGGTGAGGGCTCTGTGGCATTTAAAAAAATCTTAATTCTTTTTCAGCGTTTTCAAAGCGACCTCTCAGAGACTTGGCCACGGGGCAGAGGCTTCATCTTTTCTCTCCTTCCGCCATCTATTCCCAATCTTGGCTTCTCTCAAGTCCTGATTTTAGATGCTTTACATATTAAGTAAACTTTTGTCTGAAGAAAGGCTTCCTTAGCTAAAGCTTAAGAACTACACAGATCCCAGGCATTGGAAACTTGAGAGTTGGCTGACTAGTTGTGGTGAGGAGTGTTCTAGATTGACCCATTCTGCTTCATGTGTATCTAAAAGCTGAATTACTTCAGGGAAGTAGAGAATGGGGCTCAGCCCTTGGGAGATGTAGCCCCACACATAGAAAAAGCACTTTGTTGCTTATAGTAAACTTGGAAAGCACAGAAAAGTATAAAGAAAATAAAAATAATCTCGAATCCTCCTACCCAAAAGGAACGCTTAATCTTGGTGTACTTTTTGGTTTTTCAGTCACACACATTCACATCAATATAATTTGTCCCAGTTGAGATTATCCCATGTATTGAATTTGGTGTCCTCCTCTTTTCACATACAATTATACCATGATCACTAAAATTCCTCTTACATGTCTTTGTGATGGCTCATTGTGCAGACTGGTTCCCCAGGAGGCAGACTCTGAGATGCAGACTGGCATGAAGGATGCTTATGAGGGAACACCCTTGAAATCAACATCTGCCAAAAGGAAGAGAGGAAGCAGGGTTAGACAGAGGGAGAGGCTGAGCTGTGATGTAGGCCTTACCCAATCCCATGGGGGAACTCTGGAATTGGGATGGCCCTCTCAGCTGTCCTAGACTGGGGCAAAGGGGCCAGGCCTTTGTACCTCCAGATGGACTTCTCATTGGTTTCAGGCTGCCCCAGAAGAACACATGCTCTTGGGTGAGGCAGTCTCCAAAGAGAGTTCACAGCTGATGTCCATGTGGGGCAGCAGTCCCATCATCTGGGAGAATAGTCCCTTCATTCCTGAAGGGGGATCAGAGCAGCGTGTCACAGCCTCCACCACACTCATAACACTACCCATAACATAACACTCATAATGCTATGTACTGTAGTGCATAGTGTAGTTTACTGTGCTTTCAATAATGGCTGAAATTGAGGACTTACTATACAGCAGCGTTGTGCGGGGTGATCTCACTTAGACCCCAGAACTGCCCAATGAGATGATTGTTAATGCTATCCCCTTTTACTGATGTGGAAATAAGACTAGACACTAAGTGGGTCCCACAGCTGGTAAGTGCGGGAAGCCAGGACTTGAACCCTAAGCCCTAGCTGTATTTGTTTTAGTAAGTACTTAAAGAATGTTTCTAGGTAAGAATTTCAGTTTCTATGCAAAAGCATTACTGCATATTAAATGAAAAGATGTATACTATACTGCATTTTCCTTTCATCTTCAGAACAGACTAGAAAGATGATTTTCAGAAATGGTGAAAATGATCATTGCTAGTCCAAGGTGAATTAGAAAACTTAAATAACTACATGAGGGCATACTTTCAAAAGTTGTGAATAAATGACAATAGGAACTTATAACACCTTTGATTCAAACTGATATATTCAAAACACAAAGCAGCAACCGCATGTCAATGTGAAACCTCAAGCTCAACCTGCTCTTTTTTTTTCTACCTTGCATGTAAATTACAATTTCTACTACATGTGAGCAGGAAGGGTAATGCTAGGGCTTCTATGTGGCTGTCCAAGAGCCGTTTATGCGCATCGCAATTAGTGTCATTTTTGAAAAGCTATTTCAATTAAGGGATGATAAAAATTACCATTTTATTCTTCAAATTATTATAGAATTTAGGATTTTGGGGGTTAAGTTTACTTTCCATTCCTATCTTCATACCACCATTTTATTAATTTTTTTCAACAAGACTATCTAGATTTTTTATATTTTTTAAAGAAAATCTTCCAAAATAGAGGTTTTACCAATTTTTTGCATTGCTGTATTTGCCATACTATAATCCACACGTGCTCCTGATGAGTCAAAATCAATACTCTTTCAGGGTGATTGCATTTGTTTATTTATTTATCCCACTTATGCATCAGCACAAAAATTAAAATTCAGGGTCAGTTATTGCTGGGGAGTGTTCTCCGCAATGTAATTTGGTTGCTAGGTAACCTGTGGGCGGGCGTTAGCAAGAGGAAGAGAAAGCTCCTCCGCCAGCAATTCAATAGCAGTATTGGCTTTCATTTCAAACGTGCTAAATAATAGGTCCCTGCAATTTGCCTCCGTTAGCCCAAGTTGCTTACTTTTCTTCTTGAATGGAAAATTAATCTGGTTTAGTGCCGGGTAACATTTGCAACCATACTTCCTCTGCCAGGCATTAAAAAAAAAGTTTCCCACTTTGGGAAATAAGAAAGTTCTGTGTCTTTCTTCATGTTTTATCATTTTTTTTTCCTTTCTTTTCCTTTTCTCTCTCTCTCTCTCTCTCTCTCTGTCTCTCTCTTTCTCTCTCTTTGTTAAGAAAATGCATCATGTTAACAGCCTTTTAGCCCAAGATCAAGCCAAGAGGTAGCAGAGTTCAGGAAAAAGATATCAGGACAGCCCTTTATTTCTGGGGTGTAGGTAGGGTTGGGTATAAAGAGTCCTGCTAGGGTCTGAGGAGGAGATAAGAGAATTGACCTAGGCATAGAGAGTGCTTGGGGAACTTGGCCAGAGGTAAAAGGAGACCACATTTCTATGTCAGCTCAGGCCCAGCATATCGTCTACTTGACCCCTGTCCACACATAAAGCAGAACATAACAACTTGCACAGAGTAGGTGCTCAAGAAACATGTGTTGGCAACACACAAATCCTAATGTAATGAGCCTGGATACAGGAAGTTCTATCAGAACAGCTGCAGTCAGGCATAGCGTTGTTGGGGAGCATGTTTTAGGCCTTATGTAATTTCCTGTTTCGAGATGAAAAAAAAATGGACTAACAGCCAAGGCTGGCAAGCTGTTCCTGGCTGAATGTGAACCAGGCTCCAGTTCTGCATCACCAAAAACCCTCCTATGCTTTCCCCCTTTTGAGTAAATTAATTTTTATCTGCCTGCTCTGAGTTTGTAAGAGCTATTAAGAATGGGTCAGTGTTATCTTCAGAACAGATTTAACAGGATCCCTATGCCTTTGCAAGATTTCTAAAACCTGGTCCAGGCTAGGGATACCAAGACACTATCTTGAGGTTCTTTGGAAACGTGTCTTCTCTCCTCTCTTCCTTCCTGTTGCTATAGGTAATTGTCTTAGGGCTGGCTTGATCCAGCCTGCTAACTAGGCTTCCTCCTGGGATACTCCTCTTCCATTCTACCCACTGTGTCCTCACAACCTTCTTCTGTCCATATGAGGTCGTTCGTAGAATCTTCTCCAATCGTTTGTCTTTTCTCTTGATACTACGTGCATCCACTATTGTTTCATAGGATCATATCAGCTCTTTTCAAAACCACAGACAGCAGAACTCCCAGGTCAGTGTGCCTTAAAACGGAAGCCAAGCCATCTTGGTGGTCTTCAGAGATTTTCTCCAGGGGCTGGGAGCTCTCAAAGCAGTTCACCCTCTATAGTGCTTGTATCATTGAATTTTTGATCACAAGCTTGTGGTTTACACTGATCTTAAAGTGGGCAGTTAGAGAAAAGAGGCACAAATAGGAGAAAGAGAGAAGAAGAAATCAGAGTTAGATTTTTAGAAGTTAGGCATGCAAGGAAAGAGAACAAATGGAACCACTGGCAGAAGAATAAACAGGAACCAAGATGGAAGAAGCCACTTAGGTTCACCATAAGGTCTTAGTGATCTTAGAGCAAAAGCCATGCCTTCAGATGATTAAAGAGAAATAGATGGCAGAATAAGAGAATCAGGAATGCTGACAAGAGGTGAAGGCCCAGAGCATACGGATTTGGATAGGTCTTTTGGGGAGAGGAGAGTGCATATTAGAATTAGCAGGTATTGGGTGGGGTAAGACAGATCATAGGAACTGGAATCCCTCTTCCTCTCATCCTTTCTCCCACTTCTGACATTTTCCATTCTTTTTTCTTCTCTTTGGGGTATCTTACATTTCTTTTCTCTTCCCTGAATGAATCAATTAATCAATCTTCCTCCCTTCTCTCTTGCCTTAAAAGTGTTTTTGTGAACTGTAGGTCTTGACCTATTAACAGGTGATGAAATCAGTTTTGAAGCATTTTCAAAACATTGAAATAGAATACAATAGTAGGCTGGGTGCGGTGGCTCCCGCCTGTAATCCCAGCACTTTGTTAGGCTGAGGTGGGCGGATCACCTGAGGTCAGGAGTTCAAGACCAGCCTGGCCAACATGGTAAAACCCTGTCTCTATTAAAATACGAACATTAGCCGGGTGTGGTGGTGTGCACCTGTAATTCCAGCTACTCAGGAGGCTGAGGCAGGAGAATCACTTGAACCCAGGAGGTGGAAGTTGCAGTGAGCTAAGATGGCACCACTGCACTCCAGCCTGGGTGGCAGAATGAGACTCTGTCTCAAGAAAAAAAAAAAGAAAGAAATAGAAAAGAATATAAAGAATAAAAGACAACAAAATAGAAAATATTTGTGTGCAATTTAGGGTCAGGGTAAACTTGTTTCAGTTATGTGTGTGTAAAATTATTTCAATCAGTCAAGAAAAGTTTGAAGGTAACTAGGATATAATTTACAACTGAGGAAATTCTTTATTATTTGGTATAATTAGTAATGTTTTTCGATGAGAACTTTTAAGAGGGTCATGTTGATAAACTTTTAATATTTCTTTCTCTCAACTTCTGTCCCAAACAAAAATATCTTGAATTTTTCAATTACTTTTTCCTGAATTTCTTTTTCTTGTGCATTAGCACCCCTGGAAAGAAAATACGTTTTGTAGCTGAAAAACATCCTAACACTCAGAGTTTATACAGAATATGGACTTCAGTTAAACCCGTAGGCAATCTCCATTTGCTGGATACAAATTAACTGCAATGGGTAGGTTGTTGGCTCAGAGAAGGTGAGTTTTATTAGCACTCTTGGATGCAGTTATGGCAGGCAACAGAATGTTGAGACATGCAATCAGTTAATTGTTTGTAAAATATGGCAGGCATGGCATGGAACTAGGAGAGATAAGTGGAGAGTAACCAACCCTACATTCAAGAAATTTTCCTCCTTGACCACAAGTTTATATTTTACTTCTGGTTTACTTGATATGTTCCTTTTCACTAAACATTTTAATAACATACACCTGTATAGTAATTTCACCATCATTTTAAATTTTTTCTGTTTTGTAAATTATAAAAGCTATATATATTTGTTGAATCAAAGTCAAACAATACAGACATGTAAAGGAAAAACTCAAAAAAATCCTCTTCTCACTACATCACCACTCCCCCACCACACACACATACACAGCCCCCTGTTTCATGCCTCACTTCGATATCCTTTTGGCCTGTATCCCTCTAGATATAGACAAATGCTATGAACGTTTTAGTGTGCACACAAGTCACTTGGGATCTCGTTAAATACAGCTTCTAACTCAGCAGGTCTGGGGTGAGCCCTGACACCCCACATTTCTTTTTCTTTTTTTTTTGAGACGGAGTCTCGCTCTGTCACCCAGGCTGGAGTGCAGTGGCGCAATCTCGGCTCACTGCAAGCTCCGCCTCCCGGGTTCACGCCATTCTCCCACCTCAGCCTCTCCAAGTAGCTGGGACTACAGGTGCCCACCACCACGCCCGGCTAATTTTTTTATATTTTTAGTAGAGTTGGGGTTTCACCATGGTCTCGATCTCCTGACCTTGTGATCCGCCCGCCTCGGCCTCCCAAAGTGCTGGGATTACAAGCGTGAGCCACCACACCTGGCCGACACCCCACATTTCTAACAAGCTCTCAGGTGATGCTGATGCTACTGGTCCAGGGATCATGCTTTGAGTAATGAGGGGCTAGACTGTTGCACTGTCCTGTACAGTATCTAATCACCACATATGACTATTTAAATTTAAATTTCAGTTACTTAAAAAGGAAAGAAAGTATTCTTTTACAAGCTGCCTCTTCTTTTTTTTCTTAAGTCATATATATTATCTTCTAATCTCCCCAAAATGATTTTTAAATTTTATTTTTATTATATGTTTACATACAGTATCTAACAAAAATATTGAGATCACACATAATTTTTGGTGCATATCTAATGAAATATTTATACCGAGAGAAGGATGATTATCTGCTTATCATTTATTCAATTATTCATTCATTCAATGACAGTTGTTGAGTATCTACTATGAACATCTAGACAAAACACAGACCTTGACATCAAATTATTTTCAATCATAAATTGAGAGCTCAAAATTTGTAGCCTATCTCCATATCAGTAAAACTACCCACAAACTATCTTTTACCCATAACTGGCTATCCTTTGTTTAAGAAACTGACACACACATAGAATAAGATCCCGTAGTCTCACAAGGATGGACATGATTTAAACCCAAGTGATCTTAACTGGGTGAATTCCTGCACCCTGATTTGTGCCCAGGCCAAAAAAAGTTCACTCACTTTAGTCAGTTGCTTTTATGGAAGGAATATTTGTGTTGCTTTTGACTTATAGAGTAATGCAGGTTTTCTTTTTAGAAAGTGCTGAAGAATTCTTTAAATTTGTTATTAATCAACTTATTGAGGCACAATTTACTTACAACAGAATGTGCAGATTAAACGTATATCATATGATGAGCTTTAACAAATGTATACCCTTGTGTATATCCTGCACTATCCTGATGTTGAATATTTCTGTCACCCAGTATAGTTCCATTCTGCCTCTTTGCACTCAAGCACAACTTCCACTCCTACTCCCCCTCCGCACCCTAGGCAACCGCTGTTCTGATTTCTATCATTATAGTTAAGTTTTGCAGGTTTTAGAACTTTTCATAAATGGAATCATATTATAGTGTATACTCTTTTTTGTCATTCAGCATAATGGTTCTGAGAGTCATCGTGTTGTTGTGGTGTTGGTACTTTGCTCCTTTTTATTACTGAGTAGTATTTCATTATATGAAGGTACCACAATTTGTTTATTACTCAACTGTGGTGAACATTTGGGTTGCTTCCAGTGTGAGGCTGTTCTGGATAAAACTGCTATATACATCCATGTACATTACTTTTAGTAGATAGAAGTTTTATATCATCTAGAAGTAGCTGAGTCGTACAGTAGATAAACATCTACCTTTAGAAGAAGTTACCAAATTACTTTCCAAAGTGGTTGTACCACTTCACACCGCCCATTGGTAATGTACCAGCGTTCATTTCTCCACATCCTCGTCAACATTTGGTGGTGTCAGTCATTTTAATTTTTACCAATTCTAGTAAGTGTTAAATGGTTTCTCATTGTGGTTGCAATTTTCATTAATGTTGAGTGTCTTTTATTTTTGAACTCTTTAGCATTTGTATAACTTATTTTTGAAATGGCTATTCCAGTCTTTTGCTCATTGGTTTGTTTCTTATTAATGGATTGTAAGAGTTCTTTTTATATTCTGGATACAAGGCCAGGGTGAGACATGTGTATTGCTAATGCTTTCTCTCAGCAACTGGTTTATCATTGCATTTTCTTAATGGTGACTTTTGAGAAGCAGAAGCTTCCTAATTTTGATGGAATATAATTATTTTTTCTTTTATGGCTAAAACTTCTTACTTCTTAAGAAATCTTTGCGTACCCCAAATGGCAAAGATATTTTCTTAGAGTTCTTCTAGATGTTTTATAGTTTTAGCTTTTACATTTAGGACTATGATCTACTTTGAGTTAATCTTAGTGGATGGTGTGAGATAAGGGTCGAGATTCAGTTCCTTCCATATAGATATCTAGTTGTTCCAGCATCATTTGTTTAAAAGAATATCCTTATCCTTTTCCATTGAATTATATTGGCACTTTTGTCAAAAATCAGTTGATTGTATATGTGTGGCATGATAGGTATAGTTAAGCACTGGTATATTTTTATATTTTTTTCAATCTTAAAATCTTGAATATATTCAAGCCTGGGGTGATGACTGGAATGGACCTAGATGAGAAGAGTCAAGCAGTGTGCATTGCAGGACATTTCCTACCAAGCTCCTCATTTTCTGATGCTCCTCTATGCTTCCACATGGAGATTCTACAACAGGCACATGCTCCCTGAGCCCAGTCTGAGAGTGGCCTCTTAAAACTCCGTAGTCCCATCCCCTTGCCCATCACCTCAGCCTACCCCTCCTTGAAGTCCTGAGAGTACTAGAGGAGAGGACCTCTCATGCTTTGAGGCAGAACCCAGCATACCGGTGGCAGTGGTCTGGATGGAGCCTTCCTCATGGACCTGAAGACTTCTCTCTGAACCACCAACTGGCCCTTTCTGTTGGGCCTAAGAGGACCACAGGGTGTAGGAGACAGTTGGGGTACATTTAAATCCTGCTCTATAGGAAGCCCTACTTGATGAGGTTGTAAATCGTGGTTCGTTGCTTCAGTTGCTTTATGTTTAAAATACTCACTAATTTCATTCAGCAACAAAGAATGATCTAAAGAAAGAACCTGAAACTTGGAGTTGGAGCCCAAGACTTGGATTGGAGTTCCAGTTCTTTTACTTGCCTAGTGTGTACTCATCATAAATAATAGGAGTGCTGTTAGTGACACACAGGATTGTTGTGAGCATCAAATAAGAGCACTCTGCAAATTGTGTATTCAAAAGGTATTTTAAGCATCTTTCTTTCAGTAGCCCCAAAAGTTGCTATATTCAAATCTGAGTCATTACTTAAATAGGCTTTGTTGAAATAAAGTGCATAATGACTTTGAGTGGATCCACTCTCTTTAAAAACTCATCAGCGAACATTTGCTTCCTGAGTGATTCCTCTGTCACCTTGAAATACATGAGAAATGATTCTACAGAGGAGAACTGCTGCAAGCCTAGGTCACCGTCAACTTGTTATTTGTTAAGGATTAATACTTTTGCTGAAAAAGTATCAAAAACATTGGCAAGACCATGGGCTGGACATAGAGTACTTTCTTTATGGCATATAAACAAAAACAAAACCTTTCCCCAAAAGGCTACATAATACCTTACTTCATGTCTTATGAAATATGTATCATTATGTTTTCCCGATATTAATTAATTTCAATAAATATTTTGTTGGTAAATATTTTTCCCTAACTATAATAGTGATACAAACTCATTTTAGAAAACTAGGAAACTACAGACATGTATAAAGTTGAAATTGAAAATTGCCTAGCATCTTCGCACTGAGAGGTAACCATTATTACCATTTTAATGGGTATTTTTGTAGCCATTTGTACTCACATATATATGCATTTTTAGAAAATTCGTAAAGTATTTTTGATATAGTTTCGCACATTGCTTTTTTTCTCATTATAAGCAAATTTCAATGTCAATGAATATGTTCAGAAAAATAATTTTGAAAGCTGCCTAATATTTTATCTATACTTAGAATTTCTAAAAATATTTAAATATTGTTTTTTATAATTATTATTAAATTAAATTTATCAAAATTAAGTTTTTTCTACTTAAATTTGTAACTGTTGAATTTCAGTTGCTGAAAGAATTCTGTTTACAGTAAGAAAAATAAAATATGTCCACTCAAATACACACACTAATTTTAAAGGTAGATCATGCATTCTTAGCAGGGACAATATCAACTAAAAGGAAGTAAAAAATTGATTTTGAGTAAAAATATCTTTCTTTTTTTCATGGATAAAGTATAGATATACTGTACATAGAGCATAAAAACAGATATGCAATATATCAGTAGTATTGAAATTTCATGGAGGAGAGACTATTTTTAGGAAAAAAAGTCTAAAAAGATTTCTTAGGAGATGATAATGAAAGATAAATTGAGAAACACTGAGATAATCTTGTAGAATTAAAATCCTGCAGGGCAACGCAATGCTTTAAAATTATGCTCATTTCAACGAAATAAGTTTCCTCTCTAACATACAGAATCTTCTGATGTTCTATCTGGTATCAGGTGGTCATTTCTTTTTGAGTACAGGATGCAGAGAAAAGAAAATATTCAAGTTAAATTAAGGTTGAAATTTCACATGTTGTAATTCCATTTAAATAATAGCACTACATTCTAACACTATTCATTGTCAAATGGAAAACTCATTTTCTTACCCTAAAAACCCAGAATCAATCATTTGTCTCTTAAAAGAAAGTATTGTGGTTATGTTCTTTGTATTTTAATTTGACAAACTTCAGTGGTTTTCCAAGAGTATCAATTGTAGTTTTATATGCAAATCTAATAATTGAAAAGACACAATCACCACAAGAACAAAAATGGTAGCGAAATGCACTGACTTAGGTTGTCTTTTAATAACAGCTTCATTGAGACATAATTCATATCTATAAAATTCCCCCTTTTAGAATGAACTGTTCAGTGGTTTTTAGTATATTTACATAGTTGTATAATCATCAGCACTAATTTCAGAACCTTTTCATAACCCTAAAAAGAAAGCCCACACCTATTAGCAGTCACTCCCCATTTCCCTTTCCCAATAGCCCTTGAAACCATTAATCTACTTCCTATCTCTATCAATTTTTCTATTCTGGACCATTCATAGATTTGGAATCATACAATACATGACCCTTTGTGACTGGCTTCTTTCACTTAGCATAATGTTTTCAAAGTTCATCCATGTTGTAGTATCCATCAGTACTTCATGCTTTTTTATGCTCTGAATAATACTCCACTGTGTGGTTATACTACGTTTTGTTTATCCATTCCTTAGTTGGACATCTGGGCTGTTTCTACTTTTTGGCTGTTATAAATAATGCTGCCATGAACATTTATGTATTAAGTTTTGTGTGGACATATGTTTTCAACTTTCCAGGTATATACCTAGAAGTGAATTGTCAGGTCATATGATAATTATGTTTATTTTGAGAAACTATGAAACTGTTTTCCAAAGCAGCTGTAACATCTTACAATCCCATCGGCAATGTGTGAGGGTTCCAATTTCTTCACATCTTTATCAACATTTGTTATTGTCTTTTTAATTTTAATTATCCTGGTGGGGCTGAAGTGGTTTTAATTTGCATTTCCCCACTGAGCAATAATATTGAGTGTCTTTTGGCATTTCGTATGTCTTCTTTGGAAAAATGTCTATTCAAATACTTTTCCCATTTTTAAATTGGGTAATTTGTCTTTTTATTGTTGAGTTATAAGAGTTCTTTATATATTCTGGATACAAGTCCCTTATAAGATATATGATTTGGAAATATTTTCTGTCATTCCTTGGATTATCTTTTTACTTTTTTGATGATGTCCTTTGAAACACAAAAGTTTTAAATTTTGATAATGTGCAATTTATCTATATTTTCTATTGTCATTTGTGCTTTTGATGTTATACCTAAGGAAACATCATTTAATATCACAAAGATTTACTTCTGTCTTATTCTAATAGTTTTATAGTTTTGCTTTTACATGTAGATCTTCGATCCATTTTAGGTGAAATTTTGTATATGGCATAAATAAGGTGAGAGTCCAACGTCACTGTTTTTCATGTGGATATCCAATTATCACAGTGCCTTTTGCTGAATAACTTAGGTTTTGAATCAAGACATAATAATGATCGATTAACAGGTTAAGATCCTTGTCTGAAACAGCCTTTCTTTTTTTCGATTCTATCACCCTTTTTTCTTCCTTTCCTTTTGTGTAAAATGCCATTTATTGTAATAACATTTGGAAGTCCTATCTTTTACTGAAGACTATTATTACCAATGATGGGAAAGTGAAGTGTTCTGGCTGGTTATTTCCTCATCTGCAAAATTCAGGGCTTGGACCTAGATTTTTGAGCTCACCAAGACCCTGGTTAATATGAATTTAGCATACATCTCATCCACATATTGTCACTTTAAAAATAATTAACATGTTATAAAATCCCATAGCATTAAAATTGCTATCAAGTAATATAATGTTTCTTCGAAAGGACTAAATTTAAACTTGGAAAAAAAATAGGATTCTAGTGATGGTGAGGGAGGGTTTTTAAGGGAGAGATAGTGAACCCTATCAGGTGCAACAGAGAATAATCTCCAATAAAGGAGCTCTGGATTTAGCAGCAAGGACATCATTGGTGACCTTTGAGGGAAATCTCAATAATTGGTGGGTGAAATGGGTAATTTTATGTGTCAACCTGGCTAGACTGTAGTTCCCAGTAGTGCCAACCTAATCTAATTGTTGCTCTGAAGGTATTTCATAAATGCACAATCAGTTGACTTTAAGTAAAGGAAAAATTTTTTGATAATCTGGGTGGTCCTCATCCAACTTAAGAGCAAAGCTGAGGTTTCTCTGAAGAAGAAGAAATCCAGGCTGTTGGCCTGTCCTACAGATTTCAAGCTTGTCGGATTCCACAACTGCATAAGCCAATTCCTTGAAATCTCTCTCTTTGTATGCATATACATATATATGAATGTACATGCACACATAAATGCTATTATATAATAATATAATATACCTAATATACAAACTTATGTATCATATATAATTATATATTATTATATATTCCATACATACATATACACACACACTGATTTTATATATCTATAAAATAATCTCATTTTATATATTTATCTATAGATACTATATATCTATATCTCTATCTATCTATCTATCTATCTATCTATCTATCTATCTATCATCTATCATCAAGAGAGAGAGAGAGAGAAATGTTTGCCAGGAAAATAAAGGGGAGACCAGAGGGCTGTAAGTAAAGCATTTTGGGTATTTGGGAGAACGAAGGGGTTTCAACTTGTTGAATCTAACAAGCAAAGTATTGTATTCAGACACTCCACAATAGAACCCTTTGGTTATATTTAATAAAGCTTTTTTTTAAATAGAACTAACTTTTTTTACATTTATCTCCCGTCTTTTTTGTAAATGTGCACTGAGTAGTTTAACTTTATGATCTCATGGTATTATTTTAGGATCTGGACTCCCATTAAAAGGTTCTCTCTTTCACTGAGTGCCAACTACTTGGATTGCACGCTTAGTGGCAAGAAACGATCAGTCAGGCTCCATAACATTTTCCTTATAAATTCCCCCTTTTTACATGTTGGCAGACATCATTTAAAAAGTCACAAAAGAATCATCAGGGGGAAAATCATAAAAACAAAAACTAAAAATTGTAACTTGTATACTAGCCATGGAATCACGGCTATCATGGAATCATAATTAATGATGGAACAACATAATTAGAAGTTCATTGGATAAAGTCAAGGAAATACGTACTTTATAAAATGTAAGGAAGCACTGATAATGCCAGACAAGTAAGGATTTTACTTTCTTATCTAAGTCCACAAAATGATAGTCTTCTAACTACACATTACAAGTGCAAATTTACATTCTAAAGTGCATGCTGTAAGGGAAAAAGGAAAGGATTTGGCTTACTTTCGTGCAGAGCTGGATACAGTAGTCTACAAACAAGCTGGCATATGTTGACATAATTTGATTAAATACTGTCTAGCTATAATTTAAGTCCTGTTACACTCTATCGATTGCATCCTAGGGCTATGTGAGCTTTGAAAAACTTCAGCTTTGTCGATGAGCGTCAGGTTTACCGGGCTACTAAAAAAATTGTAGTAAATAAACCAGTAAAACTGCCTTGAGCATGGTGATGGAGTTTTGTTCCAGAAGAACTCCATGAAGATATTATATAAGCATGAAATCTGAATTTTCTTGAGTCTAGTGACTCAATCTTTTTGATGTCTTAGATATTATTGTGTCATGCTTGGTTCTTAGCATGAGAGTAGAGTATTTGTCAGGGAAGACTATGGTAATAATATGTATACAGATCTTCCATTGATTCTAAAATTTGAAGAAAGCCTCTGTTAATTTGCTGGGATTATATGTTAACAGATATCATTCATAGTAATCTGGGGTCTTTACTTTACTGGCAAATTTTACTTTTTACATTAAACATCATATAAATCACTGAGTGGTGTGTACTATCATTAGCTAAGAGGTTACTGGTTAGTTAGGTTATATCGTTAAGTGCATTCTTCTTAATAATTTTCAGTATTTATCCTTTGGGAGGGCAGAAAAACAAACTGCATATGATAGAAGCCCTTTAGAAAGGCTGACTTGTGTTGTCATGGTTAGATAAAATGGATTTTAACAGACAAATCTGTTAAAGTAATAGATTACTGAAAAGTAATATATTAGTATCAAAGCTTTTCTATGAGTAGCTGTATAGAGACTTGTTGCTGCTTGGTATCTTTTAATCGTGACAGTTGCTGTAAATAATATGAACTAAACCACAAATTACATTGAAATATAATTTGTTAATTTCTCATGAGAGAACGTGGAGATTATAAAGTTCTTGATAGAAAGGACTCTAATTTACTTTATTGTCACAGGTAGCATAGGAACTGGTATATAATAGGCATTAAACATTTTTTATGAATAAATTAATAAATCAATTAATTAATTGAGTCATTGGCTGAAGAATATTTATTCTGATCCAGCATTGGCCCTAATAATTAGTTTTTAATAAGGTGATGGGTTGATATGACGTCTGACCTTCAACTATGAAGCTTTATGCACTCTTAGCTCAGAGGCCAGATTAAAATTCAATCTGATGAAAACTAGAGACCTGTTATGAGGTAGTGAGAACTCATCTGTAGATATATTTGGGAGTTGACTGATTAAAGGGAAAAAAATTTCAATAGCCTCATCCAGTCATCCTCCTATTGCAAAATAGAGGGGATTTAATGACTGTGTGTTCGGTGTTCTCTTGATGAAGATCAGATATCCCTTGTTTGACAGACTGAATACTATGCTCATTTGGTCAACCCACTCTTTTCCTAATTTTGCAGGGGGTAGATATTATTATGAATGCATTCTGGCTTATTCTTAATATATACTACTTTCATCAGTCTGCCAATATTCCTCTCTCCTCAATTCAAGTCCCAGAAAGGGGCAGTTCACAGTAGGTTTTATTAGATTTTACAAGAGATGTTAAACACTTAGAGAGCAAGCTTTCCAGCTTTCCATTTGGCATCCTTATTTAGGCAAATTATTATATGCAGTTGCCTAATTGTTAGTCACAGCAAAGCCTAAAATTACAAAACCTGCTTGAGATATGTTTGTCTAGAAGCTGTTCAATTTCAATTGTCAGCCTCCAACAGTAATGTTGGTAGAATAATCATGATGCATTTCTAGTATACTAAAACTAATCTGTAGTAAAATTAATCTACTTATTTTATTTGGTCCTTTAACTCAACAAGTACAAATGGCACAGATGCATGGCTAAGTCCAAAAGGAGATAAAAAGTATGAGAAACAGTTCCTGCCTTTCAGGAATTAAATTCTAATTGGTCGATTTCTCTTACCTATTGAGAAGCTAGAGTAGCCCCATTAATGAGAGTTTATTTTGGCAAAGACTAGCAAAAGAAGTATAATTTAAGTCTTAGAATATAATTTTAAAGGGAGAATCAAAAATGAAGATATTTGCTATTTTTGCTAATTTACATTGTTATAGAGGTCCAAACCAATGTAATAAGATAAGAAAAAATATTATATAATACAATTTAAAAAACAAAACAGAAATAAACCTATATCTTTGAGTATGGATAGAAAACTATCTGAGAGAATAAACTAGGTGATTAAAAGTGGTTGTTTTAATAAGTGGGGCTGTGAAGTTAAAAGGAAGTTAACTTTTACTTGTTCTCTCCCTCCACTTCAGTGAAGTCTGAATTTTATGTTCTACCACAAATATGTATAATTGATTGCATTTTTTTTTTTTTGAGATGGAGTCTGGCTCTATCGCCCAGGCTGGAGTGCAGTGGCATGATCTCGGCTCACTGCAAGCTCTCCCTCCTGGGTTCACACCATTCTCCTGCCTCAGCCTCCCGAGTAGCTGGGACTACAGGCACCCACCACCATGCCAGGCTAATTTTTTGTATTTTTAGTAGAGATGGGGTTTCACCATGTTAGCCAGGATGGTCTTGATCTCCTGACCTCATGATCCGCCCACCTCGGCCTCCCAAAGTGCTGGGATTACAGGCGTGAGCCACTGCACCTGGCCAATTGATTGCATTTTTGAGTTTAAAAAAATCAAGGAATTAACAAAAGCATGAAATGGTAAGCTAGAAAGAGAAAGTAAGTGGGTCATAAAAACTGAAGACAGGTCAGAAGCAGATTTTTTTTTTTTTTTTTTGAGACGGAGTCTTGCTCAGTTGCCCAGGCTGTAGTGCAGTGGCGTGATCTTGGCTCACTGCAAGCTCTGCCTCCCGGGTTCACACCATTCTCCTGCCTCAGCCTTCCGAGTAGCTGGGACTACAGGTGCCCACCACCGCACTCGGCTAATTTTTTATATTTTTTAGTAGAGACGGGGTTTCACTGTGTTAGCCAGGATGGTCTCGATCTCCTGACCTCGTGATCCACCTGCCTCGGCCTCTCAAAGTGCTGGGATTACAGGCATAAGCCACTGCGCCCAGCCAGAAGCAGATTTTAAGGGCTGGGGGATGGAGTCAAAGAGTGGAGAGCTGGTAGGGTGAGAGCAGAAAATTATCAATAAAATGGAAAGGCTGACTGGGGACCATCTGTGACAAAACTATGACAATGAGCTTTTATGTGCATTATGAAGTGTGGTGTTCCCATGTGCTTAAACGGTCAGAATAGGGCTGAAAACGGGAATGTGCACAAAGCAATCTATTTCAAATACTTAAGCACAGAAAGCTACAATCTGATTTACATTTTCTTCTCACCTCTGTATTTAAAAATATTTTAAACTTATGAGAAATTTGAAAAAAAGGTACAGTGAACATCTATACACTCTTCATCTAAGTGCACTAAATGCAGTTGCCTAGTTGTTAGTCACAGCAGTTGTTAATATTTTGTGCCTTCTGTGTCTGTTGATATACATTTTTCCCAAAAACATTTGAAAGTAGGTTGCAGACATCATGGCATTTCACCCCTAAATATTTTCTTATATATATAACACATATAACTGTCAAACAGTAATAATAGCTATTGGTTTTAGACCTCTTAATGTGCACCTGACCCTGTAATAAATACTTCGCATACATTAGCTAATTAATCCTTGTAACAGTCCCTTGAGGAAGATCTGATTGATGTCCATTTTATTGATGAAGACCAAGATGAGAATCAAGCTGATCCCTGACTGACTCCAAAGTCCCTGCTTAAAAAAACAAGGCAGGATATAGTTGAGGCCTTAGTGAGTGAACTGACATTAAGTTTCCATTGAACTTCAGAGCAGGGAGCAATCATGGCAGACCTCAGTAAAGCATTGTTACTGCTTCACCCTCAGATTCCACAGTGGTTTAGAAATGTTTTCCAGAAATGGATACCTTGAGCTGAACTGACAGAGACGGTTTTCTCTCCTTTACTAGGAACTTACATCCTGAAATCACTGACATTTAGATATCCATTTTCCCTTTTCATTTCCAGAAGTAAAATCAACTCTATGTAAACATTTACTTCTCATCAGCTTTTCCTTATGTATAACTGCAATTACATGCTCTCAAATCAAAGGGTATTACAATACATATTATATGAAATTTACATTACTCTGATGGCATTAACTATTTTCCTGGGGAAAGGTAATAGATTACTATCAAACATTTTCTTTGAATAGCTGTATAGAGACTTTTTAAATCATAGGAACTGTCATAGCAGGTCTCTTTCTAATGTATATAGTAATGTTATGTGTGCAAATATATCATCTGGAATGCACAATATCATAAGTGCGAAACTAAACATGGTTCATAACTCAATAAAACAAAAGTGAGGCTGTGCCAGAACAACTTTGCTCTTCACATTTCCCATTGCAGCAACATTTAAAGAAGGATTATTTCCGAAAATGTGCATGAGTCAGAAGTGGGGAATGAGTAATTCTGTGCTTTGGACTTTATTAATGTTTTACTGCTGAAGAGACATCATCCAGTTTTTTCAGTAAAGCGCTGAGTGACTGCTTCATCCTCAGATTCCTCTGGATTCTTTGAAAAAACTTGAAGATAATTTGAACAACTAAATTACTGTTATCCTCTGAATTTAGCACTGAGTTTTCTCGATATGTTCTAATTAAGTGAACAATTATTTGATCTAATTTTTTTCTGGGCAGAGAAATGACTACTAGGGGCTGAGGGTTACAATAACCTTAGAATGTAATAGGTCAACAATATTCTTTAGCAAGTAGAAAACAAGGTTAGGTTGACTCATTCAAAGTCAGAATATGCATAAAATATATGAGTTTGTTGACATTTCAACTTTTTTGGTGGATTTTAAAAAAATCCATCATCATGAAAAGGTCAACGAAAACGATTCATGAGGCCCATGATGGGAATGAATTTTATGTCTTATAATTTGTACATTCTAATGGGTTTTAAACGTCTCTAAATCTCATTCCTCTGTATATTATTTATCCTCATCCTCATATTTCCCCCATAAAATATAGCATTTTTGGCTTTTCTTATAAATGAGTCAAGGAATTTTTTTCAAAGACCCACTTTGAGATTCCATATTTTAAGCCGGTAGGGCCATACTATTTTAATTCCTAGTTAACCACTTATTACTGGGCATCAACTGTGGTTCCAGCATTGGAATTGGAAGAGAAAACAAATCATCTATTTTTTTCCCTTTTCACTCTTAGAGCTTACAAATGGACCTCATTTTCCCATTTGACACACCCAGGCTTTAGTACAGTGATCCTGGCTTGCAAATAGCAATGGCAAGAAAGAACACAATCTTTTTAGGGAAACCTTACTTTTAAGGTGCTGAAACAGAACAAGGGTTTTCATGTTAGAGTTAAGAGTCATATCCTAAATTGCATAGTGGGGACTAGATTTTAATCTATAACTTCATCATGCCATTTTGTTATTGGGAGGAGCTAAATAACACAAAGACCTATCCCTTTAGAGTTATGTTAAAAACAAAATGTTTTCCCTACAAATACGTAGCCTGTGAAAGCTGAAGCGGGACAGGGCTGTCATAGAACTGAAGGACCTATTCCTTCTGCTGTTGAGAGCACTATCAGCAGATGGCCCTCAGCCCTATTTAGAGTTGACCTTGGTTGGAAAGAGTCACCTCCCCCAGGTCAGGCTATCTTTCCAGGGCAAACCATATCTAATAATTGGCCAACGGAGGGGTATAAAACCTGGCACCATTGCCTGCTCCAACTTGGGCCAACTCTGAAGGGCCATCCAGCTCCTGAACTCCCCAAGGAGAGCCTAACCTCTCCTTCTGCCCAATCCTGCTGTTTTTTCTTCCTTTTTACAGTTGTTTATCCTAAGAACACTCCTAATAAACCTCTTACACATTAATCTCCATCTCAGAGTCAGTTTCCTGGGGAATCATTCTCAGAGAATGACTGTGTGAATGAGAATTCGTTCAATTTTTGACAATTTTGTAAAACACAAAATGAAGGATCTTTGGCTATCAACAGCTCTGATACATATTTCTTCATTCAACTTCTTCACAGTGGACATTTCCATTTTATTCGAGTTTGATGTGAATAAAACCCTTTTCATGATGTGGTACTGACAACCCCCCCACCTCCCCACCCCCAGTTTTCTTATGTTTTTCAAAATGCTGAATACTGTTTGATGTAAGACTCAAGGCTAAACTTTCAGAGTACGTGATGATTTGGGGCTTGATTTACTGCTCTTTGGCCTTGGTTTGTTTCCGTTTGATTTTGGAGGATCATTAATCTTCCTGGGAAAGCCTCCAGGGGTGGATGGTGCCCTGGCCATTCATTGATGTAAGCAGAATTATTCAGATGCTCATGTGTCTTCCCCTCTTCTGACAATCTTTATCCTGTCTCCAAATGTGGCAATATTTAGAAGGAGAAAAATAACACTAGAGGGCAAAGGCATAATTGTTTGAGGTTTACCGCAAGGATGTAACTGGGGCTACCACTGGTTTGTTGGTGAGATGACAAAGGGCACTGAGGTCTGGCTCACTGGCAGCTGTTGACCCAAGGCTGGAGAAAGTCACTTCACAGGGCACTGGAATTGCTCATCATCCAGCAAATCCCTCACAGCCCGTGGACCCACCAGTCTGCTGATATGCCGGCTCTAGAACCTTATAGGTGCCTCTGCCCTCTCCAGGTTTCTTCCCTGTGGATGCTCTTACACCTCGACATGACCTCAGATCTAGAGTCACACTGGGAATCTGAACCAGATTAGTGGGACCCTATACACTAAGTTGTGTGGAACAGCATAGTACGATGGTGAAGTGGTCATGCACTAGAGCCTTGTCCAATCTTGGCTCTGCTCCTAGCTGTGTGATCTTAGACAAGTTATGTAACCTCTCTGTGCCTCAATTTTCTCGTCTGCAAAATGAAGATGATAATAGTGTCTAATTTACAAGGTTGTTGTCAGGATTATGTAAGTTCATATATGTCTAGTACTTGGAAAAGCACCTAGTACATATTCGGCACTGAATGTGCTTTTTGAAATATAGGTAAAAATCTGTATAAGTGATAAAATAATGCAGCAAGAGGAACATTTGATGTGGAAATAGAATCATAGAACTAGCTCTATCAACAAGCCCAGAAGTCTCCGCTGATAAATTCTGAACAGAAAATACAGACATAAAGTAGAATGTGGACCCCAGTAGTCTGAAGCTCCTCTAGTAATTGCATTTGTAACAAAATATAAATCAGAAAAATAATTCTAGGGGAATGGTGGATGCATGGAGCATTCTAATGTTGGCAAAATGGCCAAATTTATGTAGTATTAAAGTTGGACTTTAAAAGCTAAGAAATATAATGACATCCAAAGAAAATACAGTTTTTCATAGCCACCAGAAACACAAATATAGAATGATTAATTTTGGCGTATCTCAAACTTGCTTAAATCAACATATCTTCTACTCTTGTTAATGGTATGATTAAATATCATGATGCAAACCGCTTACCCATGAGGTAAACGAATCCCAGCTGGTAATAATGAGCTGGACAGTCATAAGAATTTGTTTAGTATACATACACCCGTTATGTTTTCAGACAAAGGGAGGAAAATGAAGCACAAATTTTTCTTCTTTGGCAAGGCATCATTTAAGCATAAACTAGAATATTCAAGATGTTCAGGCTTAGAAAACATAAGTATGGCGAGAAGTGTCAGATAATAATCATTTCCAAAAAACTAGTCTCAAGAAAAATGGACTTCTTGTTTTTATCTTCCCTTGCTTAGTGAAAGAGCTGCAGTTTAAATTATTTTAAAAATAGCAGGTGTGATGAATACTCCTACCAACTGTGTTAATCTTTGAAGAGATGCAGGTGCTGGCCACTGGTAGAATTAAAAATATGCTCAGAATTGTTTTGACTTCTGTATTTATAAAACAAACAGTGGAAGGGAGTTGGGTTTCTGATAAAAGCAGCTCTTTTGTGTTATAAGTCGCACATGTATTAAATATTTGTTTACAGTCTTTGTTTTTCACGCATTCAAGTTTAAGTAAAACCAATACAAAAAAAAAGATGAATGAACATATGACTTTAAGATTAAAGTTAGTATTAAAATGTAAATAAAATGTGGACAGTGTTCTAAAAAGAATAACAACAAGCTTGGAGGCCTCTTATGTGCTTTGAAACCTTCAAATGCCCTAGACACTAATGGTGGGAACTCACCACCATCATATTAACTATATTAACCACACTCCCAGTCAGTGATTATAACTTCACTTCTATTGAAAATTAAGTGAGTTTCTAACAAATTTGCAATAAAAATTTTCATTGATTTTGTTTTTCCCTTTTTATATTTTTGAACCAATATTTTATTTATTTATTTAAGGTCTGAAACATTTTCTATATAGCCTTTGAGAAGCCCCTAGGGTTTGGGCACTGCATCTATGGTGTCTAAGGAATGAAACAGCCCAGTTATTAAGGTTTCTGGATCGTAGTTTCCTCATCTGTGAAGGCAGTGTTTCTCAAACTGAAATATAAAGCAGCTGTTAGTGTGTAGACTCTCCATCGTGGGCTCTTGATGAGGGGTCAGTGAAGGTGGGAATGAGTTGAGTTGGAATTATGGCTTCTGAGGAAGTGTAAGATAGAGAATTTGACTTTGGTGAAGTCAGTGTCTCTAGGACTCTAGTTAGCCAATGTTTTCCTGAAAAAATTTCTAGGAGGTCAACTCACGCCCCTTGATGAGTCTCCTTAGGTGCGACCCTAAAATTCTCTGTGGCTGCACTATCTGATATGCTAGCCACTAGCCACATGTGGCTAGTTAAGTTTAATTAAAATTAAATAAAATAAAGTTCAGCTCCTCAGTTACACTAGCCAGGCAGATTTCACCTGGTGATAAGCCACACCAACCAGTGTCTACAGTATTAAAGAATGCAGATACAGATCATTTCCAACCCTGGAGAAAGTTCTATTGGACAACACTGTTCTACAGTCTTGGTGTCTGGTTTTCTTTCAGAGGAAACCACTTGCTCTTTTAATAGCTAAATAATTTTTTTAAAAGCAGCTTCATTGAGGTATAATTTATACAACCTAAAATTCACCCATTGTATGTGCATGAATCAATTTTTAGCAAATTTGCTAGGAATCTTCTTCTGAATCACAGAACACAGAAAATGTGGTGACTGTTTTCTCAATTCTCCCAAAATTGAGAAAAAAAAATGTGATAGCTAACACAATCCTAGCTCCCAAGGAAGTAAGTTAATATTAATATATTACATACCATGAATGGATGTCTTAGTGAATTGGGACTTAATTTCTCCTGGACTCCTAGGTGAGAAAGACAAAACACAATTTGGCAGCATTTAAAATTACATCAAATAGAGATGAGAGTAAGTACAGCTGAATTTTCCTAAGTGAAACCTGTGGTGCAACTGCACTGTATAACCAAAATTTGGTAACTGTTGTGGTCATGTTGCAATATAGCATAGCATTTCCTTTTCTTTCTTCATAAACAGAAGCATCTTTATAAAAAATGAGACTTTAAATCCATTCAAACATGGTTAATGTAAAACTACTTTGAAACATTTAATTAATGTACTAGTATTTGGTGTAATAGTACATTACTGTTAGTATGTACATACTGTAATAGTACAGGATACTATCACTTAATATAGTATGTAACAGTATCTCACAGTATACCATTGTGGCAATATCAGTATTGCATTCTTTAAAATTCAGGTGTTTTCTTTGTCATCTTTTCTAATTTTAGGCTTTCCAAATGCCTGATTTCTGCTTATTTATTATATATTCCTTTATTTTTTCATCTGGGTTTTACATTTTTTTTTTTTTAGTCAATCTATTCTGAATTGATTTCGTTAACTTTTTTCATAGTTTTAATGAAAACTCTGTATTTTCTACTGGTGTGTCATTAGTATAAAGAAATACCATTGAGGTTGGGTGTGTAATCCAGCAATTTGGGAGGCCAGGGCACGTGGATCACTTGAGACCAGGAGTTCAAGACTAGCCTGGGCAGCGTAGCAAGACTCCATCTCTACAAAAATTTTTTTTCTACAAAATTTTTCTACAAAAATTTTTTTTAAAATTAGCCAGGCATGGTGGTGTACACCTGTACTCCCAGCTACTTGGGAGGCTGAGGTGGGAGGATCGCTTGAGCCCAGGTGTTTGAAGTGGCAGTGAGCTATGATCACACCGCTGCACTCCAGCCTGGGCAACAGAGTGAGATCCTGTCACTAAAAATAAAAAAAAAAAATGACATTGAATTTTGTGACTCTGTTAAACCGTCTGATTTTTTTCTGAATTCCTTAATACTTTTGTGGCTTGTTGTTTATTTCTAGTTTTTACATATAGCTGCATTAACTTGCTAAAACAGAATTTATAATAAAATTTTATTCATTGTATTTACATATCATTGTTTCCTTTTTAAGTACATTATGCCAGTATTTATAGTTGACTTTTACTGTTAATGCATTTATGCTCTATTAAGGCAGTAATCCCTATTTAGGCAGTAATCCCTATTTATTTTGCTTATTTTTTGTGATTAATTTTATTAAATATTTTACTCTAATATACTTGGAGTAAATCCTGCTTTTTCCATATTGGACAATTTTTTAACCTATTACATTTCATTTGCTAAAATTTTGCTTAGGTTTGCACCTTTGTTTCATTAATGAGATTGCCTAGCCCTGACAAGCTTGAGGCTCAACAAATTTACTTTAGAAATATTGTCCCCTAAGGAAACATAACACCTCAAAAATATTTTTGGAGAGCCATTTAAGCAGAATAAAGCATTATTTATTCTTTAAAAGCTTAGAAAAATTCTCCAGTTACTGCATCAGGGTCATAATATCTAACTTTTCCTATCTATGTATCAGGAATTGATCATGTTTTTTAATTGCATGTGTTTTTATTACATGTTTGTGAGAAATCATATGAACATGACTGCTCAACTAGCTATACACTTACAGCTAAGAACAATGTATGCTCTTTAACACAATAAAATCTATGCTGTTTTAATTGTCTTTTCCCTGATTTCACTAACTTGTAATTTCTTTTTCATTGGGTCAATAGTTTATCAATTTTGTCCATCTTGTCAACATGCGAACTATTGTTTTGTTGGTTTATTCCTATCGTTCCTCCTTTATATTTAAGATGTCTGTTGTATTTTTATATTCCTACTTTGTTTTGATTCATTACATTATTCCATTTTAGAATTCTTTAATACAGAATTAATTATGTTTTTATTCTCACTTTCTTATTAATGTATATCTAAGAGATACATTTCCTTTTTAGTACATTTCTGCTAGCATCTCAGACTATTTAAATTTGTTGTTACTATAGCTTTACATAAATTAATATGAAATATTTAATTTTTATCTCTGTGTAGATTTGTTTCTGTGGAATTCCATTTTTCCTGTTTAAGTATAATTATCTTGTCATATGAGAATATGGTTTCATAGGTTTCATGCTATTGTTTCTTGCATTAACTCAAGTGCATTTTTTCTCTCCCAGTATATGATTAATTTGTATAAGTAGAAAGAATCTTTACAATCTCTTGCCCTATGATTCCATAGTTTCCATAAGTCTATTTTTCTACTTTATTCCTAATATTTGTCTGCTGTAGTTTCTCTCTTATTTGAGCACAGATTCTGCCATTAAAGCTTTAGTACTGAGAGCAGTAATTATAATTCCGTGAGTTTCTTTTTATACTTGGCCAGCTTCTCCTAGACATGCCTTGAACAAGGACTGGCTTCAAGGGTGACCCTTGTGGTCACACAGGGTCCTGCTCTCAGAACTTGGTTTAATGCTCTATTGTTACCTTCTTGAAATTCTTAAGAATTTCTGAACAAGAGGCCCTGAATTTTCATTTTGCAAAGGACTCCTGCAAACTACGTAGCTGGTATGTTCTGTGACTATGCTGAACTCATTTTTATCACAGGCTGATTGGAGAGGATTTGTTGGGTTTTCTAGATAAGTCATTGCATCATCTAAAACGCAACCCTCTTCTAGCCAGGCAGCTTTGAGAAAGTTCCCTGGTGAGCTCTTCACATTTCCTCATCTCCAGGGTGAAATCGCTGCTAAAAGTTCTCTTTTTGTGTCTCCTTCACTTCGTGTCAAGTGTTCCTTTGTTGCAGTAGTCCTCCCTTATCTGAAGTTTTGCTTTTCTCAGTTTCAATTATCCATGGTCAACTGCAATCCAAAAACATTAAACTGAAAATTTCAGAAATAAACAATTCATACATTTTAAATTTCACAACATTCTGAGTAGCTTGATTAAATCTCTCAACATCCCCCTCCATCCATCCCACCGGAGACATAAATCATCCCTTTGTCAAGCATACTCACACTATATATGCTACCTTCCCATTAGTCACTTAGTAGCCTTCTCAGTTACAAGATTGAAAAAAAATGTGTTATATATAGGTTTCAATACTATCTGCAGCTCAGGCATCCACTGGGGACTTGGAACATATCCCCTGAAAATAAGGGAGTACTACTGTTCTTCCAGGGGAGCCTGAGGTCAGGTGTTAAACTGATGAGACTCCCTTCAGGCTCCACTAAGGCTTTTGCCTGGAGCAGCAGCAGGAGCAAAAGTCAGCTCTGCCCCAACCTCTCTCCCACAGCCAAGAATCCTCATCCCCCTCAGCCTCGTAACACAGAGGACTGGGTTTGCTCCTGTGCACTGCATTTAAGGCTTACGACCTTTTCTCCCATACTCCTCTCTGCCTTAGCTTGTCTTCACTGTGGTTAGATCTTGGGCAAGTCACTTCACCTTTCTGTGCCTCCTTAGCCTGCCCATCTGTAAAATGGAGAAAATAAAATTAGCTGTTTATCAGAGTTTCTGTCAGGGCTAAGTGAGGTAGGTGAAGCATGAGAAGCTCTTGAAATCGTGCCTGGTGCATATTGAATGTTCACTGATTCTCCACTGTGGTACATGGTTAACCCTCAAGGCTACCCCAAGATGGTGGTACTACTTGAATACTCTGATGTGTTTTTTTTTGTCTTTTTGTACAGTGACCTCAGGAAGAGAAGCAGAAAGGAAGGGATTCGTGGAGTGGAATTCTCCAAGCCCAGGTGCCCCTAGCAAAGGAATAGCTAACCAGGATGACTGAACTGGGTCCCAATCTGCTGAAGATAATAGAGACGTAGAGGTGTTCACATAGCTACCATTCCTTTTGGGCTGAACTTTCCAGGAGGGTGTCCTGGCATTTTTTTCTCCTCAGTATTCCACAGTGGTAAAGTTAATGGACTTCAGAGCAGTACTTGGCCCTGAGCAAGTGATATAACTTTAATTATGCCTCAGTGCCTCATCTGTACAATGGGAATAAATATGTTCAACCTGCCCCTCCTTCTCATCTCAGCATGGCATTCCTCCTTGCCTCTCGCTCACTGAGGGAGACAATCTGGCTCAGAAGAAGATGAGCTTTCTTTGTTATCACTGATAGACCCGATATCCCTTGCTTCACTTTTCTATCTTCAAACTGACCTTCTCTTTTTTAGTATAGCTGCTACTGAAGACTTAAATTACACTCACAGGAATCCCACCTCCAAATCCTGGAAACAGAATTTTGATGAAATAAGTCTGTGAAACCTAAATCTCAAAGCAGGCCCACCCCTGTGTACTCCCTCTGAAGGGCCTGCATTCAGGGATGTGAGGCTACATCTCTGATACTCTGCTTAGCTCATGATGCCCGCATGTCCCATCCTGAGGGCTGGAATTACTGTAAATTGACTCACACAGGGAAACAAAATAAGTTTTTGTTATTTCATCTCTGCCCCCTATTCCATGCATGCCAGAAACAAGTAGGGCTCCCAAGCCAACCACACAAGGGAAGCCCTAATTCTTCTGACACTTTCTTTAATTTTGATACTTATGAATAATCTTATTCCCAACCCATGACCTCTATTACTTGCCTACCTGTCTGGATTCAGAAATGGTTTTCCCCATTACAGTCTCTGGTTGCTGAGCTACCCCGGCTCTTTGTTGATGAGATTATGATTTAGGTTTTGTATTCTCGATGTTTTACGTTTCTTTCTCTTCAGAATTATCAGCTTGTATTTAAAACTAAGACGTTTTATAACATGCTGTGTGCTGAGGGGTGAGTGGGTATAGAAACAATCCCCAAGTCAACATAATACACAGGAATCAGTTGCCAATAGCACTGCAAAGAGAATGTAATTTGTATGTTCCAACAAATATCCATATTCTGTGATTGAACAGACATTTTATTATATTCAGAATGGAAATGAGGGGGTCACTGGCTGGGCCTCTGGAAAGTGGGTGCATGGACATTTTTGTCATGAAATATTTATTGCACCCCAAACTCTTCTTTAATGGGACCAGGGAGAAGGGAATTACATTAAATATAGATGAGGCCGATACTTCCTGTGTATGCCAGAGATATCTTGTGGGTCTAATTGACCTTTGGGGAAATTATTTGTGAGCTCCAGTTGCTCTCTTTCCAATCAGCATTCGTATTGTCCGTTAAGGTTTGCAAATGTTGGTCTGCATCCACCCTGGCAGGCAGATCAGCAGGCAGGTCAGGAGACAGGTCACCATTTTATTCCCTGTGTGACCAAGGAGGAAAACAAAATGGCTAAGGTTTAAAGGATTTGTCTTATGCCAAGCAATGACCAACTGGCAAGGGTTCTGATCCATACTCTCAGCTAGAGTATCTCGGGTCTGGGGGCTAAGTTACACAGCCAGGCTGCTTCCTAATACCCAAAGTTAGACAGAAGTTTTGAATTTCCCTACAAGAGTGAGAACAGTAGACTGCTGGAATGAAATGTTTACTCACCACTGCAGAGAAGAGAGCTTATGAAAGACTTAAGATTTAAGCTGAGTGTTTAAAAGGAAAAGAGAGACAGAACAGAGGTGGTTGAGATCATTTTTATGGCTGAAATGTCACTGTAGATTAACAAGGTCTTCTTAGAGGAACAGATGAATAAAATAACATAGAGATGGTTCAATGCACAAAGTATTTGTGGAAGCAATAATGCTGAGTTTGACACTGGAGAATATGATGATTAAAAAGAAAAAAGCCAAACACTCTTTTGGATACACCGTAGAGTTAAAACCCCAAGGCACCCATCATCAGAAATAGAGATTGAGGGAGATTTAAAATTTCTCCATGTACTCTAATAGCATTAATATTGTACTCTACCAGACACTTTAATTGCCCCTAACTATTACAAACACAGCAAGTGTACAGCATCAAAGAAGTTACCATGTTAGGAAGAGGGTCATTTTATAATTCTTCAAGTAGAAAATCTACCCCAAGCAGAGAACATCCTGAGATCTTTGGCTCAATGATAAAAATAAACTAGTGAACCTAATTTAAAACGTAGAAAAATGAACCAGCTAGATGAAACATGTGAACTCAAACTGCAGGAATATATGATTACAAAGGTATTCCATTTCAAAACAGTAAATAGGCAATTGAACACCCCCGTGAGAAATACGTGTTCGGAAGAGGGCTGAAACATTTCATTACACCACACCAAATAGTAATTCCATGAAAATGAAGACTAAGAAAACTGAAAAAAAAAAAAAAATTTAACATCTAATTTGACTTCAAAACAGTTTTAAAAAATCTGTGATTAAATACCCAGAATCAGCAGGTCAAAGGGAGTCATTCATTATGACCTTTGCCTTCAGGCTGGAACTGCTTATACCATCCCTGTAGATAATTGTCTACCTTCTTAAGGTTCTTGTGAAAAGGAAATTCCAAGGCCTTGTTGGTAATGCATATCAGTGCCTGATGTCAGAGCAGGGACAATTTCCCTTCTGTGGCACCCAAAATCCCTGTGGCTACAGTTTATCCACTTCCTCTAGTTCTTGTCCTTGTCCCAGTTGAGTTCAAGATCCTCTATTTACATGGTCACATGATTTTAAAAGAACATTTAAGGCCTCTTCTTCTTCATTGTGTCTTAACAAAAGTTTAATAGTGCAAGAAATATTTGCATAGGGACTAGTGAGTAGAAGAGGAACCTGGATGTGTCTTCGCTTGGGCTGCCCATCTTCCCTGGAATGACCTTCTGACCCCTGTCTAGCAAGCCAGCTCCATCCCTTCCTCCAAGGCCTAGGTTCTCTCAAGTCTCATTGCCCTCCCAACCCTTCTCTTAGGTGTTTCTCTGTCTCAGGGCAGACATCGAGCCAGATTATAAAATCACAATGTGGCTCACAACCTCTCCTCACTTGCCCAAGCCGCCCTCTAAGGTTTTTTGGAGTAGGGGATGGAAGGGAGCCCCCCTGAACCTTGTCCTGCCACCTTCTGGGTAGCAAGATTAACCTGTGTTTTCTCTCTCATGTGAGTGCCATATGTCTCTGCCAAAAAGAACAGGGTGACATTTAGCTCATTTTTTGCTAATGAGCGTAAGTGGGAGCTGTCTAGGGAAGCTTCCTTTTGCCAGGTAATTTGTACATTTTAACAGCAACCTTCTGGAGATTGTGTCCTCTCTTGGGTTGTGTATTGTTGATGGTTAGAATTTCCAACTAATTAAGAAAGGAGTCGGGCAGTGTGCCAAGCTGAAGGGGTGATGTTTTCGGTCTGGCAAGGTTTTGTTAATCTTACGTCTCAGAGATAGGTCACAATTTTTACTAACCATATCAGGGCTGGGACTGCTCCCTTTATTATTTTTAACTACTTTAAAAATTGGAACTGTAATGCATACATAATGAAAAATAAGCCTCCCTTTTCCTACCCCAAACTCCCAGTCACCTTCCCCCCACAGCATCAAATACAGTCCTTTTCACACAATACATACATAATTCATAAATTCTAGCAACATGATGAACTAATTTGTATTAGTTAATAAGGGAAAATAGGAAGAAAAGTTGGAAGGCACAGAATAAAACATCTTCACTTGAACCAAGGAAAGAGGCCTTATGAAATAAGAAAGGGTTTTATAAGCATATGAAGGGCAAAGATGGATTTTAAAACAGGCTTCTTAATTAAAATCAACAAATGTATGGAAGATATATGATATGTCAGGTCCTGGGCTGCTGCAGAGAGTTTGAGGATTAATCCTATGTAGTGTCAAACTCTGATGAGTTCATTTAGTATGGAGAAAAGATTTGTAAGCTATGCTCTGCTGATCTCAAGCTCATGTGGGGAAAAAGACTCATACATAAATAATTGCAATATATTATAATGAGGGCCATTGTCGAGGTATGTACTAAGTGCTTTAAGAGCCTAGAGGAGCAATTAATTTTCTGGAGTCAGAAACATCTTATCAAAGGAGGAAGCATTTGTGTTTTCTTGAAGGATGCCTCTAAGTTCTTCCGATGGAGAGAGGGAAACAGGAATTCTAAACCTAGCAAACACCATAAGCAAACACACTGAGGGTGAGACGGCATGGCCTTTTCAGGGAAGTAGATCGACATGACTAGCATTTATGGAGCATATCTAGGTAGGAGACAATGCTAGAAAGGAAGATTGGGCCAGGTTATGATGGAACTTGTGCATCTCCTAAAGGGAATCAAATTTGTTTTAAAGTGAACTGTTAGAGACTTTGGGGTTGAGCAGTGATCCTCCAGGACAATGCTTTGGTGGTTTGAGAAATAGATTGAAGCTGGGAGGGAGTAGAGGCAGGCAGGGTTGGGAGGCTATTGCAGAAGTCCAAGAGACAATAGTGCAATGACAGTAAAGCAGACCATTCTGGTGGGAATGGGTTTGAAAGATACTTCTCAGTTGATTTACAATGCATCGACGGTTAACTGGAACAGGAGGCCCTGGGAGTGGAAGTTGATGCTGAGTTCTTCATTCAGTTAGTCTACAGAATGGATAGCAAAACAAAACAGATGTATAAAGGACAGATTCAAGGAATTAAAATGAAGGTATGTTGAGTTTAAGATTCCTAGGGCACAGTCAGGCCAAGAATCTCATCAGGGAAAGAGAGAGTTTCAACAATAAAAGGAGAGTTAGCAATACTAAATGTTCCACAAATGCCAAGACAGGTAAAGACTAAAAAGTAACCATTGAATTTGTTGATATAGGATTTTAACCATGATCTTTGGGAGGACAGTTTCCGTAGAAGGGGATGGAAGCCAGTTACAATAGGCTGGTAACAAAAAGAACAGTGAACATCAGAGAGAAAAGAATATTTTTTTTTGACAGAAATTTCAGTGTGAGGAGCAAGGAGAGTGAGAAGGTGTAGCTTGAGAAGGAAAGAGAGTTGAGGAAAAATTTTTAGGAAGGGATGTCTAGAATGTATGTATATGTGGAAGTAAGCAAAATGCATAGAGAATGGACCAAGAGATGTGACAAAGCAAGGTAGAAGAATTGGAAGAACTGCCTCAGTGCTTCAAGGTTTATGAAGGAAAGAAAAGCTCCCTGAGGGGTGGGTCTACTCCGCTTACCACTTGCCTCTTTAACTCAGGGACTTACTTTCCCCTGGAATCTCACTCATGGCTTGCTGCAGCCATCACACTGGCTGTGGGGCTGAGAGAAGGAGTAGCTCTGTCTTTCAGAGGCCATCACTGTATCCATGATAGTACAGCTGAGAGGAGCTATTAATACTAACCCTTCTTTATTAACAACTTGGGGGAATTAGACCATAAAAAGCACATTTAAACACAAAGTCCCTATCCTCAGAGCCCACAGGCTCAGCCTCATGGGGTTTCTGATGAAGGCACCTTCTTCTCCTTCTGGCTCCCGGAGGCCCTAGTCTTCTCCTCACTCCCTTGGAGCACCCATGAAGACTCAAGGCACCAGACCCGAGAGAAAGTGGTCTAAGGCTGTCTTCCAAATCCCTGACTCCTTCCTGCCCTTGTATGATTGAAGTTGGGATTGGCCACTCACTCAGGGAAGACCCCATTCCAGCTTCTGCCAACTAGAGGGTAACAAAACCCCCTGGTCTTAAACGATCAATCACATCACAGCAGAAGAGTCCAATAAGCATAGAAAATATACATAGATGGTTTCTGATTCAGGGTTAGCCTTAGACAGCTGGGGTGGTGGGTGAAGTAAGGATAAGTGGAATGGAAAAAAAGTTAAAGCAGTTTATTTTTTGGTGCATTTTGTGAAGTAGAATCCTAGGACAACTGCTGAGATTGAGAGCTAGTGGGTTACTTGGGATTTGAAGAGTAACAGTTTGGAGAATAAAGATTTGTGCCAATTAGCAAAGGGTAAAATATTGCTTAATATACCAGAGGCTCTGCTGAAGATGGAAATCATACGCATGTAACACAGCCTAGCTATATGATTTTTTTTTTTTTTTCCACAGCAGAGTGGCAGCTGGGGGCATGCATGGAGAAAGCCATAGTTAGATTTATGCAAAGCTGTATATTGTCAAGGTGGGCACAGCAGAAGGACAAGAATGTGAAGGATCTAGGATGCTAGTGAGAATGTGGTTTAATTGAAGGTCTTGGTCATAAGGCCCAGGCTAGGTCAGGGGAAAAAGTATAAAAAGGGGTGCTGATAGACTAAGGGATTGGGAAGGGGTGGAGGAAGTACAGGTCTTGCTAATACTGGCAGGTGGGTTTGGGGGAAGTAAGAGAATGGGACTGATGAAAGGGCAGAGTTTCTGGCTAGACAATGAGTCTCTGAGTTTCAGATTTCAGAGATGAAATATTCTCGGGGTTGGGATTTGGGAGTGGGTAGATGAAGGGAAGTAGGTTGGGAGCAACACATCACATATTGGGATGTGTAAATGATGTGGTCATCAGATATTCTGACTTCCTAAAACTCATAAAAATAAACATGCCAATAAAAAACAGACTGACAAGATCCAAAGAAATGCAGACTTTGGAAGGCATTTGCTAAACTTTGCTTATCATGCCATTTGGAGGTGGGATAGGAAAAAAATAGTCTCTCTGCAGACTTCATAAAGAACAATACGTGAAGACCTCAATTTGTGGATGTCCTTCCCTTAAGAGAATGAACTAACTAACTAAATAACAAGTTTTATGTTCCGGATTTCTGGCTTCTCTAGAATAGTAAGATGGTCTTGGCAGCACTGAGCCAAGATTCCCTCAAGGTAGCAATAAGATTCCTCACCAGAGTACCTGAGTCTAACATTCCGTGTTGCCATACTACACCTGGCTGGGTGTCAGTTGCTATTTATCAGTATGTTCACACATCTTTTTTAGAGTTAAGAGGAAAGTGAAATATTTCTTGTATCAAGGCCCTATCAAAATTAGAAAGCCAGAAGTGAATCAGGAAGAGTATTACTCTGATATGCAAAGTATATCCTTGTTGAAAAACATGATGAAAAACATCATGAAAAAACATGAATTATGATGCTATTATGAAACAAATCCCTCCAAGTTCACTCATTACATTACCTACCTGGCCCCCGTACACATTTGAGTTTGCAATGACTCCTGTAATAAAATAGTGGTAGACATACAATCATACACATGAGAGAGAATTTATACAACCAGTGTAATAAGTAACAGTTATTTTTAAGGGACTTATATTAGTCTACAATATTGTATCCTTTTGCTGATAGAATGATCTTATCAAATTCCCACTGATTAACAGATTCCCTCAAAATGCTACCAATAGACACTGAAAAAACTTAATGAACTCACAAAGTAGTTCCTCAGTGGCTGAAAAGCATAGCTGTAATTCCCTGAGTGCCTAACTTCTTGGCAGCCATATACACTTGTGGAAGATGGATCCAAGGAAAATGGGTGAAGAATCTTTAGTGTCAGAAGAGAGGAAAATATGGAAATGAAAGCTTTTGGCAGGGCTAACTTGCCACATTACTGCTCAGGAAAAAAGGCAATCAATCGCTACATATTTCTTGTTGTTGAGGATCATGATAAAATAAATATAATTTAAGCTGTAGGAGCATAATAGATTAAAATCAATCCCTTAGATTGACTCAGGAAGCAAATGAGTAGCCAGTGTGAGCTAGTACATTGATATAATCTGCTATTTCCTTAAAGCATTTTGGTCATCTACTTTCTGCTCTAGTTAGCATTTATGTTAAGCATATGAACAGCAGTTGAATATGAAGGCTCAGAGGTTGAACTGCATCTTTGGAGAAATACAGGAAATAACATGTGATTGAGGTTTGGGAAATGAAAATTGTCATAATACATTAAGGAAGAAAATAATCTGAAGGCCAAGTACTCACTGAATCAGAAAAAAAAGTTGGAGAGTCCTAATATTGGAGCCTGTGAACTGGAAACTAGATATGAATTCATAACCTACAAGGGTATAAATGATGGCAAGAAGTCAGTAAACTGAGCCAGTGTTATTTTGAGAGACTGAAGGAAGGTTCTTATGGAACAGGGAGTCTGAATAGTTCGAGTTCTGGGCATTAAATTGATGATACAAATAGAAGACAGTTTGGTGAAGAGTGACAATGATTAAAATCTGAGATGGATTGAAATGTGAAGAAAATTTAAAAGAGATAAAGCCATGTATTGCTGGCATGATAGAATGAGATTTTAAAGGTATCTACTTTAAATATTACGAGCAGGTTACTCACCAGACTCCAACTATTTGCATATAGATAAAATAGATTGGCATAAGCATCATGGAGTTATTTAGAATGGGCATTTTATTAATGTCTTGCCTATCTTTTATTGCCCTGCTCTGAAATGTAATCTGAGGGAACCATTAGACAATATTTGCTGAGGAATGACTATGATATTTTGGCTTTTTCTAACTCCAACTTCTATGAATTTCAAAATGCCATGAAAACACTTCAGCAAGAATTTTGGCAAAATATTTACAATTTCTTCAACAATATTGCTTGTGGAGTATGAGGAACGGACAGCAACCACTTAGTGACTGCAGAGAAACAGGCAGGAATGAGGAAAAACAATTACTTACTACGCTATTTGTGATGAAAAAATCTGAGTTTAGCTTATTAAAAAACCTATTGGGAGCCAAGCATTGCACATGTCAGAGGAACATGCTGCTTCCCTTCACCATGTCTGAGATATGGTACCTACAGTTGGGCTGTTTGTGGGATGAAGAAGTGCTGCTATAACATCAGCAGGCGTGTGACCAGCGGCTTGTGGGAGACAAGCACTTATGGGAATAAAAAGGAACCTGGCACAGGCCTTGGGCCTCTGGCATCATTAGTTACAGGTCTGCCAAGATGCTTTGGGAAACATTTTAATTTAAATGCCAAGTCTATTTCAACGAAGCTCCCTGGTATGACCTGTTGGGAGTCCAGAGTGAGATGGATAGGTGCTCATTTTGGAGGGCACTGGTGAATCAGCTGGTGCTTCTATAAAAAGCATACTGGGGGTTGAACCTCACTAAGTCCCTTCTCAGCCCAGGAAACTCACAGTGAGAGCCACGGGATCTATGGCTGTCACAGCGTTTTACTAGTGACTCGTAAATGCAGGAGAGATTAGATACTAACACACAAAAGGCAGAGACACCTCTGGGTGTTTATTCAAAATATCAAAATTAGAGAACTTGAAGAATAAAGATCCTAGCATTCTTTTTTTTCCTCCCCCGAAGCATACTCACAGGCTACTGACTATAAATTTAATAAAGCAGAGTTAAGAGCCTGATTTGAATTATTTCAATATTTTTTCCTCCAAAACTATCACAAGACAGAAAAAATAAACATTTTGAAACACAACTAGAAAAAAGAAAGAAAAGAGATAAGACTGAATAAAACACTAAAGCATTGTCCTTCGATGTAAAACTATTTCTGTTAGTGTGTAGGCCCAGGTTGGAAAGAGATGTACAAAATCTTGTCTGATGGGTTACAAAAACACGAATTCAGAGGATCTGACGAATTAAAACGCCCCCAAGAATAACATGAAAGTATTTGATGTTGCTTCAGGGGCAAGGGCGAGTATGTATATGTACGTAAAGCCCATTTCCTCAGAGGCTCCTTGGCAGTCTGTTACAACACCACGCTAATGAAAGCCAGGTCTAAGTTCACCCCCACCTCCGGACTATTAGTTTCTCCTTCGCGCCCTGCGGGGACTGCATTCCTGGAAATGAAAGCACACGAGTTGGGGAAGGGCTTGGGTGCTAGAGAGGGTAGGAGGCTGGAGCCCACGGAGCCTGGGATGGAGAGGTGGGTGGGCCCAGGCCCGGGGCGTGGGGTGGCGCGGGGGTGGTGGTGGAAGGGCTGGGGTCTCACCCTTCGGAGTTTTGGGTCTTGTCTGGCTCCAGGGAGGGAGATCCAGGGGAGATATTTGCGAGCGGAAGCCACACGATCAGCGTGGACTTTTAGGCCAGTCACACCGCCTTAAGTTGGTGCGGGAGAACTAGAGGGACTGGCTGTAGCGCTGCAAGTGGGATCCTGTCCCAAAAGATGAGCCTGACCTAGGCTGGGCCCCGCAGGCCATCAGGGCCAGCCGGCATCCCTGGTAGGGGAATCGGGAAGGTCTCAGTGATAAATCTCTGTGTGGAGACTCAGAGGGCAAGAAATAGGCTCTGCTGATGTCCTCTGCCCCTCATAGCCTGCCAGCCACCCCAGCCCTCACCCCTGCCTCAGCATCCTTCCAACTAGTTGAATCAATCAGGAGCCCAAGGGAACGGAATTGGTCCCAGTGTATGATATGGATCTGACCCACTGGGGAAGTCAGAGACCAGCGTCCCGAACTGGGTGGGAAGGAAACGAGTTCCGTGCGCGGGGCTGGGACAGGAGTGAGGCGCAGCGGCCAAGATCCTGGGCCCCGGGACCCTTGTTCTGGGCCCCGAGGCCTGCGCGGTAGTTGCCCCTCGGGGTTCCGGGCGGGTGACTGACAGTTGCAGCACCTCGGGGGAGGCGAAGGATAGGCAATGACTTGGGGCTCCCGTCCACTCGGCTTTGAGGTCCCCGCGGCCCGATGACCCAGCCTCGGTGACAGCAGCCGCGACGGCGGCACTCTCGAGAGGGAGCAGGGCGGCTCGCAGTGGGTCAGGGGGCGATCGAGGAGGGACCACGCGGCCTGCAGGGGGCAGCGCCGAGCTCGGGAGGAGACAGCAGCAGGCGGGTGGGGTGGGTCTGGGCTGCCCCCTCCGGGAGCTGCCCCGGGGCCGCACAGCGATTGTCATACCCGGCCGCTCCTGGTCGCCCCTGCCCGCCGTGCGCTTCCTCTCGGCGCCGCGGGCCTTAACGGGGCTCTGAGGGGACGTAACAGAGCTCGGCACGCGGCGGCCTCTGGGGAGTTAGGGTCCGGAGAGACCCGCGCGTCGACCCCCGCCCGCCCGGGGCTGGGAGATCCTCGGGAGCCGCCTCCGCGTGGCCAGAGAGCGTCGGGGCGGCCGCCACTTCCCCTCGCCCTTCGCCGGAGGTGGGCGCCTTTTCCTGCGTGGCGGGTGCTCCGACCCCAGTTGCTCTGAGCCCCGGGGAGCGCGCCCCGAGCCCCTGACGTGGGCGCCCCGTTACCTCGGGGTGGCTGCCTGGGGCCCCTGAGGTGGGCGCGGGTTGCCCCGGGGTGGGCGCCCGGCCCGCGCGGGTTATTTTTGGCGCCCGCAGAGGCGCGTGTGTTGGGGCGTGTTTTCCTTCCCCAGGTGCCGAGAGCCGGGGCTCCGCCGGCGCCCGAACTGACTGGCCTCTCTCTTCTCTCCCCTGCAGGAATCTTCCGATAATTCTGCCGCGGCGACTTTAACCGTGCGCAAGGCGAGAGCTCGAAACAAACATCACATCTAAATTAAAAAAAAAAAAAAAAAAAAAAAAGCGGAAGAAGCGGCCGAGGCGGCGGCGGCGGGAGGAGGAGAGGAGGAGGGGCCGCGCGCGGCGGCCCGAGGCGGCGGCGGGGACGCGGGGACGCGAGGACGCGGCTTTGTGCAGGCGGGTCGCGGGGCGCCCATGGCGGAGTGCGGCCGGGGGGGCGCCGCCGGCGGGGCCCTGCCCACCTCCCCGGGCCCGGCCCTCGGCGCCAAGGGCGCCCTGAAAGCCGGAGTGGGGGAAGGCGGTGGCGGGGGAGGGCGCCTCGGCCACGGGCGGGCGCGCTATGACAGCGGCGGGGTTTCCAACGGAGACTGCAGCCTCGGCGTGTCCGGGGACGAAGCCCGGGCTAGCCCTGCCAGGGGACCCCGCAGCGTTGCGCTCGCCCCGACCCCCAGCGCGGTCGTCTGTACCCTCCCCCGGGAGAGCAAGCCGGGCGGCCTGCCCCGCCGGAGCAGCATCATCAAGGTAGGTGGGAGGAGGGCGCTCATCGCCCACCCTCAGCCGTCCTTGGGGTCTATTTTCTCCCTGGGGGAGTGGTGGTGGAAGGAGGAAGCCCACTGCTAACAGGAACCACTGGAGCATGGGTGCTTGCGTTGGTTGAGCGGGGATTGGATGCAAATGGCATGTGGAAAGAATGGAGAGGTGATCCCTAATGTGCAGGGGGAGCTGTGCTCAGACATCCTCAGTTGAACTTGGGGCTGTCACCTCTTCCAGGATTGGTCTGGCATTAGGGCCTTGTACCTTCCTGGGTAGGGCATATTCTTATGTGTAGCCTAGTCTGGTTAACAGACTCCCTATAAGATTTCTATTGTATCTTAAACACAGATAGGGATTATGTGAAATGCGAGAACATTTTCTTAAAAATCCCAGGCGGCGAACAGAGGGTGAACAGAGATTATTTAATATGTTTCTTCTGATCTGTATATAGTTAGTTGGCTCTTACAAATGTTTACACTTCGAGGGTGCAAAATCTCTTAATCTCCGGTCACTCAGTCACAAAGAAAAATAGAGTAGATTTCTGAACATAAATGCAGATTTCCGCTTTCTTAGGCTCAGAAGCTCTTAGAGATTACAGTTCCACACGATTTAATCTTTTTCCTTGCTTGCAGTAGGCAGGCCTCGTGTTCTGTGGAAGTTCTTTTGGGCAGTTTGCTTGGTTTTGCTTGCACAGTGTTAGCGGAAGAAAGCCAGCGATTGTTTTGAGCATTTTAAACTCAAGAAGTAATATTAGGAACTCCCGAGTTTGTGTTAGTTTCATTCTAATGTTACATTTTGGTCCGCAATGTAAAAATATTTCTCGTGACATGAAGTGCAAAAAAAAAAAAAAAAATAGTTGATGAGCTAAGAAGAGCAGAGCCTTAGGCAAGACCAGCTCATTCGGCTCGCTCAAGTTTGGAGCAAATGAAAACATTGCTTTCTGAAAATCAAGGAGTTATCAGGACAGGGAGCAGCAAAGCAAATTGACAGGCTGCACCCACCCTTCCTGTGGCTGATAACTGGTGGGAGAGAGGGCAGAACATGCCACAGTGAAGAGAGTTGGCAGTGGTGGTATCTGAAATTTTATTGGACCTACAGAAATCTTCCAAGTACTGTGAAAATGTCTGATGGTGTTATCAACTTATGCAGTAATCTAGTGAAATATACCATATTGCTACTCTATGTAAGAGGCAATTGTGAAACTGCATTTCCCTTTGTCATCTGTTTGCACAGTTTATGTCTGGGCAAGGACACAATTTGAAGGGCTTGGAGATCAAGTATATTAACTACCTGCAGCACACACTTAAGAGATAAACTAAGGAAAGTAAAGTGTCTTTTTGCTGCATACATAGCTTTTAGTGACTTACGTTTTCTTTTACTCTGTAGCTTATGTTTCAATGGAAGTTGCTTTCAACTGTGCATGATAATCCTATTGACAGAGTTATGTGACATTTCTGTTTGTGTCATAAAATATTTGTGGTGATTTTGCATTGTGGTGTTAATAAAATTTGAGGTGAAAATTGCAAAGAAGATACCAGCCTACCTAATTTTAACCCCTTTCTTTTAATTGTTTTGAATACTTGTTTTTGAATTAAAAACAATCAAACTTTATTAGTGTCCATAGTGAGATTCATAGTGTAACTTACTGAATTACAAAAACATTTGTTTTAATTTTACATTAATGGGCGATAAGCAAGAAGGATGATTTGTTAGTATTTCTGATATATGGAATTGGGAACTTGTCAATAGATACCATTTCTTCATTGAAGGCTCTAGAAGTACATGGGGGAAATGATTAATTGTTCAAAAATCACTGATTTTAGAAATGATATTGATACTTATGTTGAATTCTGAAACTTTTAAGGATATTTTGTCATTTTTATTGTTTGTAAAGAAGGCATTTGGCTTCTTGTTCACCAGTGTAACCCTAGATATAAAGTGCCAGGAATGTAGTAGCAGCTCAATAAATTGCTTATTGAATGAATGGAGAAAGTACATGTTATCTCTGTGTTCTGTTAATTTATATAACAATTGGTTTTGGGTTTATCAGTCCCATATTTTGTTCGTTGTATTGTACCTCCAAAGAAGGCTTGACATGCTCCTTTTTCTTGCCTCTATTTTCACTTTGCATTTTCTTAAACTTTTGAAAATTATGGAAGTAGTGCTGAAAGTTGATCAAGACTGGATTATAGGAAAGAGAGGATGCTATATTTAAATAGGCAACTACTTGGTGTATTTCCCCTTGAGTTGGTGCCTTGAAGCATCAAGATTTTTGGAATGTATTGTGGTATTTTCTAAAGATAACTTGCAGCATCAAGACAATATCCTAATAGAAAACAAAGTCTTTTAACATCAAACTTCATAAAGCAACGAATACTGCACAGATAGTTTTGTCATGTGAATGGCAGAAATTGTTTCATTTTTGTTTAAAAAAAAAGAGAATAAAAAGCTAAAGCAGAAACACATGTGAAAAAGCAATAGTGACATCTTTTCTTGGTTTCCTTTTTTTTTTTTTTAAATATAAGGGATGAATGCAGTCAGGTGGTCTCTGAGTAGAGGCAGGAGTAGATTAGTAAGCAAGGTGATAATTGGGGACTTGAGGGAATAGCAGGGAGTGAATGCTACCTGGGGATCTGAGGCCAGTATTTATGGGATTGTATTAGTTGAAATGTTGGGCTTCTGAACTGTGCCTCTCTCCTAGTTTCCATCTTCATTACAGTCTTGACAGCCCTCTTTGATGGAGATCCTTAAATCAGAGGGAGAAATAATGGCCTAAATGTGTTATAAGGTGGGCAAAGAAAGGGGGACTATTGCTAAAGTGAAGGGCATATGCAGAAATGCACTGTAGGCTGACCCGAATCTTATTCCTCATTTAAAATAATTTATTTGGTGCTCCATCTGTTTTGTAAATGTGGTGTTGAGTAAGAAATTGTTGTAAAACAATATTTTCTGCCAAAGTAGATGCACAGATCTATACTAAAAGAGCTCTTTGGTTATGTTAACAGTGTTGATTAAAATTCAAAGTGAGCAGCCCTGTAGAACCTTTTACAAATACCTTGAGATGATAAATAAATCATGGAAATCATCACCAGACTTTTCTACTTTTCCTTAGCTTATTGAAAATAACGGTAGACTTTTGAGATTATTTACAAAGGCCCATTACTGGATTTTAGAGAAGAAGCCGTTATGTTTGTCATGCTAAGTAATCTAGTAAATGAAAACATCACTTTCATTTTCTCTTTCCATAATTCATTTCATCACTCTATTCAATATAATCTATGTTTTATTTTGAAACAGTTAATTTGGTTAATTGTTCAGATGGCATCCATTATTTGCAAATAGCTCAATCCTTTAATTCAAGAGCTTGGTCTAAAAATATGAAGTAGCATTTTAGGCCTTAGATTTCTGTTTAAGTTTAGAAAGAAATGAAGTTAAAATGTCTATTGCTGTGGATGATTTATTTTAGTCAGAACTAGTTAAATACTTTGGTTGATACTTTAAAAAATGAGGTATGATTTACTTACAGTAAAATTCACACTGGTTTGTGTCCAGTTCTGTGAACTTTGACCAATACATTCAGTCATATAATCACCACCATCATGAAGATATAGGGCACTAACATCACTTCAAAAAACTCCACCAGGTCTCTGTGGTCTTCCGCTCCCCTCATCTCCAGAGAATGGCAATCTTTGGTTCTTTTTTAATCAGTAGGAAATTCGGCCATTGCCTTATCTTGGTATTTAGAAGTAATAACAGTAGCCAACATTTATTAAACACTCACTACATGCAAAACACGTGAAAAGTGCTTACCGTAATTCTCTGACTTGGTCCTGTGCTAACCACAGAGACAGGAGGAAATCAGAGTTCAGAGAGGTTAACCCTGTGCCCCGGGTGCTGGAGCTACTTGTTGTATCCCGCTTGGGTATATGGCTGCACTCCATTGCTTCCCCACATTACAGTGGCAGTTTGAATTTTTTGTGTAGTTAAGGCAGCATCAGTGGTTTCAGACATTGGATTTGATTGTCCTCTTTAAATGTAGGAGATACTGGAAGAAGGAAAAGAATCTCTGTTTCTGCTGGTGGAAGAAGTTGGCAGATAATATAGCCAGGAGGCATAGTCACCTGTTGTGGCTGCTTGACCAGGGCTTGCAGCTTCACAGGGACCAATGATCTGACCTTGCCCAAGGTGGCAGCCCTTATTTTTCTTAATATCACTATTGCCATTGTCATAGTATCATGTTGTGTAGGAGAAACACTTTTACTATCTTTATACTACTATGTTCACCTATGTCTTGACACTGAGCTCTCCAACATGGACAACAAGCAGCCTTTTCACATCTATTATACACATTTAAATGAAATAAAACTTTTATATGTGTCTTGACCCATGGTTTAAATAAACTAGGCTCCTTGCAGGCAGAAGTTGGGCTGTATTTACCAGTTCTGCACAGGTAACAAACACTCAGTAAACATTTTTTAATTGGATCTTAAAAATAATATCTGCGTTTGACTTTAGACATTTTTTTTTGAATGGGGGGAAACAAAGATACCGCATGCCCAGCAAACCTGTGGGCACATCATAAATGATTAAACAGTAGCTGGATAACAAAGTGAATTTGTCTGGATAGATAGGGAACCTGGATCACTTAGGTCAGAAAAATCTAATGGCCAGTCAGCAACTCCCGACTTTATTTTGTGCTAATACATTTTAGACCACATGAGATAACTGTTGAAAGGCCAAAGCATGGTAGCTTGTTTTAGCCAGCTCAAAGAGCTTTTGTCACAATTCAGTTTAGGTTTTCAAAAGCAGAGTATATTAATTTTCATACCCTAACATCTACTTGCTCCCTTTGGCTTTCCTCCTCCTCCATTTTCCAGCCTCCCCCAAATGGTTGTATTTGATTTGCATTGTTTTTCATCAAATCCAAATAGGCAACTGACAGGAAATTGTTTATTTTATTAATTGCTGATATTGGCCACTTAAGTTATTTTCTTAGAATGCTCTATCCCAGAATCTGTTCACTTCCTTTTATAGTTCTTTGTGCTCTGCAAGGAGCCTAAACTAGAATGGTATTTACTTTCTTTTTTTATGCTTAAGTTACCCAGGCTTCAATATTCAACAAAATAGGGCAACATTATTTACAGCCTAAATGAAGTATGAACATTTTTAGTTTTTCTTCAGACTTCATACTTTTGTGTTCAAGAATAGTTTCTTTCCTCCTTCTTAATACTGTTTTGGATGCCAGTTATTTACTTATCTACCAGAATTCTGGATTACTTTAACTTCTTTTCTGTTCTGTATTGGTGGGATTCAAATGTTTTTACCAGTGGGCCACAGGATCTGCGACTGTTATGTTTGTAAGCTGCCTGCTCAGCTTTTTTCTACTGATAAGATTGGTGAATTGAGATGGTTGTGCTTAGCATGAGTGTCATTTGTGACTCAAACTGAAGTCAGAGCCACTAGAGCCAGCCACTATTCTTTGTATCAGAGTAATTCCATAGCTTTAGGGTGCCCAAAGTATATAACTCATTGCATTGAGCTTCAGCAACAATTATGTGAATGGTCCAGCCTTCTGGCAGGACACTTGGCACCTGCCCATTCCAGAATGGCAAACCAGGGCAGGTTGTTAGGCCCTCTTACCACTAGCGCTTGGTCCCATGGCAGGGGTAATTAGGTAAAACGTGTTTTGGCTACTAATCTCAGCTAGGCTGCATCCTGGGGTTGAGGGCTGCCCCCAGGCCACATGTTGCATATCTGGATTATTCAGGAGGCAGAATTGTGATGGGAACAATAGAAAGTCTGTAGTTAGGGGCTTGGATTAGATCCTGGCTTCCCTGGTTCCTTTCTTTATGGCCTTGGGCAAGATACTGAAGTCTGTATGTCTAGTTACTCCATCTCTAAAACAGGTAGAATGAAACCTCCTCTCATAGCATTGTTGTGAAGATTAAAGGAGATGATGTGTGAGCAGTGTGTGGCACCTAATAAGCATTAGTGTGTTTTTCTGATTTTTAGTTGAGCAGACTCCTTTAGAGAGGTGAGCAGACTAACATGGCCATGCTCGTTTTGAAAGTTTTGTCTTTTGAAATATACAGAATGTGCCTAGGGAAATTTCTCAGACATGTTCCATAAATGCTCTCAATAATTGTTTTGGTGTCTTTCTAAATCTGATACCTCAGTACAACTGGGCACACATGTAAATAGCCCCAACTATGGGATCAAAGGGTATTGAACATACAATTTCATTGTGCCAAGCACCCACATGTCTTGCTTTGCCCAGGACAATCCAGGTTTACATCTTTTGCTGTGACAAGATTATTAATAGCGCCTCCTTTAACTCTCAAAGGCATCTCAGCTTGGACAATAAATAATATGGTCATCTTACTTGTAATCTTCTTTTCACAAACTGCCTTACAACCTATGCTGGAGCCCCATGAGATTCCCCTCTGTGCCTAAACTTAGCCTTTATGGTGATGCCTCTGTTTCCTCAGGTTTCCTTCTCTCTTAGCCATCTTTAAGGTTTTCCTCAGTTAACCACTTCCCAGTTAGAATAAATTATTTCTCTGCCTTCCAGCCACCACTCTCCCTGTATCTCCATACAGTCCTTTTGCCTCTTAGGCAACTACATCTTATTCATCCTGAATTTATGAAAA